>NC_047530.1:104034355-104364632 GCF_012275295.1 Melopsittacus undulatus | reverse complement strand
TGCTCTTCCCTTCAGAAACAGTAGAACCTGCTCAGAGCAGGCTTTTTCTGCCCTTCTTCCTCAGAGACCAGTTATTCTGAGGTTCTGACAGACGAGTATGAGTGTGAGGAACACCTCTTTCTGCACTGCTTCACACCTCCTCCTCCCTGATGGCTTCCCACAGCCATGATGCAGAGGCAGCAGTGGTACAAGGAGACCGAGCTGTGCACTCAGTGGTGGTACGCTATTTGGGTTGGTTCACCAATCATCCTCAGTTTAGGAACAGAGACAACAGGAAGAGCATCCTTTGTTTGCCCCACATCAGAGATGTCTGTTGGAGCATGCCGATAGCGTACTCAGAGATTAAAAAATCAACAAAACAAAACAAGAAGTGGATTAGTCACTCTGAGCCATAAGAATGGCCTGGCTAGCAAAAAAAATGAAAAGCTAAAATTTACATTCTTCTCCTATTACTATTGTGAGGGGAAAAAGAACAAAATTATATAAAAAAATGGAATACATTCATATTATTTATCTTTTCCTCCTCATAATACCCAAATAGGAAATAAATACACTGCAAATATACAGACAATTTCTGCATTACAAGCTTTTCCCAGGCCCCATACACAGGCCATACCACAGCAGTAAACATTGCCCAGTGCACACAGATACACACACAGAGCAGTAACTCTCCAGAGGACATAATATTTTAGCAAATGTAATCTGGTTTCTTCTCAGCTGTGGGGCAAACGTTATGTGGATTTTAATAGAATGCAGGGATATATGAAGACTACAATAAATACATGTACAGGAAGATGTCTCTTATTAAAGAAGCAGTGTGAAGCCAAAAAAAGGGGCTAAAAAGCAATTTAGTGGAAGAACAAAGATTTTGGGTATTAATTTACTGCCACAGATAGGAGCGTACAACTAGCACAAGCAGAGAACATTTCCTATGCAAATAGGCAAGACAAGCGAGTCCATATTTTCCCTGGGCACATTCAATAAAAGGCAAACATAATATCATGGGACGAGTAAAAATCTCCTCAACGACTTTTATACTGAAGTATTTTAAAAACCCACAGGCATTTAAAATCTAGCAGTTGTGGTACAGAGAAACCATCTGGGACATGTTCTTAAACGTGACACGATCCTTGCCTTTGACATTATCCTGTGAAACATTTATTCAGGGTCCGTGGCTTTTGATAACAGCTCAGCATACTGCTGCTGTTCTCCAATTTATTCCCCAAGTTTTTGATCTGTCTGCTGATTATCTCTGAGCCAGTGGTTCAGAATCTTAGGTTTTCCATCCTGCATCTTACCATCAGCAAATTCCTTACAGGAGAGAGGTCTCAGTGGATGATCCCACCTCCTAACAGCATCCTACATGTTTTTAGCAAGACTAAGGCTGTTACAGTAACAAAACAAATGAAGGCTGTTATGTCAGAATTCACTGCTTGCAGGGATGGAAAAATGACTTTGGTTTTATATGCAAGCAAGAAATAAGAATCTTTCAGTTCCCACCAGTGCTTTCTTTTAGCCAGAGAATCAAATACGGTGCACATGTGCTGAGGAACTGTGCTACATGGAGTATTACTAGACAAAGGTGGTGCAATCAGACAGGATGTCTCCTTATTTTGGCCTGAATTATGCAAAAGCAGGGGACTGGTTAAAACTCTGCCTTTGAGAAAAGGCCTTATTAGCATCTGCATTCGCTTTGGAAATGTGTATGAACCATGCCATGAAGGAGGTGTGGATAGCCCCCATGTTAAGGAGGATTAACTGAAAAGAAGGGAAAAATACTGGAATGACATTCATATCCTGATGTGTAAATAACATAAATAGCAGTAACATGGATGGTGTGCCCTTGTATCATCTATTTTGTGGGACAATCAGTATTTGCTTGGAAAGACTTGGAGATTCTAGAGAAGTCTGTGTGAAATGTAGTAAATTCTAAAGAAATCAGATTGATAAAGGACAAATAATCCACAGAGGCATTCTTCACTCACACAGAATCATAGAATAGTTAGAGTTGGAAACGAGCTTAAGATCTTCTACTTCCAACCCCCCTGCCATGGGCAGGGATGCCTCACACTAAACCATGCCACCCAAGGCTCTGTCCAGCCTGGCCTTGAACACCACCAGGGTGTTCAAGATTTTCCTGAATTAAAAAACTCAAACAAACCCATGTGAATATGTGTAAAATTAGCATAAAAATCAGCAGCAAGGTCTCCTATTTTGAAAAGCTAGAGCACTCATACAATGGCAGGCATCAGAAAAGGGAGCAAACTAAGCCTCCAATAACAGGCCAGTGCTTTTTTATTTTGGCAAAGCCAAACAATTAAGGTTTCTGTGGATCTGCACTGTATATTATCATTTGTTCTTTTTCATTAGCTTTGCCTCAACAGCAGTAGCAGAATGGGAAGCAATGTGTGAAGGCAAATTTCAAGAAAGAGAAATGCAATACTCTAATAAAATGAAAGTAGCTACCATTTCACCTAACGTGTCTAATAGAGGCAAAGCCCCTCGTTATGGATGCTGACTGCATATAATCTATTCACTTTAAAGTTGAATTTAATTGCATTATTATTTTTATATACACTATATTGCCAGAAAGCCACAAGCCAGGACTTCTCTGCATTAGCTGCTGTGCAAACAAAGGAAGGAGAGGGTTTATGGTCCAGAGAGTTTATATTCTAATTTGTTGATTTTTGATGAAGAGTAAAAGATAATCTGAATGAGGCATTCAGGCATTCAAAAACAGAAAGCATTTAGCTATATAATGCTGCTCCTATTAACAATTCTCAGCCTGCTTTCAGAAAACACCATTACCAGATACACTGAACATTGCTATAAACTGACAGTTAATTGGATAAAATTCTCTTTAGGTATAAATGCCTGAACTAGCACTAACATCAATGGAATGATGCCTATTTACAACAGGATTTCAATCCACTACCAAGAAAAGGTGGCAGCAGGAAAAAAATGCAGCCAAACAAACAAAAACCACACACACAAACAACAGACTGTAAATTACTAATATCCATTAAATGAATGGTTTTTCCTATAACTACAAAACTAATTTTACTTCAAATAACATAGAAGTAGTAATTACAACAACTGCTCAACTGCCTTTTTCTGGACTCCAAGACTTGCTGAAGGTTCTGCATTGGTGAAAAAGAAATTCAGTTGTGCTTCTTGTACTTTTCCACCTGTAGTGAACAGTGAGACACTCTAGGGAAAACCTGCTCAGATCTAAGGAGGTATGGTTTTATGTCCCTTGTGAAACTTAGGAAACACAAATAAAGGTATTTGATTATTATAAATTAGCAAAATGTTTTCTTCACCATACAATATACACTGATGTATGCTTACTATAAAGACTTATAACAACTGGAAATGTTTTAAGCTGCAAATCAGAACATTATTTAAGAGTAGAAACACTGAGCCATGTCCCTTTGCCCTCCCAAGATCTTTATCTGCTGCCTTTAAAGGACATGTCTAAACTCAAAACATAATAATCTGTCCATATATCTGTAATTTCATATGTTACTACGTACATAACTGGGTAAAATACACTATTACAAGCTCCAAATCCTGACACACTATTTTTTATATAATTTCTTGAAAACATAGAAAACATAAGCTAGATGTTATTTTACAATAAAACTTAGCACTTGATAGCAGAAATTACCCAACTTTATTTATTGTAATGATAGAGCTAGACAAGCAATCATCACTATTGAATCTTAAATATAATATGAGACTTTAATGTTCTTATAAGTCAGCAATCATACTCCCAAATGAATAACTGTTGCAGGAAGGGAATTGCAACCACTACAGAAACCTTGTGACTAGTCAGATTGCCAAAATTTCAAAATCTAATGTATTTTTAAAACTGAATCTGAGTTTTAAAAGTAACTTCACTATGGTCGGAGCAATTCCAGGCACAGCTACAGGCTGGGCAGAGAAGAGATTCAGAGCAGCCCAAGGAGAAGGACTTGGGGGTGTTGGTCGATGAGAAAATGAACATGAGCCAGCTTCAGTGTGCGCTCACAGCCCAGAAAGCAACCGTACCCTGGGCTGCATCAAAAGAAACGTGACCAGCAGGTCAAAGGAGGTGATCCTGCCCCTCTGCTCTGCTCTCGTGAGACCTCACTTGGAGTATTGTGTGCAGTTCTGGTGTCCTCAACATAAAAAGGACATGGAACTGTTGGAACAAGTCCAGAGGAGGCCACAAGGATGATCAGGGGACTGGAGCACCTCCCGTATGAAGACAGGCTGAGAAAGTTGGGGCTGTTCAGCCTGGAGAAGAGAAGGCTGCGTGGAGACCTCATAGCAGCCTTCCAGTATCTGAAGGGGGCCTACAGGGATGCTGGTGAGGGACTCTTCATTAGGGACTGTAGTGATAGGACAAGGGGTAATGGGTTAAAACTTAAACAGGGGAAGTTTGGATTGGATATGAGGAAGAAGTGCTTTACTGTAAGGATGGTGAGGCACTGGAATGGGTTGTCCATGGAGGTTGTGAATGTTCCATTCCTGGCGGTTTTCAAGGCCATGTTGGGCAGAGCCTTGGGTGACATGGTTTAGTGTGAGGTGTCCCTGCCCATGGCAGGGGGGTTGGAACTGGATGATCTTCAGGTTCTTTCCAACCCTGTTGTACGATTCAATGATTAAGTGTAAACATTGTTCTGGTTCTGCTCTCTCTTTGTTTAAAGAAGTAATACTTCTTTAAACTGACTAAAAAATATTCTCAAGATGAATTTTAAGAGGTACTAAATTGCTTACATGGTCATTATTCCCATGAAGTAATTTCCTTTGAGCAAAAGAGGATAACACTGTAGTTTCAAGAATTGCAAACGCAATAAAACTTTATAAAACTATGGAAGATTGAATCTAATACAAAAAATATTGTTTTAATAATAAAGCAACCACTCTTTCAGCATGTGCATACAACAGTTTTGAAATTAATCTTTAAAATTACTTTAAGATTTAATAATTATATGTAAGTGAAAATGAGCACGCATTGTGCTGTGATAGTGCCACCACTGGGTGATATCATCCAAGTCTATTATTCAGTGGAGCAGAGAAATACTAAGAAATAATTGGCCTGAAAAGTCTCATTTTAATTGCTTTGCACAGCCCTGGAAAGCAAGGTTGATGCCTCCAATATCAAGGAACATATCCAATTCTGGAAATGAAGCAAAATGGATCAGGCTCGTCATAAAGAAATTATAAGCACTGAGCCAGGGTACAGTAAACTACCTTCACAACAAATGGGAACAATTTTGCTATACCAAGTAGCAACAAAAGAAACAGCTCACATAGGCTTGCTCGGCATTAAAAGAATATTTAGACTCAGGAGCTGGATATGGAGGAGTTGTTCAGGTTGGAATTCAAGGCTGGAGGTAATCAGGATAGTCTTGAAATCTCAGGGAAGCAGCTTGTGGTGAGGAATACCAGAAGAGATCAGAAGCTTTTAGTCTACACAGAAAAAGATCAGTATTCTGCCTTCTAGACCACAGGAGTGACTATGGCTAACTAGTCATAGCTACTCACTAGCTACAGCAACCGTGTGCTATACATAGACACATCTTTTCTATGATTCCCTTCTTTGCCACATTTTCCACCATCTTCAGTCAACTTTCCACCTTTGAAAACCATCTACAGTCAAAAGATGCAAAATCAGTTTACATATACACAGGCTTTATGACCTTGGAAATATCCTATGGACGTTCAAAGATACATTTTTAACATCTCCTTAGTCCAAAGCATGGAAGAAATATTTTTGTCTTTCTTTTCAGTTGTAATTTTGTTGGTATCACCCCCCCCAGGACCAGACTGATGGAAAAATACACCACAACCCCACTTCAAAGGGCTCAAGTTTTAAAAGTCATTGTATTGGTTTTATCAAACTTCTCATAAAATGTCTAGCCTGGAAAAAAGTGCTTGTCCAATTATCAAAAGCTTAGTATCTGTGGGATAATAGAGAGGTGTTTAAGTCAATCAGTTCTAGAACTAGCATGAATGAGAAATTCAAGAGTGACTCCTGTCTCTTTGTTATAAATACCAGATCTGTCTAGAGACCTAATTTTATTTCATTATGTGTGGTTTGCCATGTCAGAATAAGTGTTAGCTGCAATACAGTAAATCTGTGACTGAGTGGTTAATAAATGTGCTTTAGGTTTCACTGTGTGAAAAGCATTGTTGCAATTGTTTTTCTGTCTCAGAGTGCCTGTTGAACGTTTTTTTTCTGTGCCTAGAACCACTTATACAAAATGCATTTTTAACTACCATAGTTGATCATAAAGGGAAAGAGGGAGAAATAAAAGGATACATTATGCAAACAACCTTGAGATTTCTTTTTCTCAATACAAAAGACACTGATGTTTCTTTGCTCATCCACTGGATTCTACACAGCATGACATAAAGTTAATTTTAGGCTGGTAATCATTTTACATTCTAAATGAAGGGGCAAGTATTTTTTAAGACTACTGGATAAAATGTTTTGGGTGTGGTGCCTTGGAAAAATAAAGGGAAAAGTAGATCCTGCCAGGATGAATAAATTACACTGGCATGAAAGAAGGATGGAACAATGCAGTTGACACCAGATTAACATCTGGGGTTAACTGCCAAAACCAATGCAATGCTTATTAGTATCCAACTGAAAAGCTCATCCTCTGTCCTGGGCCACATTATTCATTTCCTTAAGCCAAACAGGCTCTTCATCAGCTTCTGTCTTGCCTTATGTTCTCATTTCTCTCGAAATGTATGGTAATGAAGGTCTTTCTAACAGATGTTCCTTTAGACTCATTAACATCTGAAACTTGTTATTCATTTTATCCACCAAAAGTTAGTTTATTAGAACAAACAATTATGGGAAAATAGAAAATCACAAAGAGCTTTCATCATGATACTTAACTCCAGCTACCGATATCAAGTGAATGTACGCAGATGCTAACGAAGTATGATACTTGGAGATTGTCTTATGCAATGAGGGAGTACCCCACATCTCAAGAGACAAAGATATCCTGTGTAACTTCAAGCAAAACACCATAAATCATTGCTTACCAAAGACTCAAACAGCAACTGTCCTGGTTGCTGACAATAACTAAAGGCACAAAGCACTTTGATCCTACTTGCCTGAGGGAAAGTTATTTAGTGAGCTAAAATAACACTATAAGACTATATAAATAGTACTATGGCAACCAGCTTCGAGGAAAACATTAAAGTCTTGATAATTTCATTAAAAATGCATGAAAGAAAGCCCTACAAAGAATTAAACACAACTATGCACAGGATTTACTTTTTGATACACAGAACATGACAAATGACAGACCTTATTTAACATAGGTCAAATTATTTAATGTTTCACTTCTGTGGCAGAACAGAAGATTAATTCAGATTTAGCTGTTGAATTACTGCATGAAATTCAGATATTGAGGGATGGTACACTTTATTTAAAAGAAACCTAATATCCTTGTAAAGGTATGCCACTTCTCTTCATTACCATGTACAGACTCTAAACAGTTCTGTACTGATTAAAATCCAGACAGTTTTCTAATATTTTAATATAACAAATGAGATTTAAGGAAATGCAAAATGTCTTCCCCAGCAGGAAGGCTTTTAAAATCACATTTGTATTGGTATTAAATCTCAGAAAAAAAAAGTTTACATGGTCTTATTTGAAGACTGACAGCAATGTGAAGCCAATGCCTACATAAAAAAGGAAAAGGTATCTTTTCAGACCCAGCTGTGTAGTAGATTTTAATTACTTTTAAGAAAAAAAAAGCTTTAAAATGTAGCATTCCAACAGGTGAAATGCAGCTGCAAATGTAATATTTGCAGCTTGCTTCAGTTCTTCTAAATAAACCCAATACTAGTCACAATTTAAAGATTCTAGTTCTAAAAGCATGCACTGTCAACCAGTAATTCTTGTGATACTGCTCAGTAAGAGACATTGATGAGATAGGAAGAACAGTGTCAGGCTATATTAACTGAGATAAGCTATAACCTCTGGTGAAACTCTTCCAGAGACTTTTGAATTGATTGTCAGTCTGAGGTTTTACCTAGAAATACAAAATGAAAGAAAAAGGCTTTTCAACATATAATTTACTAACTTGCTTTTCTATCATGTGCTTTGGTTTTATTTACCATCTGGAATATCCCCCAACTGCATGTACCTGACAGTTGTTAGTGTTTTAATACAATAAATGAGTTTTAGCGAAATCCATCCTTCAGTTCAGAAGAAGATACATTATGCAGCTCCATGCACCAGAGGGACAGCAAACTTACATTTCTTCCAGAAGCAAAGACAACTCCATTGAAAGCCAAAAATAGTTTTATACATATTTGATAATTATACGTAAAGCAAAAATGTCATGTAGGCACATGTCTGTGATGCATTTTGGAGTCATACAATCATTTCTGTATGCTTACGTCTTACTAAACAACCAGTTTATGGTCTGATTTACGCATTTAAATGAGCTAAGCATTCTTACACTGAACAAGGCAGTACTGTATTATCTTCAATTACTAAGAATCACATGCAGTAGCATTTCTCACTTGAATGAGGTAAGAAGGAAACTGTGGGCCAGTTGCTTTCCTTTGAAATATACACACCGATTCTAAAAACCCCCAAAATATTTTGCTGTCTCAGTTGATCATCAGAGAGCTGGTAAAGACAAGCAAAACAAATGAGTACTGTGTCCTGGGGCTAACTCATACTCTCTCAAGAGATAAAGTTCATGGAATTACAAAACTGTTATGCCTGCCAATGACACTGTTGTGTGCGAATAGTGCTAAGAAGAAAGATGAAAATAACCCGTTCTTTCGTAACTCCTGCAAAATATCTGACAGTTGCATTCACTACCCACATGTGTACGTGGTTATATACAGCTGACAAACATTTTTACAGGGACAGCATAGGGATGACGTATTTCTAAGTATTTGGTCCCACTTTTCTTTTAAAATAAAAATATAACAAAGCATTCCAATTTCGGTCAAGAACAGAAACTTTCACTGTAAAAAAATCAAACAGACTTCACTTCAAGGATATTCTCATGGTACTGAATTTCCCTTAAATTAATATATTGTAATTGCTTATAGTTATTTTCTTCTAGAATCATTCCAAACAGGGCTTTGTCTTTCTTTAGGATTTGAAGGGTATGTGAACAAAAAGCTAGGAAATCAAAATCTCTATAGCATGTGGAAATGAGAGAATCAATTAAGCTTTTACTTAACAAAAGCATTCACTAATTTATATATACACTTGCTACAACCAATCCCTGATTTTCAAAGATACACTGCTGCTCAAAGTCTAAAATGTACATTCACTTCAATATGCACTATGGATATGCTGCATTTTGCAGTACTGACCCTTCATGTCCAGCATCCCACTCACGTCTCACATCATGGTTGTAAATCTCCGAATTAATTCAAGAAACATAACTTATTATCTGTACGAACACTCATACTCACACCCATACACAATACTTTAGAATACATGAGGAAAACGCAGAAATGAAGTTGTACCAAGAAATGAAGTGGCTGAAATGCAATCACACAAAATTACCACCAATTTAATCAAAGTAATTGGGTTTTGTGATCCAATGAATATACAGAAGATGTTTTTCTTGGCAGTGCTTCTTAGACAATTGTTACAAGATGATGATTGTCTGATTAGCAACCCAAACTTTCAGGAATTATTCTGTGAGTGAATACAATGGAAACACACTAGTTGGACTGCAACTCTGAATATAAAGTGTCCGCAAACTAACACATCCCTCAGGAGGCACTGTGGTGTAAATGATAGCAGCTAGCTAATGGCAGCACCTTGAAGTACCATTTGCAAGGCCCAAATTCGTTTCTTCAACATTAGGTATCTTACAGACACAGAATTAAAAACACATCCCATTTTGAAGAGCCTGCAATACAGGCATAAATCAAAGAAAAGAGGTAAATATCACAAGATGGAAAATAGGTAATTCATAGTTTGTGAATAGTCATTAGGTTGGCAGAGTTACCAGAAGGCATTCAAGTAAAGTGGAGCTGTAAAAGACTTTAGCATAGAATAACAATGTAATGGAGGAGTTATTCAGAAGAAACTCCTTCTGCTTTTTCTTATGGTAGGATAATTGTAGAAATTATGAAAACATACTAAATGTACATATAACAGTACATATTTATAGGGAATTCTCATTCTACTCAAAATTTCCTGTTCTTTGCTTCAATGTGCCACTGATCTGTCAGTCCCCTGTCTTATAATACACAGAGCAATTTAAACCAGCAAGACTAACTACCACTTAGCATGTGTGTTGGTATACAAAATGGAGAAGAAAAACAGCTGTCTACATTTTTTCACTTTAGAATCATCTTTTTATGCTGTGTTAGGTATAGGGCAAATGTGCGTGTTAAATTTCATTTTCATGGATAAATGTGCCATATCAGCTATCAGGCTGTTAGCTTCACTGCCTTATAAAAACAAAACATACCTCACTCACGTAGGGCTTGTTGTTAAAAATCAGGCTGTGAAAAATGATAGAAACTTCCTTCTAAGCATGCTGCCTTTTGTAACAGCAGGTAATGTGCTTGGTAAAATTCCAGAAACTTACCCCATCTGCATAATTTCTTCCTTAGTTACAGACTGCTAAAATAAAAATAATAAAAAAAAAAGCATTCTAGCTTCCAGAACAAAAAGGCAGAGATTTCCTTAACTAGTTCATTAAGCTACAAACCTTATAGAGGAATCTCTACAATGCATGATTTAAATGGAAGTAATTTTAATGACAAAAGCAACCTTACAGACTAGATCAGATATTTTAAGGACTAATTTTGAACTATATCTGGAATTTGTGTAAAACCATAGATATTCCTGTAATTAATGATTGCTATGCTAAGGGACTAATGATTTCAGATTAATTCTATTCATTAAGGAAATTATTTGTCTCATATACAAAGAAAAAAAATGCTTTTACTGCAGCTCATATGTTCTTACTGTTTTAAAATTGGCGTAAAGTGGTGTGGCAGTAATAGGATTAAACTGTGTCTAGTATTTCCTTTTGGATACCTCTAATCACAGTCAAACCTTATTCCCTACTTATCTACTCCTTATGGGGGCACATATATTAACATCTTGGATTAGCTGAATGAGCAATACAGGTGCCTAACTTCATTCTATTAGAGGTTGGTACATAAACTGCAATGTCATGTTGCCTGATTAAGACTGAAGCAAAGGTATTACAGTGCTGGCCCTGAAATAATTGCAATCAACACTAAAGCTTCTAATAAAACTGAAAAAAATAATACTAATTAACATGATTATAATTAAAATGTATTTCAAGAAGTATATTATCTCATAGTGGACCATTCCAGCAAGTAGTAGCACATTATGTGATATAGAATCATAGAATCAGAATAGTTAGGGTTGGAAAGGACCTTAAGATCATCTAGGTCCAACCCCCCTGCCATGGGCAGAGACACCTCACACTAAACCATATCACCTATGTCCTTTTACCAAATAGTATAATTATATGTTCACAAGATTATTTTAATGCTTAATTTTGTAAATTAATGTTAAATATCTATATATTTGAAAATCAAGTGTAAGAATTTAAGAAGGTCAATCTTTAGTGAATATATACTTGGAGGAAAACTAATTATTGGCTAATTCTAATGAAATGTTCATGACATCTTTCAAACCAGATGGCTTACCACCAAGACCAGTACAAAAATGTAGGTTATTTAAAATGAAAGATTGTAATACAAAAGTACACATGAAGAAAAGTCCATTAGCTCCAAAGAAGTACATTGCTGCCTGACCTGGTAAATCTGCGCCGTGTTAGTTCTCATTCAAATTTGACTACCTTAAATTAAATTGCAGGATGATAATGTACTCACAGATCTTTTTACCATTATATTTGTCTATCTTGAAGCTGTATCTTACATTACAGTGAAAGCAAACAAAAATTTGTCTACAGCTCAATCTCTATTTTGTACACATTCTTTATAGTGCCTATTCCTTCCAAAATCGTGTGGATCGGAGCAAACCAGATCTTCCCCTTTTCTGACAAATTCCATGAGGTTTTTTAGTGCATTTTCCAAGACCCTATCCATAAAACACCACCACTCTTGAACATACAGCTGCTTCCAGTATGTCTTCAATACCTGCATATTATACAACGTAGGTGCAATAGCTCAGCTACTGTATTTTTGCTTTGCTATTTGCCACACACATGGTGTTACATTAATGTAAACACAGGTTTGCAGGAACTGGGAATAAAAGTGATCATTCTCACTGTAGCTGGTTTCTATGTTGCAGAGCACACCCTCAATGCCATAAAGAGCTTGTAATGAAGTCTCTAAGTCCATGCAAGTTTAAGTTATACGAATTTTAAGCCTGAAACATGTTTTGTGTTTAATATCATAGTCTTTGTCCTGTCTTGAACTGGGACCCAAACTTTAAACGTAAAAACATCAAGAAAAGTCTATTTTTAATACCAGCAGCCTGCCACCTGCAGCCCAGGTGGATTATGGAAAGGAAGAGTACAAGACACTACCTGGAAGGAAAAAAAATAACAACCTAATACAATCAAGTAATTTGCTTTCATTGCTGAATTTGTAAAACAAGACAAGTAATTGGGCCGTAACTATGTGAACAGATTTGGGCCTAGCACTATTGCAAATGAAGCATGTATTTAGAGATATTCTGTTCATTCAAATAGAACAGGCTCTAGAGAGGAAAAAGAAAAAACCAAACAAACAACAAACCAACCAAAACTGCTGGGAATGTTTATTCCATGTAACTTCAAAATATCACTAAAAATGATAGAACAGATTACGTGTACAGTTTCAGATGCTCTTTAGTTCCTATGAGGTGTTGGCTAGAACTACAGAATGTAAATCTGGACACCTTCCAGCTATTCTGCTGCCAGGGCAAAGTGAAGAAAAATATCTTAAAATCTTTACGAAAAAAGTATATTGTAGTAAAATATAAGACAACAAAGACCCTTCAGAAACAAAGCAGAAGAAAACTAAATAAACAAAGTACAAAAAGCCCCACAACAACCAGCTCTGCTACTAACTTCTGTCCTGAGGGGATACACAGGAAACTCTTAAGAAAGAACAGCCTTTTACTTTTCTTTAAGTAGTACAGTACAAGAACTAGCTTTATCTTCATGATAGGAGAGACAGATTATGATTTATGTCTGAGACAATCATTGTTCTTCCACTGAGAACGCTCATATGCCAAAGCAAAGATGTTTAAAGTACAGCCAGCTGGATCAGCAGTCTACAAAGATCTGTGTAGGTAACAGGACCTAAATCATGTAAGACTATTAAGGATCCACTGTGGCCCCTGCACTTCTACAAAAAACAACTGAAATGCCAAGATAGTGCCTGAAGACTCAATGCCAGACAACATCCCTAACCTGCATAACAGCCACACAGCAGCTCTCTGTCTTCATAGCAATGCCCAAGTGCTCTTTGTGGCTTCAGGAGCAACAAATAAGGCCACTGCAATAACCAAACCTACGTAAACTTGGATTAGTGTGGCAAAGCACAAATTCCAGTGTAAAAAGTTTTAAATAACTACTCAAACACACATCAAATATCCACTGTTGTCCACCAAGCCTATTAGATCTCAGTGAACAACAAGAACCTATAGTGAAGCTCCCTGCAGATAAGAATGAATCTCAAGTTCCCAAATGAGGAGCATCTGCTTTTCCTAGTTGGAGCATTAGCCAGCTCATTGTCATCCAAATCCAATTTCACAGACACTCTGTGAAGGCGGAGACAAAGGAGACCTCTCACTGATAAAGTTTAATGAAAACAAATCACAGAGCCCCAGGTCGTCAGCATACTGATGACAGTGAAGCCTACACTGTGTGCTCCCTTTCTGGTGACATCAGATATCGTGTATGATAGGTTCCACTGGACCCTTGTGAAAAATCAGTCTTTGGAGTGGAAAAGATCCTTCCAAAATTACCAGGAAAATTTCAAAGACAAACATCAGGATATTGATTTAAAGAAAACAATGTAACCCAGTCTGGACCACGGCCAGATAACAGAAGAATAAATATTACAGTTATGTCTAGTGAATGGGTCACTGCTTCAGAACGGCAAGATCTGGATTCATGTCCCTGTTCTTCTAAGGACATCTGATATACAAACAGATTATTAAAAAATGCTGTGGAAGAGACTTCATATAACACTGTTTTCTGGATTCTCTAAAACCAGCTTGCACCTTGAACTGCAGGGCTCCAAAGTTAGCCTAAGACTCTAATGAAACATCGCTCAAACAAAGCAGAGTAGAAAAGATACTTCATGCATTTTACAGATCTTATTTGTCAATACAGAAATGGCTTTCTGCCACCCTCCCCAACTTAACTTTTCAACCATGATCACTTTGATATTTATCTCACCCAATCATCAATATATATTTCTCCAATTTTCTAAGATCATAATTCTGGTTTTCAATGTAGCTGCTGCCTCCAGCTTTCTTTGACAGTTTCCTGAAGACAACGTACTCCGTATCTATTCCTTCTCCTACACCCACAATAACTCTTGTTACAAGAGATGAACAGTTTAATATGATCATGTGTCCAGTAGGAGTTATGTCTAGAAGGAGGTCAGTTCCTAAACACATTTGAGGACTTCAGTCTTTGCAAATCTCAGTGTTTGATCTATAAATTACATAAAGGAGTACTTTGCAAAAGTACTGCTAAACCACAAAAGGTTTTTGAGGTTACAACCATTTAATATTATCAAGTGTTCACATAATATAGTAATGGAAATGCATTTTAAACACATATGGGCTTTATAGCCAAGCAATATAAACAAGGACATCAGAAATTGCTGACATGTAAGTTCCTAAAAACAACCCTTGTACTCAATCAAATACAAACAATGCTATATTCAGACCTGAAACAAAGAATCAAGTAAATGTCAGAACATTGAACTATGCTTGGCCATTACTATTTTCTAATACTCGATAATTCTTTCTTTTTTCTTTTTCAAATCTGACGTTCATATAAAGTATGAAATTGGTTCTTGAAACAGACCACAGGTACACTATCAGTTTCCTCATCATGTTCTTGAGAAGTGCAGCCCTTGAACAGAACAGCTCTTTCCTACTACGCCCCAAATCCCTTGAAAGGGTAATCAAAGAGACAGCAGTAACACGAATTAAAAGCAAAGTCAACACCCTGCACAATAAGCTATGCATCTATCATATATACACACAACTGACCAGGTAAAATTGAATTAAATCTGAAGAAAATGGATGATGAGGCTAGCTCATGACCAAATGGCACACATGTCCTTGCCAGGGAAGGGAGATGGAAAGTTTTGCAGTAACCCTCACCTCAATGATAAAATTCTGCTTTATGAAGAGAATGGTGGGGGTCTCTAGTACCAACAGCTACAGTTTTTAAAGCATAATGTCAAAGGTTCAGATAAGGATCTCATGGTCCAATTATCAACTGCCTTATTCATTAATTCATCTATTTATGTGACACGTTAAAGGTGGAATGAAAAGTATGTATCTTTAAATGCCTAACTACAACACTTTTATGCATATTTATATGAACTGGTTATTCATTATTCTAGTTATCATCATGAATTTCCTCACAAGTCTTACACCAAACGTAAGTAGCGTTAAAAATCCGCATAATTCATTTCCAAATTGAGAAGCAAACTTCTTATTCATCGCAAATATAATTGTATCATTCTTCATTCCCTGTTTAAATAGAAAACTTACGCTATTCTTTTTAGAAGGAAATTATTTTAGAAGTGTCAGTACTTAATGCATGCTGCCAAACCTTTGAAATAATAGTGCTGAAGTATTTTATATGTGTTATGAAATGATTTTAATCAAGTGACAGCACTTCCATCAGTATTTAAGATTAATCAGAAAACCCTGACACTGAAGACCAGGAAAGGTTCAGAAACTGAATTTGTATTTGCTTTAATATTTCTTTATTTTGTCAATCAGATCTCAGATTAAATATAATAGCTTGCCTAAACATTAGACCAGGGTAATCTTCAAAGCTTATTTCAGTATGATAGATATTAACATAAACTAGTTTCCTTTCCATTATATGCTATTAAAAAACCCCAAACAACTACAGGTGAACTAGATTTAGGAGATGTTGTAATTACAGTGACACAGTTTTCCCAAAGAAAAGCTGCAGTCCTTATTTGATTTGATTAATTATTTCTTTTGTAAATCTCTTGCAAATCCCAGTGTGGCTCACTGCAATCTCAGGGTTTCAATTTCTAGTTGAAAAATGTAGGTACTACAAAAAGAATGTATATTTTTGTAAACCACATGACCTGTCACTAAGGAGGAGGGAAGGTAGAATGACTACTGGGAAAGCAGTGGACAAATAGCAAAAAAATGAGTGTTTAGGGTTCTTTTAAATATCATGCTTCACTACGTCAATTGAATATGACTCCATTCTTTCCTAAGTCATCAGCATTCAGTCCTGATAGCACTTACACCATCTTATTTTCTACAGACATTTGGAAATACATTAAGTTCTAATGTGACTGTGGCAAAAAAAACGTGTGGAGAGTCTACAGTAAGAAGACACGGGAAAGGCTGTGCTGCTCCATACATAGTTTACTTTAACTAAATAAAGTCAAAGCACCACGCTCATATGACAGAAGTGCTGCACGCCAGCGGGAACAAGGGCTGTCTGCAAATAATCATCTTTATCTGACAACTGGAAACTAGATATTGAGCCAGAATGTCATATGACATACTGTCATGCTCGAAAGTAACTCAAGTTCTTCAATTTCTGTTTAATTGAATTTTCCTCACATATGGCAGCTAACTACATCAGGATAATTCGTGTTAAGAATTTACTATAAAACCTTCTTAAAAAAAAAATCAAGTATTCCAAATATTCCCTTTTATTGTAATTATATTATCATACATCCTGAAATGCTGATTTAGCTTTTAAATACCCAGTGACCAATCTGGTTAAGAGAATACCTACAGCCACGGCACAGGTCAATGCTATATTGCTGTCACAGAAACAAAGAAGAAACAGCTGAGTTAACGTGGGATTTCATTGGGAAATTCTCAGCTCATTTGTCCCATGTGGTTTTTGCACAGAAGGATGAAGGCTGAGACAACTGACATTGAGTTTTATGCTGGAGGTAGTCAGGAACAGAACAGGCCATAAGGTACTGATGAGCTATTTACAGCTGATTCAATGTACAAATGGGAAACAGTGTAGGCACTCCTACCATTTAGCTTTGGGCATCTTGAGCTTCCTTTGGATTCTACAGAAAAAGGTGAGCTGCAAGTGAAAACACCTGAGAATCCAGCTCCTGTTCTTCACATACTTCTAGAGAAGCCTCTCAGTCATCACCAGCTATCAAGTTAAAAAAAACCCAAAACCTTGGGCTAATACAATGACCTCCTATTTCCCAGTTATTTTTTTTAGAAGAATGATGGTTTATCTCTGGACTAGCCTGAGATTTCCCTAAGTCTCTTCTTTTTCAGTCATTCCAATTCATATTTATGATTGAATTATTCTTTGGAGAAAAGAAATGGAACTCGGCATCTCCTCCTCATGAGGGCACATCCTTTCCTGATATTTGGGCCAATTAGTATTTCTCCCCAGTGAGAAAAGTTAACAAGACAGGCTCAGGGGGTGTGATATTCCAGAATGTTCCAACTTAACCGGGGCACTCTTTTAGGAAGTGAAAAGTTTTATTTCCAGCTCTCTGCTCCAGCTAAGACAAAGGAATACTTCTAATTGTGGTTTCTTATCTTGCATACACATAAGTGCCTTAACGATTCAGTAAGACACATTTAGATGAATTTAGATGAAAGCTCCTCCTCCTCTGGATTAGGAATGGCACTGAAGTCTAAGATTCTAATTTTTCATTTCCAAGGTTAGTTTTCTTTTTTTTTTACTTTCATTAAAAGTACATGTCATGTTAAACTTCGCATTTAATTTTGCTTGATATTTTATAAAAATGAGAATCCTGGAGAAAACAAATCACTTGGTTTGACCCAAATCAATTTCTTCTCCATTTCAAGGGCTGCCAATGAACAACAACAACAAAATCGACCATTTCAGTATTGCACAAAACTTAAGTCAAGCAGGGCAGGAAGGATCAGTTCATTTGAGTTCTGGCTTTGTAAATACCAACACCACAGACTAAAATGCAGCCACAGAACAGTGTAAGTGTATTTAATAACCCCCAGAATTCTGTTTCTCACTCATGTGGTCATCAGGTTTTACCTTGACCACTGCAGTCCTCTTACTCGCCTTGACAAATGCAATCCGAACCCACTTTACATTCGCACTTATATTCACAGATATAAGATCTATTCACAGATATAGAGATCATTATCTTGTCATCACTTTAATCGTATAATCTCTTGCTTAACATCCTTTCACTGGCTCTTCGGTTTTCCTATCATATCAAGTACCTTTTACTTGTCTTCAGTTTCAAAATCCTTTGGAATTTATTCTCTCCTATGTAGCAGTTCTCTTATGCTATCACTATGGCTCTTGAATCATTAATGCTGCCTTCTGAAATTAGACCATTTGTACCTTCCCCTACACTCCCCCTTAGGCTACCCCAAAATACTCAGTTTAAAAGCTCTGTTGGACACAAACCAGTTAAGGCTGCACTTTCGTATTAATAAGAACCAAACTCTTGAGTGTGAACCACTTCAGAATCCCAGATACTGAGACTTCATTTACTCAGTAAACTCCCAGTCTCTCAATTGCTTTAGTATCTTATATTTGTTAGAATGATTCCAGAATTAGCACAAAATCCATGAAGGTTGGTACACTGTAGTAAGTTAAAAAAACCCAATCAAAACTAGAATGGATCGTTCACACAGATACTGTTTTAAACTTTGTTTTCATTTTAGTGTAATGTCTGGACCTTAGTTCTGATGAATTTACCATGTGACACCATGAAGAATAAATGAATTTATGCAGCCATATATGCACCAGTAGATCCTACAAGCAAGCTGAAACACACAATGAAAACACTTATTTTCTAGTACCTATAGTTGTACTAGAGGACAGGACTTCCAGTCCACTAAGAGATATTAATTTAAACGCCTTGCAGATGCAAGTTCCCACGACAGATCTTGCCCTTTAATAAAATCAAGTTACTCCTTTTAAATGTTATTGACATTTTATAGGCTGTTAAGAGGAACAGAGCTCAGTATGTTTATATTGCTCAGAGTCTCCCTGATTGTGTCCCATTCTGATAACCACCTGTCTGAAGAAGCTTTGATTGGGTATGCATCTTCTGTAAATAATTCAATAGGAAACAAACATGTTACTGTTGTATTAAAACCAGAATGTGTACTGGGACCTAAGATTATTGGTCAGTGCAGGAATTTTCCAGGCATCTGGTCTGTAGCTCACATTGCATGCAGTGAATTATATCCCAGTAATTGAGAATGATGAATGATTTGACCCTCTTAAATATATAATGAGGGAAAAAACAGCACAGTGAGAGCCAAGATTTAGGCAATTTTTGCCTCCAGGAAAAAAACAGTTGTAACCCAACACCACCTACAAATCTCAGCGGGTGCTTTGGTTGGGTAGTATGTCATGTACCTTGGGTAATACATCTTGCATTGTGGGCAAGAAGAAACACTAATATTGATCTTCTACACTGTGAAAAACCATATGTAATGTCAAAGAATTTAGGGGTTTACACAATAAGGTTAAAAAAACCACTTAATCTTTTGCTTGGGGATTATTTTTTTTTCTCCCTGCACAGGAATTTTATAAATCCCTACAAAAGGCAGGAATACTAAAATAA
This sequence comes from Melopsittacus undulatus, assembly GCF_012275295.1. Taxonomy (NCBI): domain Eukaryota; kingdom Metazoa; phylum Chordata; class Aves; order Psittaciformes; family Psittaculidae; genus Melopsittacus; species Melopsittacus undulatus. The sequence goes on along the minus strand of NC_047530.1, from coordinate 104,344,844 downwards.
GTGTTACAAAAGACTGCTAAATTACCCTGATCCAATTTGATGTCACAATGGCAAAATAATATCTCTTTCTGCACATGCCTCTATAAGACTATGCTGACTTTCTGAAAACACAAAGTTTGCAGCATATCCTGAAGTTAAAAAGCGTGATAATTAGTAATTTCATGCTGGCATTTCATATTGGGATATCCTGCTGGGGTAAGAGACCATCCAGGATCAACCTCCTATTCACACAAACACTGAAGTCAGAGGTCAGCTCATTTCTGTTACAACTTGTCTCTCTGCCCAGCTGGCCACCCTCCTTCCTGCTGCACAGAGTGGAAGCAGCAAAATGCAGAATCTCTCATGAGACTTCAGGAAAGATGCTGTTTACAAACAGCAGAGTTAAGCTCACTGATGACAAGACTGCTATAGAACTTGTGTGCTTTGGCCCTGATTTACTGGTTTGCACCATTAGATAGAAAAAGGGAAGAGGAGCGATGGAAGCTCATATACTCTCCTAAAATTTTGATTTAAAAATACCAGGCAGTATTGTTGGGGAAATTTGGGTTTGTACAGTGCAGGAGGGAAGGGGGAAGCAGTCAAATGATGAATTAATAGAAAGAAGAGAGCTAAAAGTGAAAAGAGTTTAAAAAATTACTAAAGTGAAACCACTCTGTAGTTCCTGCTTCTTTTACCTACTTTGCTTATTTGGGGGCCAGTTGCTAGAAGCAGTTTCAGAACAGTTTAACTGGTCATTAAAGAAATTCAGGGCTCTCTTTTGTCTGTGGCTCAGAGACACACATGCATAACAGTGTGGAAGATGAGCACGTGAACAGTCTGTATTTCTGTTCTGGCACAAGGACTAGATTTAAATATGAATGGGGAGATCTCCTGCAGCTGAGAGAAGTGCTCACTCATTCCACCACTGTTTGCAGGGATGCTACCACCAGCTCCAGGGGCTCATTTTTCAGGGCGGCAATTCAGATAATGCATATTTATAACGTTTTTACAGCCGAATGAGTTAACAAATCACAAAGCTCTTGAATTGCACAGGAAGTAGCTAAAACCAATTGGGTTGAGCCTTAATTTGATACATCTGTATTGTGTGATGGGCTCCATTGTATGGACTTCATCCTGTTCCATGGCAGACTGTATACACTGAAAGCCCTACATTTGTGCTCTGAAAGACAGCAGCTGCTTCCCATCTTCCATAACATCTGAAGAGAATTTTACATTCAGAGTACTAATAAGCCAAAGACACACATCTCTGATACAGACTGAGGGAGAGTATTTCTCTAATGCCCTGACTATCTGCTGCTCAGGAAATCTATATCTGGCAAACAAAGGAGGAATTGCCAAGGAAATATGTTGAGTTGCTGAACACGTACTCCAATAGAAAAAGGCAAAACAAAAATCCACCATTATTTCTAAATGATGTGATAGATTGGTGAAACTTTGCATAGCACATCCATATTTTCAACACTGTGAGCTAATTTCCACAATCAGAATGACAGTTTTCTTCTACTACATTTCCTACTGTACTAATAAAATCGAAACACAGGAAAACCATGAGAAAATCATCTCTAAGACTACTCTTATTCAACAGACTCTTATTATCCATTTTTATGGCAAGCCTTTCCTTATAATTTCTAAATTCTAGCTGATTTACCTTTTCTTTTTATTAGTACATTAGTACATTTCATCTAAGTCTCTTGCAGTAAGCAGCCATTAGTGAAACAAAAATATGGCTCACTTTCCATTTTCTAGAAGAGACAATAATTGTTTTCAATTTTGAATCCTTATGTCAGTATCTTTCTGTTCCTCCACTAACCCATTTCCTCAAACATCCCAGTTGCTTCTTCCCAGCTATGCCTAACACACATATCTGAAAAACATATTCAACATCTTTTTCCATGTTGGTTTCAGGGCTGTGAACTCATCTCCATTTCCTAAAACTGCTTCTTGCCATGATTATAGCAAAAAGGTGACTAGAATGGTTTGGAAAGAGAGAGAGAAGTGATAAAAATTACCCTGTTGGAACAAAATTATGCATTTGTGTACTGTCATACACCATTTCCACCTTTATTTCCTCTTTTTTTTTACAAAATGCATGTTTATATGTTGGTACATAGAACCTGACACCAAGGAGCTTTCAAAGGACAAGTGGGATACCTATTTACTAGCATAAAACAACGATGTTGATGATTGATTAAAAGAAAACAGTTAATTTTCCATAAATGCTATCTTTACATTCCAGGTCCCAAACCTTTTATCTCCCAGTGTTGAACTTAGCCCGTTTAGAAAATAGTACTCTTGAGGTGTTATTTACCAAAACTAGCCACGTAATATCCAAGTAATATTAATATTACTATGCTTTCATCACATTATTTTGTCTAGTGTAAAGATTACAAACACAAAAGCAATATTGTTTAAATGCCGAAAAAATAAGTCAGATGCTAATAAACAACACCAAAGAAAAGCCAAACCAAACCAACCAACCACCTGGTAATTTATCCATTTGTGCATTTTACCCCAGCAGATTTCGTAATTCATAAATGAATGAAAAGCTACCAGAGTTCTCTTTTCTAAAGGCTTTTATGTTAATTGAGTTTGCCCTAAACATTTTCATATATCACATCAAGTATTCAGTGAGGTGCCAAAGCACTTTGTTAACAAACTTATTTCCCAGATGTGGCTAAAGCAGGGACAGAAGGCTTGAATGTTCTAACATACCTAACAATTCAATTATGGTTATCTTACAGTGCCATCACATATTTTTTCTTCAACAATCAAACAACCTCAGCTGGAAACTCCAAGCAATAACATAAATAAAGGACCATCTGGCAAGAATAATTAAGGAAGGCTGGAAATAAAACATTAATTAGTGCACTAGTCCAAACGACCTTCAAAGGCCTTATTATGAAATTATATTAAAACAGATAATCATTTATTTCATGTTACAGTTATATTTAACTAAGCATGAATAAATAATATCATTTTAGGATGCTATTACACTGTTATTGACTCAAACTGGTTTTGAAATTGTCTTATTTTTTCTATAACAATAAAATTAGAATGGAAAACAATCTACATCAGTTTAGAATGGCAGTCTTGGTTTTCCCCTGTTTCACATCAGTGAGTCAGATGAATCAGGCTTGCCTCAAAATTTACATAGGAAAGGCATAGAATGGTGTGCCAGGGCAATATGCATGCAACTAATTGCTTTTAAATCTTTTACATTTGTTTTCTCAACTTTGGAAGAAAAAGATGGAAGTCCTAGACTTGCTTTCTGATCTATTAAATGAAATGACAAATACTAAAGTTTCTTAAAATCTCTTTTGTACAGAAATATACATTACTATCAGAAATTTATATCTTCTTGTATCTTTCAAAATCTTTGCTACTTTTACTGATGATCTTAAGTTAGTTTCAACTAAAAGGAATCAACATACTTTAACATAATCTGCAGATAGGTAACAGCTATCTCAAACTGTTCTAAAAGCAATATAATGGGAAAAAGATTCTTTGAAAATATAATATAATCAAGTTATTCAAAGGAAAGAAAAAGAGCTCAGCACTTCCTGCATTTTCTGTGCCTTTTCCAAACTGCATTTAAAATGTATGTATGAATTATTAACAAAGTTACATCTGTATATTTTCTGGGTTTGTTCTTTTAGTTGAGCATTATTTGGAAAATATGCTAAGGCAAAGGATTTGAAAGAGGACTATAATTAAAATACAGTAATTATTTTATTTTATTATTGTACAGAATTGCCATCCGGCCAATAAGACTCGAGCCTTTATTATTTGGTGGAGTCACCTTCTCCTTATCCTCAGGCTACAGGATGTCAAACAACTGAATGAATTATCTTGGACCACAGCCAGCAGCATGTCCTTCAGTTACAAGCCAGACAATGACAAAGCTCCTGAAAGCCTCAGGCATCATCTGGATAAGCAGGCACAGGGGACAAAATCATCCTTAGGGAATCTGAAGACCAGATACACTTATGAAGATCCATTACTAACAAAAGAAATATGGGAGTCCCCAGTGCCACCCAAAGCCAAGGGAAGCTGGATGAATTTTTGCCTGTATGTTATTGTTTCCACCACTGGACTTTGCCTAACACAGCATGTTGTTCACAACACCAAATGGTGCAAACGGAGAAAGTGCAATTCTAATGGTGAGTAATGAACTTTGGGTTTGCTCTTTTAACTTTCTCAAAGTCAGTACCTTAATCTCACAAACCTTATTAGGATCACGGATATATTGGTGATATGAGATATTGCTTTTTAGACTGAGAAATGACGATGGGATAAATTACCATGTGAGTTCATCACTGCACTGACTGTTTAGGAGGCAAATTACTACCAGAATCTGTCTTAAAAATGGGTCCACATAGTAGGAAGGGGGAAAAAAAACCCATGGAGAGAAACAGCTGGCTCTATGTTACTGACCAGACTACAGCAGTGCGGTATTAAGAGGCACAAATTAGCAGCAGCTGATGAGTAGCTTTGCTGAGAGAAAGTGGGACTCCAAGGATATCCATCTACAGGGAAAAAGTGCTGAAAGAAAGGGAGAAAGCTCAGCTCTTTGGGAAAACAGGAGAAAGAAGGATCTAAAAATACAAAGGTCATAGGCAGGCAGTACTTGCAATTGCCTAAGGGATAGAGGGAACAAAAGAGAGGTGAAAGGCCATATGGTAGACTGTAATAACTCAAAAAAGAAGGAGGTCTGGACTCAATACCAGCATAAGATATGAAACAGTTGGAAGTTAGCGAGCTGGAACAAACTTGTAATGAGACAGAAAATACAGATCTATAAAGTGGAACTATTTTTCTGTAAGAGAGCCTACCTAGGTTACACGAAGATCTCCAGAGATTCCTCTTATCACCTCCCTGTGCTAGTTGTAGAAGTGCATCTCTGGTTAGGATGCTTCAGACACTATGATTCTGCATGTGGATAAGGGAAAGCAGATGGTCTGACAGTCTGTGTAATGATCTGAATGAGTCCAAGTTTCAAGATCAAGCAAAGGATAGTAAACAGGAGAGAGATGGGTGCTCTGTTATATTCCTAGTTCCTGGCCCTGCATTTTTATGTAGATGGCTGCACTGCTCATTTTTCTGAGGGAGAGAAGAGTTAGGTGTACGATATTCAGGCTTATGAAAGAAAAATACTTACTTCCACAAAAAGCTGGAGCTACATTAGAAAAGAAGCAAACAAACAAAACCATGCAGGATGGGCCAACAGCACATAAATATTCTTACATTATTCTCATTGGCTTTAGTCCTTGCATCCTCCTAAGTAGCCTTTTGGAGTACTAAATTTCTTAGGAACTGTGCAGGAGTTGAGGCAGTCATATCCTCCAATGCCATTAGCTGAGATTGCAATAACAATGGAAGTTTATGTCCTCTCTGCAGTCCCCAACAGTACTAGAAATAAAATGCTGTAACTCAAGTGCACTGGGTATGCATACACCTCAAACTGCACACAAGTAGCTGCATCGCATCCTAAATACCAGTTGCTTCAGAGACACATTCTTTCTATTTTGTATATTCCACATACATTACTGAAGCTCTCTTTGTGGATGGTGGAATTTTCAGACTACAGAAACATTAAACACAGGACTGCCTTGAGAAAGTCTGCTCTGCATTGGGAAAGTCTGTTCACTGAATGGTGATCATCCTGCAGCCTCATGGAGGCAGGGGGACTCTCAAAGAATTTGCAAAAGAAGCTCAGATTAACACTGTCTTCTCAGTTCAGATAGCCTCAGACTCAGGAATGCAGTGTCTCAATAATCCCTCTCTTACCTACCTGAGGGGAGAGTATGACATCTGACTGAGACTGGAAATCCATCAGATACTCTGCATGGCCCTAGCTGCACTTCCCAAGAAAGAAGAAAACATCAAAATTAAACTGTGAGGTTGTACCAGCATCCTATTACAGAGGCACAAAGTAGGCTTCTGATGAATGAAGATGGTATTACTTCCGCTGTAAATCTTACTGGGTTTTATGAAACATACAGTAGCATTTGTATGTAATACATTTATAAGAAGATGAAAAGAGACTTTGCTGTTTTCCAGCAAGTCCTTCTGGAAGGTGTTTTCGGTACTTTTGTGGCCCTCCTAGTGAAAGAGGTAAAGTAATCCCTTTCTCGGAAGAAAACTGTAAAGGGCAATTCAGACTCCTCTTGAAGCTTTCAGACTTCCAGAGAGATTTGCCGAGGGGCAGAAAAGAGCATATATTACATTCTCAGAAGTGACAGCTTTACCAAAACTGTGGTTTGTTTTCCACTTGAAATAAGAATCTGTAACATGAAAGTTTGTTTTTTCAAATCTCTTTGGCCAAACCAAATAAAACAGATTGAGTATTTATCAGCAGGTATGACAGCTCTGCTGAAGATAAATCCTGAAAGTTGGAGAGCTATGCTCTCCAATTAAAGTGAAGAAAATGCAGGAAAATAAACCAAAAAATATTTTCTTAATAAACTTTTATATTAAAAACCATTAAAACCAATTTTCACTAACAGGAATTTATATTGTATGATTCATAGGAGAAAGGGTATTCTCAGAATGACAACTTTGGCCACAGATATCAAGACAACATTGGAAGAGAACTTTAAAGATTTTATTTTTCTATCTTCTAGTCTCCAGATTCACTATTTACATGTTTAATTTGTACTTCTCTTTCTCTTTCTTCCTGCTCAAGCTCAACAGCTTCTGGTTTTCATGATTATGACTGGGAATTAAACAAAAAATTATGTCATTAAGCTGCTTTTTTTCTTCTGTTACAAAACAGAAATTATTGACAAGTTCTCTGTTGCATATTTATCTTCGTACCTTCAAAACACACAATTCCAAAAAACAAATGAATTTGACAGAAAATTACTAATACATATATTAAAAAGCCTATTAACCCTCTGCATCATGAGCTTTACGTTTGCAGCACAATCCAAAGTTATAAAATTGTGAGCCATGTGAAATATTTGGAACAAATATTTTTTCTAAGCACACATTTCGTTATGTCCAAAAATGACAACCAAAACCCGTACAAACAAGGCCATGATTCCCTGCAAGCAAAACAAAACACAACTATTATGAGATATGAGAATCACTGTGGATAAAATGATGACCTCATTTCACAACAAACAGGAAGTACGTCAGCACAAGTAGGGTTCTAAGGGAAAACTTTCAGTTACTGATCCCTCGTGAGTCTACACCATTCCTAGGAGAAGGAGCACGCTCCTTCACTTGGGAAAGACTGTACATCTAGCTTTTCCATTAATGATGGAATAAATCCTCTATGCAGAAGACACACAATTTTGCATCTATTGAAATTAAATAAACCCAACAGGTTTACAGGCTTCTAAAAAAAACAACACAGCAGGAAATGCTAACTAGACAATTTACAACATGTTGTCAATGTAACTGTAGTGAATATGCAATGTAAATCAACAGCTTAAAAAAATCCCATTCTTACATTATTCCATGGAAAATAAACATCAAGCATAAACAGAGATGATTTTCATCTTAAATTTGATCACAAAGATGAACTATAAACCCCTTTAAGTTTCCTAGAGATATATCCATTCCAGCTTTCTTTCTCTGCAGTCAACTCTATATAAGGAAGGCAAAGGGAATGGAGTGGTCTAACATGACACCAATACAATTAAAACATACATTAATTAACTTTTCTCACACAAAAGGTGATGGTTTGTGAAAATGCTAACATAAGCATTTCAAGAGAGTCACTCAGTTCTGTTGGAAATATATGAACTAATAAACCAAAGCTTGATTAGTGGAGCTAGCATATGATACGGCTAAGGTTTCCTTTGTATGGGGACAATAACTCCATTAGGTTTAAGGATACTCAAATACACAGATTTTCTAGATATTATTTGCTTAGTAACCAGTGGTCAATTAAAGTCATTGTTACAAGACTATTTCTAGACCTATGAAACACTGAGTTAACTTCTAGGACAGTGGAAGTCAATCTAAACCCAAACACATGTATCCCTAAGCTTTCTAAGGTAACAATAACCATATTGTTACTAGGTCATTGCTTAATATGGTTGATTGAATGCCAGCACTGTTACAGGAACTAATGAACTACTTTTTGCATTGCATGAAATGGAAAAAACCTGTCTAGCTGAAGTCATTCAGAGAACAGCAATGATCACTTGCCAAAGATAATGAAAGCTGATGGTAACTGTGGCATACCACACATTAAAAAATGAATTGTTAAATGTTTTAATAGCTCCATTGTTTTAATAAAAAGTATAAAGCGGTTTCATGTAAAATTTTTTCCTGACAAAACAACTATTAAGCATTTTTCACACTTTCATTTAATGCCTACATTTCAAATATCATTAGCAATGGCCTAGTGACAGGAATACACTAAAGCTGGCATTTATCAGAGAAGACAGTACATTGGAAATAAGAGAAGCAGTGTTCCCCCATCTCTGCCCAGATTTAACCTGTGAACTACAGTGTATTATTTAACAACCCAGACCTTATTTTCTCCAGCTGCTGAGGAGGAATGGTAGTCCTCGTTTTTAGTAGCACTTTGAGATACTGGAATGAAAAGTGAGGCATAGAAAATTCTCCTTCTTCTTAACCTCTCTATGATCTTGTAAGTTACTTGGGAAAAGATAAAAGCCTCTTTTGTATGACAAATATATACACACAGATGCAGATTTAGGCACATGCTATACTGTCATTTCAGATTCAACACGGTATAAGATGAAGTGTTTTATGTCATTTTTTGACCCAATTTTTGCCTCTACTGCTTCTGTCAGAGTTCCTCAACATACATCAGCAGTACCCTATTTTTTAAACATTCTTCTCCTTTCCTTTTACCCCTGCAGAAAGAGAGGAGATCAAAAATGAAACCAAAAGGCACTGGGATTTTCCCCTCTTTTTACTAGTATTACAAATGTTGATTTTTGAGCTTTTGAGGAAAAAAAAAAGTAAACATTTCATGTTACTCTGATTTTGAGAAATTGATATCCAGATGAATCTCTCAAATGACAAATATCTCAATGTTCTTAAAATTTCAATATTCTAAAACAGGATTTCTGCATCTCTTCAGTATTAAGTCAAATGGAGGCATCAGTAAAGCAATTCACAGGATAACACTGTGCAAACAAATCAACATTTTACCAAAATATACTTTTGAAATACTGTAACTGAACTGATTGTACTCTAAAATAACAAGTCATATAATCATCTATTACCCTGGCATAGTATTTATTACTTATGGTGTCACCTAATTTTCAGGTTTTCTATGCATATTTTTTTTTACCCTGGAAAAACAGTAAGGTGAAAATTGGGATTCTTTCACTCACATGAAAAACCCCTAAATTTTGTGAAACAATATAAATAAGAGATAATTGTGCATAGTGGAAAATAACATAGTTCTGTATTTTATCCACATACAAAATATCGAGATTCTTTTAGTTTGAAAGGTTCATGCATCCACCAATGGTAGAAAAACATTCACGAGGGATTAAATATGCAGGCCACAGCTAGAACATACTGAGAAATTTTAACAGATTAACTCAAGGGCAGATGCTTAAACAGAATATAGTCCAAAACCAAACAGCTTGGGCCAGGTCCCTGTTAACTGTAACTATTCTAATTACTGAGACAGATGATGTTTCAAATGAATGTAAGCCATTTTGGCTGGGGTACAATTCCTAAATGTTGTATAATTTTATTATGTCTTTTTACATTTACAACAAACAGTGAACACTGAGGAAAATTTTACCAGAAGTATTATGTAAAGTATTCCTATTGCAAAACCATAGCACATGGCTTGTGATACCATACCTGGAGCACTGTCTCTACTGTTGGACCAAAGGCAGCATTGTTCTCCTCTGTACCCCACTATTTTATTTATTTATTAAATGGCTGTGCATCATCTGACCAATAATTTAGCAGAATGAGGAACTGCAACAGGTACATTGCTTTCAACAGGTAGAATGTATACAGCCTAGTTTAGAGGGTCAGCTGGGATTCCACGTTATTCCTCACACAGTCATACAGTCCAACTGTTAATAATCACAGAAGGCAGATTTCTGCACCTAATTGATGCCTTCTGTTTCAACAGAAGGTGCAGGATACTTCCTCCTGGTCAGAAACATGGTTCTCCCATTTCAGTATTGGTCAGTAAGAAGTTCCTCATCTGCAGACACCACACTGACTGTTTAGGCAATCAAAATAAATGTACCTTTTTGACACAAGAGAAATACATTCTTCTGCCACAGGCAGGCAGTCATTACAAATATCACTTATAAGTGAATATGGTAAATACTGGTCATAACAGTAGAGTTGGTATTACAACTACACACATGAGTCTTATGAATGGTCACTAACTGTCTTTACCCAGTGAGACCAGAGTGAAGATAAACATAAGCTTCAAACAGCAGCAAGAGGGACGGACAAATGACACCGCTTTAAGGATTAGCGTTTGAAGATACCATGATCTCACTCTGGAATGTCATCTATCAGTCCATTAACTTCAACGGAATCCATTCTTGAGGAAATTACAATTTCCTGGGATCTTGGAATATCTTGTGTTAGCCCCTCTTTTATTTCTGAGTTCTAAAGGTATACTCATTTTTCAAACTAAACTTTCTAGAAATGCTTTACAAGCCTTTAAGAAGTATTTTTAATAACAAAAAAAGAATTCTATATAGAGCAGGAAAAAGGAAAGAAAATGACTATTCAGCAAAAAGAATGAATAATGGGCACATTACCAGAAAGCCCACTGCAGAATTTGTAAATGTGTAACTTGGCAAGATTATTCCTTCTGGCTGGAAGTGCTGATGGGCTCCCTCACATTAAGAAGGCACATGGATGGTGAGGTACCTTTCAAAGGATTCTGTACTGACAAAAATCTGCAAGTCAATAAACCACCCTAAAATTTCAAATTCAGTCTTCAATCTTCACATTATCCCCTTTGTGAAACCTCTTAGAGTGGAGTAGCAGCCAAATGCTTGTCTACTTCATCTCATTTCCTATTGGGATTAAGCTGCTTACTCCAATTCTTTATGTTGATTTTCAAGTATTGGCCTAAAGTGTGTTCAGTCCCCTTAAAAGTGCATAAATCTGTATATATTACAATGCAGCAATCACATCACCACCTCCACAAGTTTGATTCAGGTTTCCTACATTATTTGTCTGCATTATAATTTGACACTACTTTCTCATTGCACATAATCAGCAATTGCTTCATAAGCCAGAAATACAAAATACTTCATTATAATTTTGTAGGAAGATTACCAAGGAGGCTAATATATGCAGTTTATTAAAATTATAGGGATAATCACTGTATGTGAAAGTAAGTAACTCTGTAAATCTGCAAATAAAATATTTAGTTAATTCTGGTACTTTTAGAAAGTTACAAACAGAAGTAAGGGTAAAACAAAATATATTGAAAAGTAAAACCAGAACAATTTTCATGTATGATATATAAAGCAATGACTTTATATGGTCTGAGCTTTTGTTAACAGTCTCTTCCTACTCTTCCTGAACTTTGTGTGTCTTGTATATGCACACAGAATTCTTATTGCAAGGAAACAGTTTTATTTTCCTCAGAATCTCATCAAATCTTAACTGTTGAGGTAAAAATTTTCCACATTTAACACTTCAAAGTGATTTTTCTCAAGAGTGCATAAATTTCAGATTAAATGAATCCTTTTTTCATGAAGAATTAAAAATACATATTTTTCCCCATTAGGAATAATTTGACTACTTTTAATAGTCAATAAGAGCCTTGTACTCTAATATTTTGGAGACAAAAATCAAAATCTGTGATCAGATAAAAAAATTACTTTCTTAACACAAATACAAGGACATGAACTATGCAGGAACTCAAGCAACCCACATTCAGGACTTTGGAATAACGTTCTTTGAAACCTTTGAGATCTTCCAACATGTTACTCTGTATTACACTCTTGCTTTCTAGCCCCTGTGCTTAGCAGTAAAGCAGTAGTAGAATGTCATGAGTCTTTCCAGTCATGATGATTCCTCTCTAATTAGATATAATTCCACAAAACAAAACAGCGACTAGTTCATTTGTCTACTACAAATAGTACTTTCCTCTTTCACACAACTTTCTTTCCAGAGAGGTATGTCAAAAGATTCTCAGATCTGTATCCCAGGGATAATACATAATCTTGTAGAAATCTAAAGTACATATCCCACTTGACTTTTTTTTATATACTGCCTTAAAATTCTATTAATAAGAGTTCTTGATTTTCTTTGGCTTGTATTAACACTACAGGTCACAACAGAGTGAAAGTTGTACTTTTGGAATGCACAATACTTGGAGAAAAATCAAGGCCAGGGTAGCAGACGTTTCCCTCAGATAAGATGGATAGCAGGGATCCTCTGGAGCACTGGCGGTATTTTAAAGTGTCTATTAATGGTTGCCAAAAAAAAATACAAAGAGAGCATTCTCTTGCAGAATAAATTCAGAGCAGTTTACAACTCACTCTCCTGACATATGCAGAATATTTTGCCCTTCCTCAGCCAGAGCCAGAATCAACACAAATAAACAGGTAGGGTAACATAGAGAATGTGTGATAGCATCTAAAGTTGGAAAGTGAGGGGGGAATTCTATCCCTTAAAAGGCTTTCTTGAATACCACATTTTATTATGAATGTAATTATTTAATACTCTACAATACCTTTCTGTCAGAGTCATTTATATGAATGTTTCTGAAGTCACAGTTTTATGTGACTTTTGCAAAATACGTGTTTGATTTTTGATAAGTTTATTAACTCACTGTAATAGCTGAAGAGCTGCTGTCTTCTCATTTGACTTTACTGAATCCTAGTGACATTGCTTGAATCCTGTTATGCTGAGGACTTAGTTCTGTTTTTTCGCTTACTTGACTTTGCCTGCTATAAAGGAATGTAAAAATGAACACTAAAAAACAGCTCTTTGCAGTTCTAGACTTCTTTTTTGGAAGTGCATTTTAAATAATTATCTTTAATGCATTGTATTTTATAACTTTACATTGTAATTCAATTCCAAGATATCCTGAGGTTTCAGAGTGTTATAGTAAAAGCTGTCATATCCAATGGTCCTAAAGAGGGCAGACAGAACTAACTTCTCATAGTAGGATCCTTCCCCAGTATCTCATATTGTGTCAAAGTAAATTCACATGATTAGTCTGTTTAGTGCATTATAGTTATTTAAATCCATCCCATTCTGACTGTTAAACCTCATTCTGACAAACATCAATGCCAACGCACTAAGTCATCTTGTGTCCACTGTTAGCACTAAGAAGAATCAATTTCTCTTTTACAGTGCATTGGTAAAATACTAACGATAACAAGTCTGATTCTCCTTGCTGTAAACTATAGAGGTCTTCCTGTCCTGCAGATTATCTACTTGGAGTGCATTTTAATTACTGTATGCTTGTTAATGCTGGCAGATTTCAAGATACAATGATTTGATGAAACAGCTGGTTTTATGATTAACGGAAATCAAATTACAAATAGCGTGTTGGTTTATAATGGGACACTTGTGAAGAAATTGGTGTTTATCCACAGAGAATTCACTCTTTGGGCAGACATCCCATGTCAGTTATCATAAATCCAAAATACTGTGTAGCTTCTCAAAGCATCCTAACCAGTTCACCACAAAACAGACCAGCAGAGTACTTCATCAAACCAGGCATGGATAAATCTGCTTCTAAAATTTAGTCAACATTGGCCACAAGGGAACACTTTTCTAATGCTCAAGTGATACTTCAGCTGAAGTTCATTACCTGTTATGCTTGCTTCCCTTCACTATTTAACAAAGGACTAGCCACTACATAAATACTTCAAGATTAACTACTTTTCAGCTACTTTTTCTCACAACCATCTAACAGTTTGCACCTAATGAAGCCTAAATCAGAAAAAAAGGAATTCACAATGTTACATACATTTCCTGTGAGAAAAAGTCTTTAGGAAAATACTGTTTCGTTACCACTTAGGCAGGCTAGCTTTATTATGCTGCTTTGCCATCTGAAAGAATAAACTAATATCAACAGACCCCCCGCCCAGCCAAACAGAAAATCAACCTGTTCAGAAGAAATTATGACTTATTTTATCCTAGGATGCTCTCAAGCTTTCTTTATTTGGGTTAACTTAAATGGAATGGTCAGTTCCAAATATAATGTTTATAAATGATAATATCAACTGAAGAGCTAGTGCTAGAATAGGACTAGTACTATTGTATAGCACTTCAGCACCCAAACCGTATCAAGAAAATGCTTTACTCTGGTATAAAATTATTTTCAGAGAGGTCAAAATGATCATGTGAGACCAAGTGGTATCATTTGCATCCTCCTGACTTCTAAATATATTGCAAAGGGGCACTGAAGTCCACCTTCTGGGAAGAAAACCTTAATTTACCTATTATCAAAGATGCTGGCTTCAGAAAAGCATAGCTTTGGAGAAAAACTCAACTTCTCAGAGAAGGTACAGTGTACATTTCAATTGGTCAGAGCCACTGCACACAGTATGCAGTTCACAGACTCCCCTGACTCAAGTCATGAACCATCAGATCACCAGAACTATCACAAGTTCCTAATGTGTAAAATGATCTAATTTGTTTATGTTTAACCTGCTTATTACCTCAAATTCTGTGGTGACTGCAGAAAGCACAGAAGCTGGCTTGGAAGCAAGATGAATGAAGTATCTTAATTCCTATCTCCCTAACTCATCTCATTGATACATAAACAAATGTCCTGTTACTGTACTATCTTTTTAGTTGAACAACAACCATCACCACCCCCAACATCTTTACAGACTACATGTATACCACTGCACAAACAGTTTGTGGAATCCCCCTGTAGCTGCCCCACTGCCAAACTTCTCACTGGTATATGCAAGGTTGGTCAGAGGCAACAGACTTAAAGATAAGTCTCCCCTCAGTACAACAATCACCTGCTGTCCAGGATTATCCTGAGGAGTTAATAAATTGGATGGAGTAACCAAATAATGAGAAATCAAGGCCTGTAGACATATACCTTTTTCCAGACATGGTGACAGCCAACCCAGTCAATTGTCCCACTCTTTGCCAAAGATAATTAGCCCAGGTTAGCTTAAATGATTTAAACAGTGCATCTTTGCTAGCCCGGATAATTTTGATTGAAATGGGCCTAAGTGAGCCCTGGCAATCCATTCAGCACAGCTGAGAGCATGTTAACCTTCACCAGATGGCAATGGTGAGCAGCTGGGGTAAGAAATAGGATTAAAACCTTTTTCCCTGCACAGCTGGATGAGAAGGAATGGATCATTTACATCTGAAAGATAGACTACAGTACTTGAATAAAAAATCAATACTGTGTATACTCCTGATCTGGACATCTAATTGTCAGTCAGCCACTCATTTTGTGCATTCATGAAATAAGATGTCAAATGCATCCTAAACTTTTCTCTGCTACCCTTTCAGGTACACTTAAAGTGCCAACCAGCATGTCAATTAATCCATGAATTCTTGCATGCCTTAAAAGTCAAGCAGGAAATGTATGCATTTGAGAGAAATTCCAGTGTTGGTAAATAACATTTATTTTGCTTCCTTCAATGAGGACATGAAATGTAAGCTTTCAAGCATACAGCATTGTGCTTAGAACACTATAATTAAGAACCGTATATTAGAAACAAAATTATTTTTGCGATCTCTTATTAGTTCTCTTTCTTGTGTAACTCAGTTTATATTAGTCTGCTTATTTAACAACTCAATCTCATGGACAATTAAACAATAATCACAGAGGTATACAAATGTCCAACCCAATCAGTTCCACCTTATTAAACTCTTCTTTCATTGTGTTGTTGCATTCTGAATTACACAGTCAATACAGACTCCTCAGTAGGGCTACACATCTGAATACAGTTTAGAAACAAAATCTCAAACTTGATAGATTTCATTATGGGATTAACTGCATTCACTCTTTTGAATGTGAAACAAAAGTTGTAGGGCTCTTTCCTCCAAGAACTTCCACAGTCTTTCCTCACTTCATCTCTGCACTGATTTAAAAATTGCAGCACTAGAGATCTTGAACTCATTGCTGTCAGTTCAGATGCTATCAGAGTTTATGGCAAGATACAAACTCACAGCCTTCCTAACATCAGCTACAACGACAAAGTTATTTACTGCGCTTTATGGAGGCACTAATCTTGTTTTCCATATTCCTACTTAGAACTGGTGGCATTCACTATATTCCCAACCACCACCTCATGATATGCAAGTCAGTCTGAAACTGTGCCATTGTCTGAAAACTGTGTCACAGTAACGTAAACATTGACTCTTTCCAAAGGTAACAGCAGACAGAGACTAGAGAAAACAAGTTTTGCTTTCCTTCAGAAAAGCAGTAATTTTTTGTCAGTTCTATGGCAGACAGGGACACTTTATTGTTATCTATTTATCTGGGCATACTCAATTTATTTTATGAGTTAAGAATCTCAAAAAAAACCCCAAAACCCTACATACATTATCCAAAAATCTTTGGCCATCATAAAAGAAATCCAATCAGCCAAGCAAGCAAACCAAACAAAAAAAACAGGAAGCTTAAAAGCCACTGTCTCTTTCCATTATGAGTAAAGAGTTGCATGTTTAAATTGAAATAAAAACTGTACTTAATCTCCTGATGTTCCATATTTTGGGGAGAATCACCTGAGTTCCCACAATAAGAACCACCGAGCAAAGTGGTGAGTTAAGTTTTTTATAACTTATCCTAAATTCTTCTCCTTTTTTTTACATTAGATGAGTGATCTGAAATTTGTCAAAGGAAAGGGATAACTCATATTTTGTTACAGCAGCATACATCAGTGACAGGTCATGCCTCTTTGCAGTAGAGACCTTTAAATGATACTAAATGAAACTATTATACACATACCATATTTCAAGTGACTGCCAACATTAATGCATTGTTTCAGTAATAACCATGAATCTACTGTGACATATTTGGGCTATTTCTCTGTGCAGTTATAATAAACTTTTGTCCAAGCGCGTTTAAGTCTGTAGCACTCATTATCCTTGTTGTGTGACCTAGAAGGGTCCTCGGCAATCAAAATTCTGACATAGAAGTTCACAGTTCAAATCTGCCTTTCAAGTTGTCCCTTGAGACTACTTGTACTGATCCCAAGTCTTTTTTGACAGCTGTGTTGAGGTTTTCTGATTATAAATTCCCATCTTCTAATCTTTTCACCGGAAAGGGCAGCTGCAAGTAACAGCAAGTTAATTGCAGCATATGACACATTCTAATAAATGCTTTAAAAGATTTGCAATCTATGCTTAAGAAAACAATTTGGAGAGAATAATTTCAGTGTAAATCTCTAAAAGCTCAAGAGGTCTAAGTTGCTCCTAAACACTACAGAAGGGGGAAAAAAAAATAAAGTACATTTTATGGAACACAGATTTCAGTAATTGTCATTGCATGGTAGGGTTTTATGCTACACCAGTGAAAATGAAATTATTCCACACATAACCTAGTAGCCAATACATAGTTTGCTCATGAGAGATCAGCTCAAACTGACGATAAGTTAATGTTAGCACATTTCAGTATTTTCTTTAGCTATATGACCACAGAAGATTGTGATGTTTAAAGCAGAATAGTTTATAATGTGGTGCAATAATGCAGAATAACAGAAAAATGCTTAACTATTGACCATAAGCATAATAAAAGACATACAAACTAATCGTAATTATTTGGCACTTGTAATTATTTTCAAGTAAGCTGTGACAGCTGTAATACAGACCTGTCAGCCACTGTCCTACCTCATGATGAGACACATCAAATCTCATAAACTAAGAAAATGCAAGAATAGATCAGTATGTGCATAAAAGAAGAATGATGGATAGTTTCAGAGAGGGTGACATTCTAATGCCTACATAAGGACCAAACCAATGGCCCACCAAGGAGCTATTACAATGATCCAGTCTGACTTGATCCGTAACACACTTTAAAGAATTAACCCCAATAGTTTATGCTTAAACTGTACAACATTTATTTAGTGATAGAGAATCCCTGAAACCTTTAAAAGTTTAATTTCTCTTTATAGGGTCTTGCTATACCATTTCCTGCTACATTAAAGAACTCACCTTAAAGCTGCAAATTTGCTCCCTAAAGAAGAGATAAACTGTAATCAGACCACCTCATAACCTTCATTCTGCCCACTACATTGAGCTCTTCAGTCCCTGTCTGTATAAGCATTTTTTCAAAACTCAAACAAATCCTTGCCTCTCTTCTGTTAATCCCTTTACAATTATCCAGCCAGAGATATTTCAGATAGATATTTAAGGAAAGGAGCAAACATAGTAAATAGATTAATGGATTATGACAAAAGTAATTTCTAAACTCATATATGCTAATGACACATTCTCTAAATAATTGCCAGCTTTACTGTAGGACTTTAGTTTCAGGCCTGATATTACACACTTTCAATTGATACCCATATAGCTCTTTAGAGTTTTCTGGCTCAACGGCAAATAGCAAAACAAATAATGGACACTGGGTTGCTTTCCAATAAGCAAGAAAAAATTCGATAAGGGTAAAGTTTTCAGGGCTTAAAAGCACTTCAGTTCTTTAGCAAAATTTGTAATTTAAACTAATCTTTGTAATCACTGTAGCATATTTTAAATTATTCTGAATCTTCTGATGTCGACATCAATTGATGCTTAGGATCATTAGAGCCAAAAGAAAAAATACACCAAAATCAATCAGACTTTTCTGGTCTCAGTAGGTATCCATGCTTCCTTCTGGGACATAAATAAGAAATATACACTATTTTTTCCTTAAATCTGTGAAGGGAGCCTTTGTTGGAAGCTGAAGTCCTGCTCTCCTGTACATCATTGCCCTAGATGTTAAAGTGAT
This sequence comes from Melopsittacus undulatus, assembly GCF_012275295.1. Classification (NCBI taxonomy): domain Eukaryota; kingdom Metazoa; phylum Chordata; class Aves; order Psittaciformes; family Psittaculidae; genus Melopsittacus; species Melopsittacus undulatus. The sequence goes on along the minus strand of NC_047530.1, from coordinate 104,325,991 downwards.
ATAAGAAGAGCCAAACCAGTAGCAAGTAAAGGCTCATTTCCTTGCTCTTGTCCCATGTGAGTGCCCGGAAAACAAACTGACAAGGCAACTTGCTGACTTTTTATGTCTCAGGTAGACTCTTTTTAAACTAGCATATGCACTAGACTATACATTATGTTTCAGTCTGACCCTATTTCTTTTATACTCAGTACACTTTAAAAATCAAACAAAAAAAAACCAACCCACCCCAAAACACAGCACGAAAATACAAAATTCCTCTCCAGTTTTCAATACAAGACGAAAGACATATTGAATAAAGACAGCAGGATAGTCACAGCCCCTCACTGCTCCATGAAATGCTATGAAGTTTAACACCCGGAAGTGAGAAGAATGTACAACAGTCTACTCAGAGGATCTCATCCACCACAGCCCCAGTGGCACCATGTTGTCTGCTGTGCTGATTCTTTTGCAGGTTGGAAGAGATGCTGCCCTCGGAAGAGCTTGGTGAATGCTGCTACTTCTGCTGTACTAGGAATCACAAATGAGATGCTTTCATCAGATCTTGTCAAAGATCTTCGGAAAATACACAAAGCATTTTCATCCTCATTGTGATTCAAAGATGCTTTTCGTAACCATTTTCTCTCAGATTTTCAAAAGTACTTTCTAGTTGGAACTGTTCCATGTAAGGGATTTTTTCTATTGTGTGATTTAAACAGCAGGGTTATTTTTTTCAAAACCAAACTGTTGCTCAGGTTTGCAGAGCTGCAGGTCTTCAACAGAAAACTGAAATACTTGTATGTATTTATTTAGATTTTAAAATAGCTATAAAGAAGCCTCTCCAGGGATCTAAACACCTCAATATGCCATTAATAATGCTATTAGTCATACCTCCTTTATGGCCCTATGATTTCAAGGGAAGAGTGTAAGAGAAAAAAAGGTTTCAGGACAAGAGTGCAGTAACAGAACATCTGCAAATTAGTGAGCATTTTTATTGGATAATTAGCAACTGGAAAAGTAGCACATGCAAATATTCTAACAGAATAACTCACACTAGCATGCGTTTAAATGGCATTCACAAATTAAACCAAGAGCGCTGTAGGTGTTAAAGCCCTAAAACTGCATATTTTAGCAAAAGAGAAGAATAAGGCTAATGAGTTAGGTGTATATTCTTCTTATATGCTTATAATAATCCCTTAGCTAGCAAATTTTATTTTTTTAAGGTGTTATAAAAATTACCAGAATAAGTATTAGTCAGAGGTATCCCTTCAGTTATATCTTCAAATAGCAGCAGGACTAATCCTGAAGTAAAATAGCAAAAGCTTAATGCTATCGTATTTAATTTCAAAGGATTTGAACACGGAAATAATTGCAAATGATTAAATCAGTTCATTTTGAAAGAGAAATTGTATGGAAAAATTGCATTTGTTACAAAAGTTTGCTGTATTTCTTATAAATACCCAGAAATATTTCCATAAAATTAGAGACACCTTAAAGAAATTTGCCTTGCATTCTAGAACCTGGCAATTAATAAGTGAGTGGTAGAATGCTACAGACGAGTTTCTTTGTACTGACCTTCAACAAGGAGTCATTGTGAAGTATCATCACTGCCTTTATACCGGTAGTAGTGTAGGAAGACTATGTCCCTCACACTTCATCATGCATCACTGAACTGTAACAAACTCTGACGGGTATAGAGTGTATCTCTAAATATTATGACACTCTGCTAGTGACAGCTGGAAAAGAAAAGCTGGACACAATCACAGCTCTCACATTTACTGGAAAAGATGAGCTGCCATCCATAGCAACCCTATTTGAGGAAACACTAACTAATTCTTAAAATTTTTAGATGTCTCATTTCCTGACATTTTAAAACGCAGAAAAGCACCAGTTACAACTGCAGAGACTTTTACTGTCAGCAATTAGTCTCCATGTCTTATGTACAACATTGTTACAGAAACCACTGCTAAAAAAACCAGCCCAAACCCTAAAAATCCACAGTATTCAATAACCTTGCTCAAATATAAAACAACTCACGGCAAAAGTCACTTGTCAAAGCAATAATACTTGCATAATAATTGCATATGAGGAATCAAGACTGGAATGTCACAGAAGTATTCCAAGAGTACACTTTCCATGAACTGTGTTTTCTCATTAAATATACGCATTTCTAAAGGAATTTCATTAAATACTAATTTTAAAATCAGAAAATTTCATTCAAGTGCTGCACTTTATATAGATGACAACTACACAAAGGAGGACTGCATCTTTCTACTAGTGTTAACTTCAGCTTGCAATTCCTTTTTAATTAGTTTGATGTGTGCATTAATTTAAAGCATATAGTGTTGCAAATTCAAGCACTCTGTTCAAATATATATGCTTTGAGATGTACAGCTACCAACTCTTCTGTAGTTTAACAGGACAGTTCAGCTTTATTTCCTCTTTATTTACTCTTTGGCCAAAATAACATGAAAATGTTAGACATTATATATCTCCTTACAGCCAAACAGGTATGTTGGAACTAGATGATCTTAAGGTCTTTTCCAACCCTAACTATTCTATGATTCTATGTTCTATATGTATGTGTTGGACTCAACATTCTCCCATTCTCTTAACAATGGTTTCTTCCCTTGCATAGAGCATAGAGCACTTCTTTCAGAAACAGCACTGTTGATTTCTAAAGAGGATTATAAACCCACAGTTTTAGTCAGGAAAGGTATGTCACTGATTTAACTCATTTTTGCAGCACCAGAAACAGCTTGGTTGCTTAATATGATTAATTAGTTCTATTATAACATTAGATTTATTACTTATACTTCTTGATAAAAAAGGTTATCTTGGGGAGCATGTATGTGACTATAGGTATTTCTGTTCCACCTTACCCAAAATGTTTTCCTGTAATTTGTAACTGCATTATACTACAGATTTTGTGAAAACATTCCATTTGATACCTCATTCAAGTTTATTTAACTCAGAACTTGCCCCAGAAATTCCTTTTGGAACACCTTTACTTATATTTTGCAAAATGCTTGGGAAAAAGAAAAAGATAAGGATATAACTGCTTCAATTGTTCCTTTGATTATTATGTATATAAAAGGAGATACATTTCCTGAATGTTCTAATTCTACTTTTTGGCTCGCTCTTTACTCTGAGAAGTTGAACACTTCAAACACAAATCTGACTTACTGACCTTGCCAAGAATGGTAAAACATCTCACCTTTGAAGAAAATCAGTATGCTTTTATTAACTTCTGAACATTTCCAGCCAGAACACCAGAATATGTTGACAGTATATTTCATACAGCTTGGGCTATATGGTGCTTTTACTTATATCTATTTAAAATACTGATCTGTTTGCAGGAAAAAAAGAAAAAATTGAGAGTTTATTTGATGTCTTTGGCAAAAAGAATGTGCCAAGGCAGATTTATTAGAAAAGTTTCATCTCAAGTTTCCTGAACACCTATTTAATTTCACCAATTTTTTTCTCTCCTTTTCCTTTTTTCCACTAAGCCTGCCTTACTCCTTGACAAATTAAATGAGGAGGGAAGTAATAATAAAGAAACAGAGAGAAAAGAAAATAAAATGTACAGTAGAGGAAGCTGACAAACTCAAGACTGAATCTTTTCCAAGACCCTTCCTTTTAAGTTGGTAATGCTAAACTTAAAATTCCTAAAGCAGGGCTTTCAAAAATGTTTAGGATCCATCAACTTGAACAAACAGAGGTAGCTTAAAGTGAAAGAGAAGTAAAGAACAGAATGGTAAAGGAGTGGAGAAGGCTGGGAGGAAAAATGTATAGTACAGAGACCATGCAAGGAAGCAACAAGGCTCAGTAGACAGCACTCAGATCTTTACCCAAACTTGCTCACTGTATATGCCATTTCCTCTACAATTTATTATTGTCACACTTCTGCCTTCATCTGTAAAACAGTGTGACACCTACTACTGCTGTAAAGTGCTTTGGTCTTATGGTTCAGAAGTTTCTAAAGAAATGTTAATTATTGATATAACAAATGATGAACTTTACACAGTTAAAAGAAATTATTTTCAACTGCTTTTCTGCCTTCTCCATACAGATGACACACTAAATGAGTAAGTTACAAACTTGTTGAGTGAATTCATAATTCAACAAACAGAATTAGAACATCAACAGAGTTGATTTTTTTTAGACTCCATATGATAAATCTGCATGCTTGGCTGCTTGGTCTATAACAACGTTCTTAGCAATTAGATGGCCATATTCTCTTTAAGCAGATGGAACAGAGCTTAATGATACTTGAAACTGCCATATTAAAGGCATTTTTACGGCGACCACTTTTTTTCCTTCACTTAGTGCAGTGGAAAATGGAGTTTGACAGAGATGACAGGTGATCTGAGGCTCATTTGAAAGCTGCAGTTAGTATTGTCTGCTCTTGGTTTTTACTTCTGAGTGCTTCTTGCAGACAAGAGGTCTTTGGAGAGGGAAAGATGCTGAATCCTAAATGAATTTAGCGTTCTCTAATGGTAAGGACAATAATAAGATAGCTTTATTTTCTTCTGAGGTTTGTCAAAAATCCAAAATTGCTTAGACCTAGAAATACTTAACAGTAGCTTTCTGATAATTCCCTTATTTCAGCTTTTACATTGAAAAAATATGTAATGCTAAGTTTCAAGGTATATTTCTTTCATTTGGGGGTTTTATTTCACTCAAAGTAGGGTGGGAAAAACAACAAGTTTTTCTTTTGCTTAAGTCTGATCATGTTATGTGTTAGAAATATTTGATTTCCCCACTTAAAATTCAGATCACTATGTACTGAAACATTCTAAAAGGCAAGATCTGTATGACATTAAAGCTACACTTGGTACTACCCCTATAGTTAATGGTCTGTTAGATACTCTTTTATGTCCCTATTTCAGAGGGTTTATAACTTCAGGACAAAATTCTTTGCAATCTGAAACTAAGCATGTAGGATAGCAGTCCAGAAAGAATTTTATTAGGCGCATATTCAAACCTTCTATAAAAAAGACTTTGAATACAAACTTCTTTTTGTGCTCTTAGCTAAACACAAAGATTTAAAAGATTTTTGTTGGCACCTATCTACAACAAAATTTTTTCACAGTAAAATGATTTTTAATGTGAAAACTTATACAGAATAAGAAACAACATTTTCACTATAAAGAACTCAGTATGCATTGATCTTTATTATTACCATTTAATTAAATGCTACTGAAAATATAGATGTAACAGTCTCAAAAGCACTCTAACATCCTGCAAAATGAAACCATGTGCTGTTACAGAAGAGGTAATTTGACTGAAATGACTGCAAACCTCTATATATCAGGCTGGAAAGTGTATTTTTTTTTAATGTGTCTAAAATAAGAATTATTTATGAAACATCCTGATCTTTTGTCACATAATGCAAGTGTGCACCTTAATGATGCTTACAGAGTTCAACCTACATAGCCAGCTAGTTGATATATCCGTAATTATCTTTATATATTTTAAATGGATGGAATTTAGTGCTCCCTAAGGAGACAAAGAGGCTAGTCTTCTGAACCTAAGTTTCTGTGGAACTCAGAATCTCTTGGTTTTTTTGCTTTGTTGCAGCATGATGAGTCAAAAATATATTTGTCAATATTTCATTGAATTGAAGCCCGAGAATGCTCCAAGCCTCTATTAAACATTTTTTTTCATCAGAGACATGGAACACCTCTGGAAACAATCACAGCAGCTATTACTGTCATCCCTGTGGCTTGGAAGATGGGAGTCCTCCAGTGGGAGGACAGGAGTTCTCTCAGCACTGCCACTGACTGGTATTGATTACTCTATCCACTTGGAGCCCTTCATGTTGAAGAGATCTTATTTCTCTTACCTCATAAACCAGAAAGTTTTGGTTGCACAGTTCACTGCTAGCAATGCTAGGATTACAAGCTCAATTTCCAGTACAGCAGGTCCAAGTTTTATTCACTTTAACCACTCATAACAAACAGTTCTCATTTATGAAATCGTACTTTGGGCACTTGGAACACAGTACCAATAGCTCCCTTCTACTAGTCAGTCCCCCTACATGGTGCAAGGAAATACATATTAATGCATATGCAGAAGAAAAACAGGATGTTCGGTTAGATGTGAGTTTAGGAAGTATGAGAGATGCTGATTTAGCAAATATTTTTGTTCACATTGTTAATTTTCAGCTGACAAGCAGCATTAAAACTTGGAGTGGCAAACATTTACAAAGCAGTACTTCTTTGTGGAGGTTTAATGGGTATCTAAAGCTCTGCTCTGACATCTTTTGAAGATCTGGGTCCCCCTTCAGGAAAAGGAAATGAATCATGTATCCATTTAGAACTCAGAATAATCTGTTAAGGGTTTATGCTACTGTATTCTATACATTTCTTCATTTCTTTCCCTTCCACTTCATTCCATCCTCCCAGTTTGTCCTTCTTCACACAAAAAAAAGACTAACTAACCTATAGTTCTTTTCTTCCCCTCACAAAGATTCTTAAATACTTCCTTGTTAATAAGCATATTGTTATGCTCAACTGAACACTGTTTTTAAGTATTTTCAAGGTAGAAAGCACATTTGGAAACTACAAAATTATCCGTTTCAATAGATAAATCTGAATGGTTTTGGGTGCAACACAAAGATTTTGGATACAAATATCTATTCTGGTATCATGAAGTCCCACCATTCTTAAGAATAGATACAAAAACATTTCATGGCCACAGTTCCGAGAGATACAGAAGTTGAATTAGAAAAGGAAAGATACACTAATGGATTAGTTTTTAGTTCTTCCATAACCCCTACAGCTTCATCACTGTTAAGTCTTCCTTAAATCCACAGGCCTTCCTAAAGTCTGCAAGGCCCATCACATAACCCCTGGTTTCACTACATACCCCTAATACCTCCCTGGATTAACTCCTTCTCCTCCCTCTTGCATTCCCTACCACTTCAGCTGAACAAATGGCACGTACTGGTTATGGTTATGTTGATGGTTTGGGTAACACGTATCCATCCATTAACTGAGGGCCTGTTTGGGGTACTGAACAGCTCTCTTGGCTTTGCTCTCACAAATCTGAGCCTCCTTCCTCGAAGCTGCTGTCAGTTTTCACATGACTTGGTAGAAACCAAGGACTTTTGGACACTGTACCTAAATAATCGAGGTGCAGTTGGCGACTGGGTTTAGAAATTCTTACTGACAGCCAGCAAACGGAGTACTTGTGCAAGTGTATTTTTTCAGGCCACTAAGCTAAAATGTGATATTGGAAGCTGTGGAACTGTTTAAAAGGAAGGAAAATGAGCACAGTTATGAATTGTGGTGGTTTTCAATATTGTGACAATGAAACTAAGTGCCAGCTTTCTCTCTTTGTATTGCATTCAAAACTGCTCAGCTGAGAAGTGAACTTCCCAGTGAATGGCAAGCTGCTATAATAGAAGCCTCACACTGTGCAAAAACTGTTGTTACTTTTTTGATGTTTCAGTTGTCTATCCAAATAAAATCATCCGGTGTGAATGTGCATGAGGAAGCATATGGTATGTAAATAAATAGCAGGAGGCTTACACTGAACAAACTTCTACTTTCTCTCTTCTAACCTTTCTTCCTTCCTTTCCAAGTTGACCTTAAACACACTTGGAACAAAAAACTGTTTCTCAAACTACACGATCATACATGATAAGAAACAACTAGCCCTAGTCCAGTGAGGTCAAGATCTCCATTGGTGTTATGAGTGATAGTTAACCTAAATAATACTTCCAGCCTTTAGAGTTCTATACATCTTTTTCCTAGGATGTAGATGACAGGAATGTGTTTAATTAAATGAGGAGAGACAAAAGAAAGCATACAGCACTGCAGGAATATAACAGCTCTCAGAGCACCCTTTTTTTGCTGTGCCCTCCTGCTTGCTAGCAGTCAGGGAGAAATTTAGTCTCAGTGAATTTCTTTCTCATCTACCCACCTAAGGGGCAGGCAGGAAACTGTACAAAACTGCAAAGCTCTCTTAACTCTTTTCAGTCAGCTGAAGGAGCACAAAGAGCTAAAACAGAGTTTCACCTGCTCTTCTGTGATCATTCTTCACTGTACAAGACCATAAGTGATCCCAGTTCAGCAAAGCATATCCATATCTTTATTTGCATGCTTAAGTTCCAATAAAAGCCATGCAGGGACTAGAGTTACTGAGAAAGGTTATTCCTGTCCTTCATATGCCACAAATTATTAGTGCGGAAGCAAGCTTAGCAGTGATATGGCTGAGAGTTCAACGATTCCAACAGAGCTGAGATCTGTATTTGACTGCCTACTAGACTGTACCTTTGAGGGAATTTATTCTATTACCATTTACATTAGGCAGTATGGTGGTTGTAATACATGTCAGCTAGAAGGACCTTAAAAGTGATTCCTCACATTTCATGTATGGTATTGTTCAAATTGTTCAAAAATGCTGCATGTTCAAAAGCTTCACAGGTTTGAGTTTGAGTAAAAGCATCCTTTTCTGTGTTATCTAAATGCCAAATCTGGGCATGGTAAGAACAACTACATTTAGTCACTCTAAGGAAGAGAAGGTCAATGCCAAATTAGCTTCTTGCTTCCTGTCCTTCATAAAAAGAAGGAAGAATCTGTGTTGGGATGGAGAGTTGGAGGTGTCCTCAGAGAGTAAAGCTTACTGGCACTGGGGCAGAGTCTGGTTCCAAATTTACTGGTAGTTGTTTCATATACCCTCACACCTCATTTGTCAGAGTGTACCCCCAGGCTTCGCAGGGTTCTAAGTATCACTAAGCAAGCACCAAGTACACTAAGCAGCATGAATTCTGGCATGCAGATGATAGCTCAGATATAGACCTCTGTCCTAAAGATGTTTCAAGTCAATTTCTAACAAATTCTTTAGCTTTCTGAATCATCAAAAATTAAATATAGCCTACAATATATAATAAATAATAATTTAAAATGACCCTTTCCTATCAAGAACATACTATACCTGTGTCAAATAGTCCTGTTAATATATGTTCACTAGCCCATTAGATTAAGTTCATTAAAAGGAAGATGTTTTGCTGTTCTCAGTGTTCATCCTTTCCTATAAGCCTACATATAGATAAAAAAAATCCCAAACCTAGTAATATAACTGATCACATGTAACTTCATTAGGCTTACTTTAGAAACGAAAATGGGTAAATCACCCATGCAACCATTATAGAACAGTTTGAAAGAACAATTGAAGGTACAGCTCATCCAAGTAATACAGACATGCTGGAGTTAGCTTTGAAGTTAAAAACAAAGTTTTCCAGAACTCTACAGGTCAGCAGTATGGAAATTATGTGAGTTAAGAGACATATCTGGCATTTAGTTAAATATTTTAGCAGCTATCCATAATCAACATTACAAGGCAGCATCTGTATGGTTTGACTTTGCTTAAAACATCTAAATTGGCATACCAAACCCACATTGCACATGATTTGAGAAGTAAAAAGACACAGGTAAGGCTACAACAATATCCTGCACAAAGAAAGATTTCACTCCCATTCTCTTACTAATAACTTCTAGTGTCAGAACTGGAAAAATGGTACCAGGAGAAGAATATGAATATTAATACTAATACTTCAAGACTTTAATGAACTACTAACTCACACTGATAGGTCTTTTTCTACATGTCCACAAAGGACAGTGCTTAATCACAGCATTGCTCTTGTCTGAATCACCTGAGAATGAACACACATGCATTCAAGCATCCAAAACCAAGGCAGTTCTTCATTCACTCAAGCATCTCAATACAAGCAATACACTTCAAGATAACTGTTTTCTATATTAGTTATATGAATTAGAAATCTATCACCAAATTGTTGAAATAATTCAATGTATGAGAAACAAGATGAATCAGCCCACAGAAAATGTGAATCGTAAATATCACCTCTGGAAAAACATTGACTAATTTAATGTTTCTACACAAGCCAGAAAAGATCCTGCTTAGGTTTACATCTTGGTGATTCATTTTGTGGAAGGAAAAATAATTGATTTTGCTCTTTCACAGAAATGCAGGATGTGCAGTGTCATCAGTATGTCAACAATTTACATTTGTTTTACTGCACAAAGGAGTTTCAAATCCATTTCAAAGGCTGCACATTTGAAAAGCAGCCAGCTGGCTATGCAGAACTTTGAATATGGTTGCCTTTCAGTTACCAAGCAAGTAGATAGAAACTCAACATAAAGGGAATTTACAGCAGTTAATTAGCAAAGACCATTGTCCTGCTAAAGAAAAAATATTTCCATAGTTAGATACCACTTTCTTTAACAGACCCTCTCATGATATTTCTTTCATAAAAGGTCTATACATTTTTGTCCCTTTTCAACATATGTGTTTATTGGAAGTCTGCTTTTCAGATGGGTATCTAAATGCGCCACAATGGGCAACATAAGGCAATTAAAATGCTTATTTTCTTTTAAATGCTGTAATAAGGCATTTGCTAAAGCCTTGCAAAAGACTCAGAGACATGTTATAGTCTGCAAGACATGCTTAAAGTAAGTGAAAATTCATGAAAAGTAAATAATTCAGTCTGTAATCAGTAGATCTATGTTAGCACAGGGCTACACCAAACTAAGATGTCCGACCTAATAAGATGTTCAATGTCATGTTAAACTGTGTTTGCCTAAAACAGGAGCGTATGTTGGACTCTTCACTAATCTGTCCTTTCTAGACGCAAAAACTATTCAAGACTAAAGCATTTTTTCTGAGACAGATCTAACACTGAGAGTAGATGCTATTGCACTCCTTTTTTATTGTTATTTTTAATGCTTCCAAGATTCATGTATAATTTTTTACCCTTCCTGTTTCATGCTATATTTTCTCTTGTATTATCTAGCAAGCTTGCTTCTTCCTTTATGTTTCTTTTAAAGCATAAGATCTAAGTTTTAACCTTTCACTCTGGACAAATGACGAAGGAAGAACTAAGTCAACAGTAATAATAAAAAATAGGGCAAAGGAATGGGAGGTTTCCAAGTCATGCAGGATTTCAAATTGTATTCAAAGGAATACAAGTAAATGTAACCAGATGAAACTAACACAAAATTAATATTATGCAGTATAAAGTTTATTAATAATTTATCATCCTATAGCTGTAAGATGAGCATGCAACACAGAAACCTTATCACATATGAACCTTTTCATAAAAACAGGGTTAGTAAGTTTGATTACTTGTCTCTTTGCATCCAAAGTCCATGAAATTTTTTAAAAAAATAAGCAAATTGTCATTTTTCTAGAAAAAAAGGTGGAAAGGAAATGAGAAATCAGCATAGTTCAGCAGGCAGACAATTTTGTAACAGTGTAACAATGAACATGTGGGCACACATACATCTGTGCATATGGATGTACACAGGTTGCTTGGAAAATGGCATGCCCTGAGTAAAACAAGTATCTCTGTGAAGCCTTGGTTAGGTTCTATACTGCAGTTCACATTTATGACTCTTATTGCTACTAGCAAACGTAAGATTATGCAGGCTGGTAAGAATACAAAGCAACAAAAAAAGCAATGTTAAAAACAGAAGTTACCCATATACTTACTGATCTAAGATTACTTAAAACATTAAGTTATTAAATGAATGGGTGTTTTCAAGGTATACTAAAAATAGGAACATTCCAAATCCTGTGAGGTGATGCATGATTAGCCCTGAGTTTAAAGATGAGGTATAAACTGCAAAAGTTAAGATTAAGGAAAAAAGAAAACTAGATTTGGCCCCCTAATAATATTCTATTTGGCTCTCTTAGAAGTATATAGATGTATAATATGTTACTGAATTTTTATTCTAACTAAAATGACATTTTTAATGCTCTTTTTTTCTGCCAGAATGCTTCATAAAAACATAAAGAAGCACATTTGATCTTAGAAGCTGAAGAAATTTCAGAAGAATTGATTTTTATAATTGCAGTAATCTAGTCATTTTTAATGTTTCACCATCAATAGATTAGCCAACATATAAAATCAATCTTTAATTCCATGACAGGGAAAGAAGTCTTTGTGGCTTGCCTAATTGCTGTAGAAACACTACCACTAAGTTTGTAGGAATATAGGATGTATTGCAACAAAGAAAATGCTGTTCAAATGGATCATTTCCTTTCTTTTGCTAGCATGGTGTTACTAAACTATGACATCATTCTGCACTAGACACAGAGTTGCTAGGAGAATATGTTAAAAACATAAGCATAAAGAATGAAAGATTCAAACTGAGGACAAATAGCAAAGGTCGGTGTGAAACATGTTGAACGTCAGAGATCTAGTGTTAGAAAAGTGAGACAGAGGGAAAACATAGAGTGAAAGTACAGGCCTGATTGTGAGCACGATAAGCTCCAAGTGACTCTGATGATACAAGCTTGTTTAACACAAAGAACAGAAGTGCAATTCATATGCCTGAATAAGCCAGCTAATCTCGTTAGGATATGCATTCATGTAAAATTAGTCTCTGCATCTCTGTCTGAAAGAAGCACTTAGACCTTTTTAATTTTTATAGCCTATGGCAGTAAACGATTGTAATCATTTAACACTCACACTCTTTGCAGTTCAGATGTGGTCTTAAGGCTGTTGCAGCCCACACTTCCAACCCAACAATGGCCAAACTGAACTCATTTGTTTTGACTCCCTATGTGCTATGTTTCACATTATTGGAATACATTTCTCTGTTAAAGCTTCCTGACAGAGATCTAGCACATACACGCTGTGTCAGCTACAATTCTGTCCATCGCATTAAAAAAGCTGATAAACTGTGGCAACGTGGAAAGCCTGCTGCCTGAAGTCGCAACATGATCACATAATTATTGACCACGTTCTCTTGACCTTTCTATCGCTCGTTCAGGGCCTTGTCTTACGATTAGTCAATGATTCAGTTATAAAAGACTTCAGTGCAAATTACACATTTTAAATAAAAACATTTATTCAAGAGCAGAGTGTGCCACAGTAACTTAAAATAAAATCTGACCAGGGAATCTAAGTGTTTATTATCACAGTAGCTACACTGCTGGGCTTTTGAAGATTATCTGGCCCATGAGATTTTAGCAGTGGGATGGGGAAAAAGTAAGTAGCTGAGTAGGCAAAATCTACCTTAAGCTTTCAGACAAACTTAAAACTAATCATAATGAAACAAACTAAAACCTTGCAAATTTTCATTAAACTAAGTTACTTTGCTTGCTTGCAAGATACAAAGTAAATTATACTCGCCATTACAACAAAGAAAACTATTCCCTAACAGGAATAAAGCAAACTATAAACAGAAATCCGTATTACTGCAAGTCTTATAAGTGTTTCTCTATATACTCACATTGATATTAACATACTAGATAGATAATTAGGATATGCCGGTTAACGTTGCTACTAATTTAAAGGAGCAGGATAATGCAATGGAAATTCTCACTAATATTTCATGGGGATCAAATTTTCTAATCTGATGTACAATCTCTTTATTAAAAAAGAAATGGAGTATCACACAGGTGAGTCTCATAGCACTGACCCCAGTGGAAACCCAGGACAATCTGTGCTCACAGGAATCAATGAAAGGTTTCCTACAGTGAATCAGTGATAGAGGTCAATATTAAACACAACAGAAAGACACGAATTGTTCACTGTACTGAACAATTGTTCACTTGTCCACTGTACTGAACCATGCTTCCTTACCCTCTACCCACTTGTGTAGGTAGATATGAAGCATCTTTGTCAACCTGTGCCAATATCACTTGACCATTACTTTAAAGATATGGTCAGAGAGAAGTAACACAAATTTAACCTCTCTTAAACCCAAATGAAACACCACAGCGACATTTTCCATGTGCAACAATTCCATCTGGCCCTTGTCTTCAGTCTGCTCTTGAACTTTTGACTCTTTTCCACTGTTTGTTGAGGAAAATTATAACAAATGTAAAATTGCTGCAGTGCAAGAGGAAGAGAGAATAAAACTGAAGCTCCAAACATTTAGGAAAATCTGACTGCATGGCAAATGGATGTATGATCAATAACAGAGAGGGAGAGAGAAACACATTATACAAACACATTGAGAAATATTCCAGATGTCAGCAACACTAAGCCTCAGACGCCAGATAACAAATGCAAGAATACACTCATACTTTGATGTTCAGCTCTACTTTGGGTTGAAGGTTGTTACTCTTCTCTTTTTAGCAAATGATATTTGCTAATAAAACTTTGAACACTGTGGGTTTTCTTTCCTATGGCATTTTGCGAGTGACACAGAAAGTTAGCTAAGTTAAAACTGGATCTTTCCGCATAAATATTCATTCCTGAATGTAAAATTGAGTTGAATGTGGCATAATTTTATATTTTCATGCTTCATAGTAAGAAAATATATATTATTTACAAGGCTTGTATTTTATTTTAGAAATGTCTTTCAATTTTTTACTTGTGTAGGTTATAATGTGATTTATCTAGAAAATTAAACTATGGGATCATCATTTGCTTCTTATGGAAGCAAAATTCAACAGATCAGAAAGTCAAAAAAGTTTTCTAGAAAAGGCAAAACTCTTAAATCAGATGACAATTAAAAAGGAACAGGTGAAATTAATGACAAGCACTGCACAATATCTTGACAAAAGAGAATGATGAATATACATAGACTTAAATGTCTCAAAAATATATTAGGCCAGTTTACTCAGCAGTTTGATTTAATTCCAGATTCCTTCTGATCTTTCAGAGAAATCATGGATGTCCCAGCTGAATAAGCAAGAGGATGTCCCAGAACCTTGATGTATGCAGGGATATCACAGCAGCAAGTTAAAGTATCTGTGATGGCTTTGATGCTGACAATTGCCTTTGAGCAAAGGACTACAGAGACCACCAAGGAAATGCAGGCTAAAACCAATTCACAGCATTTGAAACCCCAAAGTAGACCAGACTATAATGTCTCTACTGTGATGAAATGAAATTTTTAGCATGCATTTCCATTATAAACAGAGTTTTTGTTTATACTAATGGAAAGTACCTTGGTTAAAACAAAGAAGATTCTACCCAACTCCAAGTCCTCTTTACTTATTGCAAGTTAAAAACCTATAAACACTTAAGTCATTGCCATGCATGCTGTGAGACAGACTAAAAATCTCTAAACAAGGTTTTCCACTTCCAGGAATATTTATTCTACCAAAACCCACAACATCCTTTATATCAAGGTCCTGCTACTTGGACAAAGTAAAAGGTGTAACACATAAATTACACCAGAGCAGAACTAATGAAGCTTTGATTCTGTTGTCCTCTGATGCACATGAGGATTTCACATTCCCTGGGTTTCTCTTTGTCAGTCCTGCTGTGCTTCAGGACCAGTTACTGAATCTATGCACAGAGTGCTTTGTTGGTTACTTGAAATACCCAACACATGTAGGTGTGTTGGTCCCTACCTCAATGACAGAAATAGGATAGGTCTCTGTCCTCTAACCATCCACTTACTTTCTGGACATTTTTTGATGTTATGTTTGTGATTTCTCTTTGGTTTTTTGTCTAGTAGGTGTGATATTGACCACTGGATTACAAAGTCTGGGAGGATACAGAAAACAGAAAGATCACACAGTATCTATTTCTTTAGGCAAAAATATGTGAGAAGGTTCTCTGAAGTCATGCAATAGACAATATTCCTTGAAGTACTCATAGTTCCTCTCACAGTTCAGCAATGATATTGCTGATATTCAGCCAGAGCTGGTCATTCAGAGTGACAGGAAACCCCACGAAGTTTCAGAAGACTGGCACCAACAGCCTGTGTAATGATACCAGCTCACATCTGCTGAACAGCAAAGGTCTGAACTGACAGACCCTGACCCTTACCACTGCTGTGCTGAAGGAAGCTGTAAGACAGCTTCAAAAGTCTACCAGCATATAAAACCCTCTCAGTACAAATCAGATGTTTCATGAAAAAAGATCACTTTTGGGCTCTAATTATGAATGGAAATCACTCTGCTTGTATCTCTGCTGCATTTGTATACCACAGACCTATGCAAAATCACAGAATGGAAACCTTTAATTTATTGCCAAATACATTTGATATTAACATTTAATATTTAACACATGAAACACATTACTCAGTTTTTGCTCTAATCTTACTGGCATTGTTGCTAAAAAAGGCTAGAATTCCCAGATTTTGTTTTAGCCATAAGAAACACCAGTATCCTAGAATTTCTGCCACCAGCAGTCTTCTGCCTGTCTAGATTTATCAAAGAATGCAAGCTGATAGCAAAATTCCACATATGTTCACTTTGTATAATGCTCAAGAAACAAAGGAGCTCAGATCTGCAAATACAGCGAATGTGATTCTTGCATAGACTATCTGCAGTATTTTGTGGGTACTAGTAGGAAGCTGGTTTGCTTACAGAATTTTTGTAATCTTCAGTAAAATCTTTATCATAACCTTATACTTTTTGTATAAAGCATGTTTTTTGTTCATCACAACTATAAAAAATAGCAAAAGCAACATTCCCAGCACAATATATACAGACTTTACAGTGATACATTAATCCTCTTTTTTTCTTGACCTGAGACAATAATTATATTCACGGATAAATTGACATATTGTGTATGTAAATCTCTAGACTGTGTATCTGTGTCTAAAACCGAGGTACTACAAGCTGTTCTGTCACAAAACATGAAATGTATAGCACGTGAAATGTCCCAGACATAACTGAGAAACAATCATTTATGTTTATGACATTACTAACTTAAATAAATTCTGGTGCAAGTAATGTTACCTGAGTATATGCTATGGCAACCAAAAGAACAACAGCAGCACAGACACATTAGCATATGCCAGTTGGGGAAGGACACAGGAAAGGTGAGAGTGCACCTGCGTGAGCATGAAGGAATTGGCAAGGCATCTTGGCTGCAAGCAAACATAATGTGATTCCTGGAAAATGTAACTGCATAGGTTTGCTTTACCTAGCATTGAGCAAAAAATGGTAGCTGCCTCCATAAGAACTGAAATAATGTATAAAATATAACTGTCCTCCTCTGTGAATAAATACTGAAATGGGTGTTATGAGCACACAAAATCCATCTACAGGTTTTCAGCTAGAATACATCGGAAAAAAATGCCCCTTTGTATAATACATGAAATATGAATCACAAATTTGGAAAAAAAATAAATCAGAATAAAATTATGGAAAATAACACCCATTTTATCCTAACAGATGGCCAGGTGGCAATACAATGCTTTGTTAACTTTATAGCAAGGGCACAAAACGTTTTTGGCTTTCTAATCACCTGAAAGAAACACCACTACCACCCCCTAAACCCAAAATCTGAGAGCTATTTGTATATCAGTGCTCATCTGTTAGGTAGAACTGTTGTTAGTGACACACCTCTTACAAACGTACATTTTATGAAACTTAGATTATGACATTTCATTCAGCTACAGTAAAGGGACAAAGAGTATTGTAACAGTTATTGTCCTACCTAACAATGAATAATGCGATCATTTACAATGATGCCAGTGTTCTGTTTTTATAGTGTTGTTATCTGAAGTATGTCTGGTATGGATGTGAAAGGTGTTGAGGACTTCAGTCCAGATAATGGGGCAGAATCCAACCCCCACTGAAGTCACCAGGACCTCATAAATTTATTTTAATTAATTTTGGACCAAAAGTATTATACATAATTCACTGTGCTACAAAAAGCCCAAATAAACTTGGTACAGTTGTGGGCAACTGATAAGAGAAACTAAATAAAGGGACATGAGCACTGATTGCAAAGCAAATTCGCTGGGAACTGCAGCTAAATATCTCTGCTGCATTTGATACATCCCATTTTAAGGGTAAACAAGCCTTTATTTTCAGTGATGTCAAGCTTTGAAGGTTTAAAGATTGTGTGTCCAAAACTATTCATTTTTAAGAGGCACAACACGAAATACTACCTGACACTGATTAAGTCTGTTTATCTGTACTAAAAGAAAAATGTCAATTAGTACTAAACGTAAAATGTTAAGCACCTAAAAATATCAGAAAGTTGTGAAATATGTGGCAGATATGCATAATTTCATTTGAAAGGTTTAAAATCAGAACAAACACATGCCAAAAGCAATACAGGATCCCAAGGGTTGGAAGGGACCTCGAAAGATCATCTAGTCCAACCCCCTGCAAGAGCAGGGTAACCTAGAGTACATCACACAGGAACTTGTCCAGGCAGGCCTTGAATATCTCCAACGTAGGAGACTCCACAACCTCCCTGGGCAACCTGTTCCAGTGCTCTGTCACTCTTACAGTAAAGAAGTTCTTCCTGATGTTAACGTGGAACCTCCTGTGCTCCAGTTTACACCCATTGCCCCTTGTCCTACCACTGGATATCACTGAAAAAAGCCTAGCTCCATCATCCTGACACCCACAGCACAAAATATTGCTTCAGGTATTAAAATTCCCAGTGCATTGGTAACTTCCATTTCTATTCTTTCAAAAATCTCATGCTAAGAAAAAACAGAGATCTCCAAGGTGCATTGTAGAATCCTTCTGAACCACTGCATCACCAGATACAAGTTCTCAAAGGTAACAGAAAAATCCCAACAACTTAAAGACCAGTGACCATTGCTGACTGTTTTGAGTAACCTAGAATAAAATTCAACATATAAAGACTGTGAATCATGCCAACGACATACAATATATAGTGCATGTATGGCTGCAGTTGTAAAATAAAACACTTTAACTATGAAGACTTGTCAGGGTTTTTTTAGTTATACTGATGAATAAAACTATTCTACAGTGGCACTATTTGCCACAGAACATACTCCCCTGATACAAATTTATGTTTCAGACTGGTACTCCCAAAATTTATTAAAAAAGGATCAGAAAGCAGACAAAAGATGAAAAAGAACAATATTAATATAGTTAAAGTAGCAAATTTCAGATCTAATATGAAGGGGGAGGAGGGGGGTGTGTGGGCTGACTCTCTCCCAACCTATTAAAAATTTGTTGGATAGAATACATAGTGAAATGGAATCAACCTTAATACCAGATACAGAATACAACCTGGTTTTCGATAGGAATGCTTTCTTCCGAGAAAAACAAATGAGCATATGCAATAGAGAAAGGTCTAAGCATAAGAGTGTAGAAGAGTGAACATTGCAGTCCTCCATTTACCATGGCATCTAGAAAAGACAAGTAATATCCACAAGAACCAAACTCTTTCAGTAGCTGCTACCACAGAGACACAAGCTCCAAGTTGTAGGAGTATTTACTGGTATTCTTGCAGCCCTTCAGTCCACTCCTTTTTGGCGTTTTTTTATGGGGGTTAAAGGCTTATAGTTATCATATGGAATACCCATAAATGTATATACAGACAGAGACAGAGGGTAAGCAGTGATGATAAGAAATGTGCATCATATTCCTCTCAGTTTATGCTACTTCCTGTAATACAGGGGAACTCCAGTGCTATAATTTCAGGAATCTAAATGAAGTTTCTGGCCTCAGTTGAAAGGCTGCTACTCCAAAGAGCAACGCAAGCCTCCCGCCAGCCTTAGCTGGTCCTTTACCTTTGCAAATGCACTCTTTCAATGTGTAGGACAGGCACAGAGACACAGTGATGGCAAATGTATTTATACATTCAAGTGGCTTAAGCTGAAGAAGCAATTAACTGCAGGAAAAACATGTAGGTAACGACATATAAATTCATCCCTACTTCAAGCAAAATGATGGGATGAAAGCTTTCTGCATTTTCTCCTTCACCTGTAGTCCACCAGAAAATGCACTGACTTGAAAAAACAATCTTAACTTGCTAGCTGGGTCTGAGATTCCTGTTAATAGATTGCAACTTGTTTTTTATTTAAGGCATGTATTACAGTTTGCTTTTTCAATTTCTGCACTGCTTCACATTCCGCTGTATATGTACCACTAATGAGGAGACAACTTTTTAAATTAAAGGCATTAATAAAATGCTGCTTGTAGATATTTTTAAATTAAAAAAATGTCAAATGTAAATAACCATCTGGAGATCCAAACACTTATTCCTTTTATTTCAGAAAGCTTCCAGCAAATGAACTATTTCTGGAGAATTAAAGGTATAATCCTCTACCAATGCACTGAAGGATAATTTATTATATTTCTTCTATATTGATATCTGATACCTTTTTTGACACTATATGATTTTAAGCTGTTCATATAAAATGACATAACCACATCCAGCTGATGTAAATCTCTTCCTACTGGAACTTATTTGTATTTGGTTTTATGCCCTCCCTTTGAGTGAATACTAAACCATGTCTTACCCAACTGCTTAGCATAAATGAAGCTTAGAAATACCATTCTTTGTGGTCATACTCAGCCCTTAGAATCATTCAATCACCTAGGTTGGAAAAGACCTTTAAGACCATCAAATCCAACCATCACCCCCAGAGTGCCAAGGCCACCACTAAACCATTGTCACTAAGAACCTCACTTACACGGTTTGTGAACCCTTTTAGGGATTCCACCACTGCTCTGGGCAGCCTGTTCCAATGCCTGATCACCCTCTCGGTGAAGAAATTTTTCCTAATCTCTGACCTAAACCTCCCATGGTGCAGCTTGAGGCCATTACCTTTTGTCCTATTGCTTGGTACTTGGGAGAAGAAACTGACCCCCACCTCACTACAACCTCCTTCACCAGCTTTGTTGCTATTTTCTGGACCTGCTCAATCACCTTAATGTGCCTCTTGTAGTGAGGGGCCCAGAACTGAACACAGAATTCGAGGTGCAGCCTCACCAGTACCCAGTACAGGGGGATGATCACTGCCCCAGCCCACTGCCACACTGGTGCTGATACAGACCAGGATGCCGTTGGCCTTCTTGGCTGCCTGGGCACAAGCTGCTCATGTTCAGCAGGCACCAATCAGCCCCCTGGAACCTTTTCTGCCAAGCAGCTTTCCAGCCACACTTCCCCAAGCCTGCAGTATTGCATGGGGTTGTTGTGGCCCCAGTGCAGGACTCAGCACTTTGCTTTGTTAAACCTCATACCACTGACCACAGCCCATCAATCCAGCCTGTCCAGATGCCTCTGCAGAGCCTTCCTAACCTTCACAGATCAACACTCCCATCCAACTTGGTGCTGTCTGCAAGTCTACTGAGGGTGCACTCAATCCCTCATTCACATCACCAGTACATTCACATCACCAGTAAAGATATAGCAAGATATTAACACTGGCCCTAACACCAAGCCCTCAGGGACACCACTAGTGATCAGTTGCCATCTAGATGTGATACCATTTACCAGCAAACATTGGGCTCAGCCATCCAGTCAGTTTCCAACCCAGCAAAGAACCCACCTATCCTGGCCATGAGCAGCCAGTTTCTCCAAAAGAATGCTGTGGAAAACAGCATTCAATTATTTTACTTAAGTCCAAATAGACAATGTCCATAGCCTTTCCCTCATCCACCAGGTGGGTCACCTTAGGTTGGCCCCTGTGGATGGGCAGACCCCTAAACCATTTTCTTCCTGCAGTAGCCCTGTGTAGTGAGGAATGCACTCTCCTGGCACAAGACAATAGTATTATGCTGCTACATCTTCTCTTGTTTACACCAAGTTGAACTGTCCCTCCTGTCCTCTTAAACCTTTTGTGTCGTGATTTTGACAGTCAAGAGGTAGTTTAATCTTTAATGATTATTATGCACCAGCAATGCAGTCAAGCAAAAGCAGTGCTTTCTGTAAAGAGTCATCAATCTAGAGAAATCATTGTGACAATTGAGTTCAAGTCTAACAGCCAAAAGGCAGAGGCCTAACCTTTTAAAAGTGCCAATTTTAACAAAAACATAACACAGCTGAGATGTGTTTCATAAGAGCATATTCAAGTACTAGCAAAATAGAAAAGACAAATAACGATGAATAACAGAAAGGAGAAATTGATGTATGTGATGTGAGAGGGAATGAGAACAGGGGAGAAAAAACAAAGATAACAACTGTACAACCAAAATCAGGAAGACAAAGAAAGAAAGATAAGATTAATTAATATGCCTATTACAACATCTCCTGCATTTTCTGGGAGAGACTAATGTTACAAAAAATGAATAGAACTGAACAAGTTTGTCACTTACATGGAGGAGCTTCTCATGATAAAGCTTTGCCATAGCTATTTTTTACTTCTGGAAGCTCTCCGAGAAAGTGGTGCATTCATATATTTGTATAACAAAATACTAGGTATAACTGAATTACAGTTAAACATGGAAGTAGTGTTGTTATAGCGTGATGACACAAACCAGAAATATTTCTAGAGAAAAGTAACATTGTTTTGAGAAAAAAAAATAAACAAAACCCAAAAAATCCCAAACAATCCAAAAAACTACATATTTGAAAACCCACAGCTTTCCTTGTGCCTAAAATCATAGCAACGATGTTAAAGGTGTCAGGGATCTGAGGGCACAAAGAGATCTTAATCGCCATGACCCTTCTGATCGGATGGATCTGGACTCATTTTTAGCCTTGTCTCCATCCCTGTCTGGCCCTGAGCCATTTTTTACCAGTCTCGACACCCTGAATAGCCCTTGGATTTGGCTCATCACTGGGGCCATTTCCACCACCCAGCTCTGCCCCACCAGGCTCAGCCCCTTTGAGATGGTGCCCCCCACGCTGGTCACCCTGTCTCCCCTTCCCCTAGGGCACTGCTTGTGTTTGCAGGTCCCTGGCAGTAAGTCAGTGACCAACTGTTCTTAGTTTGATTGTGCCAATTTGTTTTCTTCAGGAACACTCTTCATCCCAGCCTTCAGATAAGCCCCAGCAGTGCCTAACCAGCCATCAAAGGCATCTCCCATGAAGCAATAAACACTGAACAGATAGTGCCAGAATAATGTACAGGTGTAAACATTTCTGACACCATAATAAATGTCCCCAGATAGCTCTAACCTTCTCCCTTGAATGCCTAACATTATCCACACAGAACTCAGAACAACCATTCAAAGGCTGTTTTTACCTTCAGCATTCCCATTTCTGTTTCAGGAGAACTTATCTGAGCAATGATTGCCCATGCTTTCCAGAAGCTGTACAGTAAAGCACAACTCCTTACTCAAACAAAGGTATCAGAATGAATGGTGTACACTTAAGCATGAACATTAGGCAGCAATGCAGCTTTTTCCATTTAGGAGAGTGACATACGGCACTAATATTATGGCAAGGCAATAAATGTGGTAACTTTAATACATTTTAGTATTATTTCCTGTTTGTTAAAATATTAAATCCAAACAGAACACAACTTCATCAAGGATCGGTTTCCATTTTGAATAAAAGTATGAGCATAAACTCCCTAAGACTCCAGGAAGATCTAAGTTTTTCTTATCTAACCAGTGAGCTCCAATGTATATAGCAACACAGTCTCTCCAGAGACTTGTACTAAGTACACATACATATAACAGCGACCTGCTACAACACACAATTGAACTTGAATTTGCACAAGTTATTCCTTCGCTGTTATCACATGCACCAGCCATTCAGCATCAAAGGCACCTTCACTTAGGCTTCAACAAACATTCATCTAGAAGAAGTAATTGTACATTAATGAGACATATTAAATAGGCTCAACAGCTAAAATGGGAATGAAACTCTCCAGAACTTCAGAACTTTATTACTATCAAAAGCACATAAGCACCACTTGACAAACTTCCATGTGAGCATGGGGGGCACTGTCACAGTGTAATATTTTGAGCCAAAACATTATTCTAATTTAATCAGATATTAAAAAATAATAATCAAACATACTTATCATTTGATTCGCTTTCATAAACAATTTTACTTTCTTACCTTTTCCCTTTGTTCACTTAATTACCAGATTGTTTTAAGAATGCATGAAGATCAAAAGCTGATTTTATGGCACTTTGAGGTGTGAAAATCAAAGATAATCATAAAAGTTGACTAAAAAATAATTTGCTGCCCTCCAAAAATATTTAAAAAATATTTTAGGATAGGTTTTTTCCTTTTTTAAAGTAAAATTAGTGTTTGGGAATGGGATGCACTATGAACTGTATTAGATTCTTCAGTCATGCCCACCTGATGTAAAGCACAGCAGAAGTAGGTACAGAACAGATGCAACAAGAAGTCACCCTGCACATTTCACCATATTGCAGTGCTTGCATATCTCAACTTTTTTCAAAGGCCAGAAGGGTTCTATACAACATCATGATGGGGCATAAAACTATATACATCAGAGCAAGTACAATAATCGTTAAAGGCAAAGTTTCAACTCCACTAAATAAGTAATAGCTTCTACAGGATTTTCTTTCTAGCAGTTTTATGTATTTAAAATTTTAGTCTGCCTCCTAGAACATCTAGAAAAGCATTCAATGTAGATGAAGTTATACCTGCATATTCCTTATTTGCTCATTACCAAATGGTGCCATTTTATTATGGCAAACTAAAGACACGCTTCCTATTCAGGATATTACAGGCTACTTTATCCCACAAGGCAGAACTAACTGGCAATAACTACTACTTCATTCGGAAGAATGTTTATATACAGTTTGAAAATCTTTATTGTATCTGACTTCACAACAGTAATATGAGGGCACTGATGAGCAGATAAGGCTAGCCCTTATCATGGACTTGGGAAAACACTGCCTTGAGAAAAACAGGAATGAGCTTTCATACAGAAACAAATGTGAGTACCACGTAAATGTATTTCATATGAAATATAAAAAATGCAACTGATTTCCTACAAATATCACTAATATATCTTTGACAAACCTCAGTTTCAAGTAGGTTCTTCCACTGGAGGTATCAGTCCAGTAAATACAGCATTTGAAATTAACTGCATCCAAAACTGCTAACAGAGGACCAAGTCCCATTGAAGAACTAAGCCTACAAGAAGCTGAACCTCTGATGACAGAAACATTTTGTAAACACTGCTTTCTTACCTTAAGGACACTGAGCAAAATGGTATGACAGTGCTGCATGACAACTGGCTGCCTGAAGACGCACTCCATTACGGGGCAAAAAACAAAGCTAGTATTTTCAGACAGGTACATCCTGTAACTCATGTTGGAAAGAATCAAGCAAGAGAAAAAAGGAATTAAAAAGCCCCAACAAACAGACAATACTCCCCTTCCTCTTGGAGTGAGAAGTCCCATAAACTATGTATATCTGTACTGGATGTAGGAACACTGCAGGATTGAGCAGCAAATGGGCACTTACAGAGCTAAAGAATTGGGATGCAATGAAAAAGTGAAGCCTGGTAGCAGAAATAGCATCCCATAAAATATTTGGATTAGAGAAAGATACTTCAAAGATAGTGGAAACTTTTCCAAAATTACGATATGAGAGTGACCTGAGCGAGATGCTAACAAAATAGAGGGATATAAACTCTTGTCTGTAAGTCTTAGCTATGAATGAGAACTTTATACAGGTTGACATTGAATTTTGACTGTATCAAAGACTAGGAAAACCTATTTACTGCTGGGATGCTAGACTATATTTCTTAATACCCTATTTTGCTAGCAATCCAGCTAAATCACCTTATTCCTTTATGTTAGAAATATGTACTTACTTGCCACTTCCATCAAAAAAGTTTAATCTAAATGAAGCTGCTTGCCTTCCACTAAAAGTGGTATTTTCAGCCTGCAGATAAATATCTTTGTCAAAAAAAAAGGTGTTTGATAATAACTTCTATGCCATAGTATTATTTCCAATTAATAACAGCTTTGTAAGTAGCCATATGAAAAACAAAATAAAAAGCAAATTGTAGGTCGTTTATTATTTTGCTATTTGCATACATTTCAATTTGTAAAAGAATTTAAAGCAATTTAATAGAGCTATAATTTAGCTGTTGTATCACACTGTGCTTGATCCAAATTTTTTATTCAAAATTATTTTTTAGGAACAAGCAACATGAAAAACTAACAGCACATTTAAATACTGATGATGTCCCGAACATTGGATTTCAGCAACACATACGTCCTAAATTAACATTATATTCATTTAACTACAATTTGCATTTGAAAGAATTTTGCTCAAATTGTATGATTTTATGTAATTTGTATCAATTATTTGAGATAAAAGGAAAGCCAAAGGTTGTGTTTAAATGATTCATTATTTAAAGGAAGAAAGTATGCTTAAATTATGTTAGCTTCATGTCAGCAAACAACAAGCCATTCTGAAAGTAGTAGAAATATATTGTCCATCTACAGGATAGATAACACATCTGTCACAGGATACAGGAAAGCAAGAAGAATGATTCACAAGGATGCAGTATTCTACCTTTGATAAAAATTGTCCATGTGTTAAACATTGTACAAAAATGTGTATTTCAGAATACTGGTGAAACTGGTTCAGCTAAAAGAGAACCAGAATAACTGCAAATTATGCATTACAGAATTATGAAAGTAAAATTCAAAGCCAACAATAAAACATTTCCTCGAGGACAGGTTGGACAGGGCTTGGAGAAACCTGGTCTGGTGGAAGGTGTCCCTGCCTGTGGCAGCAGGAGTTGGACTAGGTGGTCTTTGAAGGTCTTTTCCAATCCAAACCATTCTGTGATTCTATGATAAATAAAAATGCTACTGGTATGCATAAAATACCTCTCATTGACTTCAACATTGTTTGGATTTTTTTTTTTAATGCTAAGAACATATGGTTAAAAGGCAGTCAGAAGTCTATCAAGAGACCATCCACCCTCCTGAAAAGACATCACTATGTCTTTTGATTTCTGTCCTATATTTGCCTACTCCACTTTTAAAGGCTTTCGTTGAAAGGGTCTCCAGAACTACACTACCCTAATCATTATCATTTGCTGTTTTTCACTGTGTCACCTGAATATTCTTTGCTGCAACAGGGGTGCCTCTCTTGTCCTTTCCACAACAGATAAGCGCATTATTCCATTCCCTAACTTCAAGGCTGTTACCTCATCTCTCCATGTTCTTCTTTAACACTATACAGCTATAGACAGCCATACTTTCCAGTTGCTGTCCTCTCAATATTTCCAAATGTCCCATGCACTGTTTGAATCAGAGTGTCAAAACTGGCATGATGCTCCAGTTAAAGCCGTACTCAGTAAAGCACAAAGTTTACATGTCTTAGAGTTGCTGTTTCTATCAGTGTAAGTCAGTAATATATTCTTGTATTTTTAACTAGGTAGCTGGTGACTAACATTCAACTTGTGAACCTTCCTCAGCCATTGATCAGTTTTGGAAAAATGCAGTAAAATCAGTGTTTTTTCCTCATGCTATTGCTGTGAAGATATTATTTTTTACTAGGAAAAAAGCTTGCATTCACCAGCATGAATATTCTCTCCAATTTTTAAAGATTATATGGAAGTTTAATACTGTCTGCAACGCACTTGTGACACAGCTTCTAGTATCTGCAAATGTAATACATGTATTCTTTATCTATCTGCATAACTAAAGTCGTTAATCAAAACACTGACAAATTCTAAAGCTAGGCCAAATCTTTGACTTAATTCAGTTAACTACAGTCAGCACGCAGGTAATACCTCATTTTAAAGACAACTAACACTTCAGTATGTTTTTCTGACCAGTTTTATGCCTATTCTACAGCTACATGACAATGGTTCCTTGCCTTACCTATTAAATATAATGTGACAGACCTTCTAAAGCCTTTATGATGCCAAAGGGAACAAGCATCAGATGCTTTCCTCTCCGTTCAAAAGTACTTTTATCCTACCTTGGAAGAAAAGCATACCCCTTTAATGTGATTTGGTTCATGAAAAAATGTCTATGCTTATATTTTTTTCACAGGTGCTTGCAAACAGCTTAGATTTTATTGAAAGACATTTTTGCAAAACTCTCTTTCTACCAAAATGATTTATGTTCATTGTTTTCTATGAGCTTCCTATATACTAGATGCTCTAACCAGAGGCTAATCTTGGACATTTCATGCAGGGTTGATTTAGCCATTAACAACACTAAGATTCTGGACTTGCTTTCCATGTGAATGGGCAGCAGGAGAAGTTCAGTATTATTACTAATGGACACTGTTACAGTATTAAGTCAAAATGTTATGTGTCTGATACTTGCATGGGGGTCACTAATGCATTGATATGATATTTTTGTAACATGCTACTACTCTTCTGGAAATATTGTTCATTAATTTTGTGAAAGCATAAATTACTATGGTAGGTAAGAAGCAGTGCAGTAGAATCAGTATAACAGCATAAATACCTAAGAAATGGGTGACTGGTTTTAATTATGCTGAAAATGAAATACATGAGATATTTCATACTTTCACAATGTAATTTATAAAATATTGAAATAAGTATTAAATACAACACATTAAAATAACAGACTGTATTCACAACATGTTTGTACTCTGATTAGCAGTAACGTACCCAGGCAAAAATTAAGAGAGAAATACAGTGTCTTTTTCACACACTTTTCCTGCCTAAATGGACAGATACCTAAATAAGTTGCCTAGGAACAATCAGGATTATTGCAGAATGAAGCAGAACAGTAATGAGAGCATGGTCTCCCAATTAATAGCAACAGCATCTTTAATGAAAAGCATATAAAGACACCTGTACAACTGATCCCATTCTGCAGATGGGAAATGGATGGCCCAGGTAGCAAAGCAATTTGCACAAGGGCACCTGTAACACCAGTAAGGAAATTACTGTCTTCCAAACTTCTCCTGACTGGGACATGCTATTCCCCACCTGCCTCTCCCAGTTGTATTTCTGACCATGGCTGCACAAATATAAAAGACTGAGAAACTACAGATATGATTAATCTAATTAACTGGGATTTTCAAAATGTATGTGGAGCACAGAAAACCAAAAAATGCCAAGCTACAGGGCTCACTGTGGTTTAATTGTTGCTAATTGCATGTGGGTCAATTGATTGTTAAAGCAGGCTAGAGTAATTTACTGATATTACCATTTAACTGCCATGGTGTGCTCAATCCAATAAATTCCAAGCAAAATATCAAATGGTATTCTCTTTTCCAGAAATTAATTGTGTATAAATTGAACAGCATGGGTAAAAATAATGGTCTGTTCAAATATTCATATTCCCCATAGTACTTTTGCTACTATACTGTCCTAAAATAACATTACATTAATTTTAATTAAATTTTGCATTTCAAAGCAGTTTTCCCACACGTAGTATGTTTTTATGTGACTTCTGTCAATACTTGAAGATAAAAGGAAAGCCAAAGGTTATATGTTAATTATTAATTATCCGTTGAAAATGAATGCAATGAGCTTAGTTTATATCAGGTCACACTAATTCTCAGCTATTGTTTGGGAACTGTTGGCGCAATAAAAACTACAGCTCCAGGAAGGATAAACATTGCATTATTACATCCTTGAGAAAGAATAACTAATCTACCATTTTGTAGACATGCTTTCTTCTAAAGGTTTGGGGGGATTTTTTTTTGCAGGTTCCTCAATAAATAAAAGCATACATATGTAAATTTTGTCACCATGAACCTACTATTGTTTCCTACCCAAAGAAGAGGGAAAAACTTAAAAGGTTGATGAACTGCACAGCCATCATTTGCACAGAGGTATGATACCAAGGAACATTTGCATGTACAAATATCTATCAGGTTCCTCACAGAACGTGTTGATAGCAACAGTACTGACATTCACAGCACTGAACACATTCTACTTGGAGAGACCAATTGAATTAGTGAAGTTGACCAATTTCCAGTTGCATCGATATTTGTGTTTGCTTTGCATTAAAAATTATTAAAGCTCCAACCTTAGCAGGGAGACATCCACATATAAGAAACTCAATGCCTTCAAATTATGTTTTTTTTTTTATTTAAGAAAGAAAAAGTAATTCCACATATAATCAATATTAACTTTAAGAGAAGAAAAAGGCCAATGTAGTTATTTTATGAGGCATGTACTTTGCCATGCTGGGCAGAGTGAAATGCAAACACTTTGGAATTTATTCAGGCATGATAGTAATCCTTTACTGCTACTCAACTGCACACATACAGAAATGCACCTAAAAATCAGCTCTGAAAATATTCCCGTTCATATATTTGCAAGGAGAAGTTGGACATTTTTGGGCGTATTTGTGAAAGACCGTCAATAATATTGACATCAGCTGTCAAAGAGTCCAGTAGCAAATGTTCCATATATCAGAAGCAATCACAATTATTGTTACCATGTTTTATACAATGATTATCATTCGACTGTGAATAAACAGAAGTTTAAGTAGCAAGGATGGGCAGAACAAGAGAGAGGAACTATACATATTTTGGTCTTGGATTATATATTGTCTTGGACTTTGAGTTGTTTCACTGCTCTTTGGATGGACAATTCTGACTTAGTTTCCTTCATACCACTCCCGTTGCAGGTGACTCACCTGGGCCAACCAGTACTACTAAAATTGCTCCCAATTCTGAGAAAAGCAAAGGAGGAACTAGAGAGGAGCATTTGCATTTCCCTCAAAAAGATTTTACTGTAAACCCTCAAACCTTTTCATTCCCTCTTCACAGCAGAGCTCTTCCAAGTTTCTAAGGATTTTTGTTGTTTGCATCTAAATCCACGCATTTCTTTCTTAGAGGCCTTTGCAGAATGAAAAATTTGGTCTGTGTTTTAACAAGGCACAAAAAATTGACACTATACTGCAAACACAGAGGAAATACAAATGTAAAGAAGAGTCTTACCACTTTGGGCCAATATTCAACACCTGCTCTTTTGTTTTTGTTAAGAGTAAAAAATGAATCATCTGTTTTGGTGCAATCCTCTTCATTTACAAAGAACATATTCAGCATCCTCATTCCTTTAACACTGTGGAAACGATCCAAGTGACTATTCTCCAAATTCAAAAGAAGTAATCTGGCCTCATCCCAAGGCCCCAGTAAGGATTGCCTTTCTCACTGTCTGCTGCTTTTTCCTGACAGGTAATTCACTAATAATTCTCCTAATGCTCTTATGTTTACAGCTAGTCCCATGGAAACCTTTCAGACCATACAGCTCAAAGGCTCCTTAAGCTCTGCCAAGTTGCCAGTTGTCTCACAGTCTATTTTGTTTTGGCCAGTTCTTGCTTTCTTTTAAATAGCCTTAATTTTACCTTTCTGTTAGCATGAATGCTTAACTTAGTACACTTACAAGATTTAACCAGGCCTCTGACAGGCAGTAGTAATTAGTAAGCCCACTGTAACATTAGTATTATCTCCAGCAGTATTTTATACTAACATTTAGAAATCTCTTTGATAATAAATGTTACTGAGCAGAACACAACTACTAATTTTAAAGTACTGTTATCAGCACTGTCATGGGTTCCATGACACCACTAATAACTACATCCAACCTTCCTTCTATACATACACTCAGGAATCACATACAATGAGATTAACCTATTGTGATTACTGCCTTTTGGGATTCTTCAGCTTAACTACACTATGCAAATGTAAGAAACTTGGGTTATTATGTTAAGAAAAGCAAACAATTTCTTCTCCTGGTCATACAGATATAACCAAAAAACCTACTTACTTTATGTTTTCCCTCATTTATTTATTTCTTAAATAAAGAGAAGTAGCCCACAATTGTCTTTGCATAATCTATTGTCATCTGTTATCTTCTTTACCATCTGAACTTTTGTGGAATGAAGAAACAGATCTGTTAGTGAGCTTTTATAAATGCCTCCTTTGGACAGGATGATTTTAAGATGAATCACAGAATCATAGAATAGTTAGGGTTGAAAGGACCTTAAGATCACCTAATTCCAACCCCCTGACATGGGCAAGGAACACCTCACACTAAATCATGTCACCCAAGGCTCCATCCAGCTCAGCCTTGAACACCGCCAGGGATGGAGCATTCACAACCTCCCTGGGCAACCCATTCCAGTGCCTCACCACCCTTACAGTAAACAACTGCTTCCTTATATCCAATCTAAACTTCCCCTGTTTAAGGTTTAACCCATTACTCCTTGTCCTATCACTACAGTCCGTAAGGAAGAGTCCCTCTCCAGTATCCCTATAGGCCCCCTTCAGATACTGGAAGGCTGCTATGAGGTCTCCACGCAGCCTTCTCTTCTCCAGGCTGAACAGTCCCAACTTTCTCAGCCTGTCTTCATATGAAACTGATAAACTCACGAAAGGGAAGGTCTGCAAAAGAAACCAGATCACTGCTTCTTTTGTTTCAACATACTTGTCCTGTGTTTCAGGGTTTACATTGTTTTCAAAGGAATGTTTCCACTTGATGGATAATTTGGTTTCTGTTTTTTCTCTACCTCCCCACTGATTTTATTAGTGTAGTTAATTTCCTCCAGTCTGCACACTACATACTACTTTAACACTATTCCCACAGATGGCTGCCTCCATAGGCTATGACATCTCCCTAAAGGGCACAGAGGGTTTAGAAGTGTGTGAAGCCTAAATAAAATTTGGATCAACTCCAGGCAGTCAGTCATGGTCACGGTGAATTCCTACTGAAGATGACAATTCAATAAGCTGAGTTGATGCAAGACAGCTAAGATTACTTCCTGGGTTAAGGGCCGGAGCAACATAGCCTTCAATAACTAAGATATGCTCTTCAATCTCATGCTCCTACTCTCATAAGAATTGCTCATTGAAGCCTTTTAACACTGCATGATGTTTTGAGATATCTGCATTAGATCAACTTTAACTCACCACCCCCCAAATAAATCCTTCCAATACAATACTGAGTCTGTCACTGATGCCATTTAATACTTCTCTTTATAGAGAATAAGCATGATGTGAGCAGTGCTACTATAGTAATCAGACACTTATTTTTACAAAGTGACAGTATTATAAGTAAAGCCTCAATTCTACAAAATTAAAGCAAAGATTAACTCTCAATATAGGAGAATTGACTCATTGGATTATTTATATCCTTAACAAGTCGTCATCCCACCAGTATCAAAAGGAACACTGAAAATTGGGTGGGAAGAGTTGTCATTTGCAAGTGACTCTTATACTGACTGTGGAGGGAGTTCTGATACAAGATCTAGTGTCAACTAACTAGCATATCACTGGAAAGGTTCATTCAAAGAGGAGCCTAAATTTCAGGTTGGAGAGAATTCAGAAAGTGTCAGCC
Source organism: Melopsittacus undulatus (assembly GCF_012275295.1). NCBI lineage: Eukaryota > Metazoa > Chordata > Aves > Psittaciformes > Psittaculidae > Melopsittacus > Melopsittacus undulatus. The sequence continues at coordinate 104,293,115 of NC_047530.1, read as the reverse complement.
TGAAATAAATGCCCCAGTTATCCTCAATCAAACTAAATCCGCAGTTGAAATAAGCAATCATAACTCAACTGATTTCAGAAGAGCTTAAGCAATGTAACAAGTTGAAATTCTGGTCCTATGAATAGCTCCTTTCACTTCAGTAGGATTACTCACACAGTCTATGAGTAAGTACATATAGATGTGCGAGATATTTGCTAAGCAACAGACAAAAAGTTACCAAAAAAGAGAAGTGATCTGTGAGGTTAACAACTTTTGAAAGTAAAGCATATAAGCCTGTAAACACCTACACACATGAATAATATTATGCTTCAGGGTACTTTAATTATATGTATTAATAATTCTTGGTTTCCTTATATCTACTATTGATGGTTCCTTGCCCACACTAAAACACATAGATGAACCACAATATTACTTTTGCTCCTTCAAAAGGGTGTTGTTCAAGAATGTATCATATTCTATGCATATTAATATTGCTAAACTAAACATGTTGCATTCCATAAGCAATATTATATTCACCAAAAGCCATTATTTCCTTTTCTAAAAGGAATACTTTAAAAATAAAGTGTCATTACAATATAAAGGAAGAAAACTCGAGCTGAAATTCACATTATGTACATTCATTAGTACTATCAACATAACTGAACTTTCTTGTTCTTATTAGAGTTACCATAGAAATGAGCCTAAAGGTATTACATGACTTGTTGCTGTTATTAAGAAGTCTATTTCAGTTTCATTTGCATGTTTTTAAGAATCTTTGAATATTCAAGAGAATGAAACTGCCTTGATATTAAAATTAAGGCTAGAAAGGTGGGTGTTTTTTTAAACAAACATAAGCTTATTAAATAAAATGAAGCAGCAACTTGTGAGGCACCTACACACTGTGTAAAGCAAGCAATATCTGACTCCATGCTTTTATGCCTGTATACGCTATTCTGTCAGGCAAATGGTGCACAGCTGACTGTATAATGAAATGCTATATATATAAATATGAAAATTCCTATAAAGGAATGATATTAACCTTTAATGTCAGGCAAGCACTTTACACATAGAATACCATGCTTTCAAACATTGCTGTATAAATGTGCAATCATGCATTACTTCCTCATTGCTCAGGAGACTTCTAGTGTATTACAAGAGGAAACAAGACTCTATGTCAGCTCTTTAAGATATGCAAGCTTTCTAGTGTGTATTTATAATAATATGTAAGAAATGAGATTTTCTTAAGAAAAGATGTAAGGCTGCATTTTAACTAATTGACCAATATACACAAATGAGTATTTCAGACGAGATGTAAGGAGGAAACCTTTCATGATGAGGACAGTGAGGCACTGTCACAGGTTGCCTAGAGAAACTGCAGCTTCCCCATCCCTAAAAACATTCAAGGCCAGGTTGGACAGGGCTTTGACAATATCCCCATGCTCATTGCAGGAGCGTTGGGACTAGATGTCCTTCAAAGGTCCCAATCCAACTCAAACTATTCTATGATTTTATGTAACAACACTCAATGTTTGCAAACAGATGGATTTTGTGTGTGTTTGGGAGGATAGTGGAGAAGTATGTCTGTAGGTTTATCTATGACTGCATGCTTTTGGATTAAAGGTAACAATTCTTTAAAACAACTAGCTGAATAAAGAGTACAAAGTGTATCTGAGCAGCAACTGCTTTATCTTATGAAGGACAAATAGTTTGCTAAAATACCTTAAGTAGAAGCTGTGTGGTTTATAATCCCATCTGTATGAGTTTGTTAGTGACCTCAGTGTAATCTTGTCAGCAAAAAGAAAAGTTCAACACACTATTAATAAGAAATCATTTGGATGCAAATTTTATCTGCAGTGTGGTGCCTTTCAATCAGAAGAAGTTCATGAGGCAAAACCTTTGAGCCACTACAAAACTGGCAGGCAACCTATCAAGCTTTTCAGTAAAATGATCTATGAACAGATTCTCTTGTACCATTCGCAACAGAAGATTGAATGAATACTTTAGATATGAAACATGCAGAGACAACAAATAATATTCTCTTCAATTTTCTTATTTAGTAAATCTGGGTGATACATCTTTTTCCTGTTTAAAGAAGGAAAACGGAGTCAGATTGAAACTTCATGGATGGGCTCTTGGGTGAATTCTGGGTATAAAAATGCAAGAAGCCTAACAAATCTTTTGGGAGAGAATGACAGCTCTCCGTTTTTCATCCAGAGAACTAACAAGTGAAATTTCACCAAGAAAGGTCTTGGTAGAAAGATTTATAAGTCTCTGGAGGAAAAAGAAGGATGAGAGATTAAAACCTAGAGTACATATCTGATCTTTTTATGTAGTGTAAGACTTGTAAAAAACTGCTTTCCTGCTCCTAAACTTTGCAACACTTAGGAACTCCCTTAACTTATTTGACAAACAAATATATCTTACCCTTATTCTACTCCTACATGAATTTCCAGGCTTACCTGTAAATGTTATCCTACTCTCTAAGTAGGAATTTGAGGTTTGGTACCCACAAGAATGTTGTAAATTCCTTCTGATTTGCTTCTCAAGAAAGATAGTGCCATTAGAATACCGCTTTGGAAATCATCTCATGATATTCTGCATTATTCCTTTCAAGAATCAAACTCTCTTACATGAGCAATATTTCACATTGTTACTTCAGCCATCCTTAAGGCCTTTTTTTAAGTGTTGCTGATCCATGTGAGGGATGGGTGGTGGAAGGTGTCAAGGGACACCAGGCAAGAGGTTGTTCATGTTTTCCTGCTCAAAGTTGCATTGATCTTTTTGATACTATGAAATAAAGGAATGATACTTCCCATTTTCTTTCAATGCAGAAGGTGAATAACTTTGATGGTATAAGGTGAGAGTCTATCTGCTGTCTCTTTCTCTTTCAGAAGGCAGGAAAGAAGAGAAGCTCAGACAGGAGTTAAAAGTATAAATATAGATGTTCAAAAAGCCTTAGATAAAGTGTATCTTAAAAGACAGCAATGTAAGCAGGAAAAAGTTGAGAACCAAAATTTTGTATGAGTAAAAAAAAACTACCAAAACTCAAGGACTTGGCTTAGGGAAGAATGATTCCAACTAATTAAACCAAAAGACCAATCAATATGGGAAAAGGAAAGTTAAATTCAGTGTTGACAAACATCAGTCTTTTGGAAGACACTATTGATTTTCATATATATATATATATAAATAAACCTAATTTCTTACATGTACATATAATAGAGCCTAAATTCAAAGGAACTGCTCAGTAAGATTTGGTCAGTGCTCTGAGCAATGAATTAGGAAAGAAACTGGAGAGTGAATTTCTGAATTCATAGGAAAATTGAGACATTCCCACTACACATGGCAAACAACTTGCTCTTGCTTTGTGTTGGACTGGGGCCATGTTACATTCAAGTTGGAATCAGTAATGACCCAATTTAGCCAAGTATTAAAGTCAGAAGGCAAAAAAAGGACAAAGTTCTGATTTTTCAGATACACACAGAAGTCTATGAAAACTTCAAAAAATTATTTTCTTACCTCACCAGCCTGATAAAATTCATTACTAAAAGATTACAAGAACTGGATAGAAAGTTTCTCCTCCTCTGTCCCAACAGACTGGGACAAAGAATAAGTGGATGCACAGCTATTAACAGTGTGCTTTTTTGTTTTTGTTTGTGTTCTTGTTATATTTCACTTAGTGCAGTTTGTGTCCATGCTGGAGGTAACATCTACAGAGTCAAACATTCCTGTCTTTCAAGAATGAGAAAGAGATGGAAAGCTTATCTGCTAAATGGGTGGGCTTTAAAAGGAGGTACTTATTAATTCTTTTCAACAATAGATTGCCTTCTACTTGTATGGTTTTTTACACCACTTACTTGTAACACTTCATTCCAAAGCCTTATAAAATATGCTGCCTATAAAAACAAATTCTCTGATCTAGAGTAGAGGAAAATATTATGGGGAACATTATGGAAAATTTGTGTTTGACACGAACTGCTGCTGATGCGCAATAGCAGACTGAAAATAAAGGAGATTCGCTAAAACATTTACATTTCATAATGCTTCCACAATCTAGGTACTGTTTCACACCTCATTTAAAATAGGAAGAAATACATACTCATGTAATTTTGAAATTAAACAAATAACATTTCTGAATGAGAGACAGATATATTTCTCTAGTTCAAGAAAAATCAAGGGTCAGAACTGAAGCATGGACCTCAGAGTCTTAACCCAGTTGCCATGCAATTCTTTCTGGTTTACTCTTCAGAAGAAGCTGATTTATATTTATGTTGTATTTATCAGTGAGTTTATATGAGCTTCCATTCAGTCTTAGAAATGCCATTAGGAAAATAAAACCTGGAAAACTTAAAACTTTTTATATGAGAATGTGTTCTTCATAGGATGATGCCTACAGACTACATTAAAAATACTCTATTTCAAACTCTATAATCAAATCTAGGAAGGTAACAATGGAAAACAGACTAGACCCCCTAGATCTGTTAAACTCATATGCTCATATTTGTTCTTAAACATGTCAATGAAACATCCTTATTAACATGATAAATGATATTGAAGAATTGCTATGTTCTGTCACAATAGTTTTGCACAGACCTATTAATAATTATTGAGACAAACTCAAATTAAATATTAATAAGTTGATAGAATATTTCAGTTTAAAGTGACTTTTATCTGTATTTTGCAGGTAATAACAAACACATGAGCACTTGTCCTTACAGGAAGAATATGCTTAACAATATTCAACTGAATAAAAAAATGCCTAAATGAAATAACAACCATAATATATATTTTTCTTTGTAGCACCAGTTCAGAGCTAAACCTGGACATTAATACACTATAATTTCAGTGAGGGAAAGTAGCAATTGCTAGTTACCTGGCACTTTTAAAGCATATCTACATTCACTGTAGACTACATTAAAAGTTATTTAAACATTCATAATGCCAGTATCCTAAGAAAAATTAACTAATTAAAGAAAGACTTGGATTTTTTAAAATCCAGATTATAATATCACTAAGCAAGTGTTGTTTCCAAAATTATCAAGATTAGAAACTTCAAAGGCGGAAAAAAATCACTGCCTAAAACTATACTTCTTATGAGAACCAATTACATATAACTATCAGTACACATCATCTAAATCGTTCTATATATGTGCAGCTGTACACATAACCTAAATTTAATCTCATTTAAGTTTAAGCACTTGTTTACATATGAGAACAAATATTTGGGCCAAGAAAAGAATAACGTGACCTTATGCATGAATATTTATTGAAGAGCTTCAATTGTGCCATGGTTTTAATGACAAAACTATTAATGGAGATAGAATTTTGCTTAGAATAACAAAAAATTACAAAGAGAATAAAAAAGAAGAAATTATAAGCTCCTTGCTGAGGGTTGTCTACTACTCTACATTCCAATGATTGTTGATACAACACAGCCTCAGTCACAGCACCAAATAGCATCCTAGAAAGTTTGAGACACTACAATACAATTCTCTGTGTTCATTTGTCTTCCCAATGTTTTTGCATTACTATTTTGAGACTGTTAAGAGTACTGGGATCTATTAAACAGTAAAACCAGCCTCTCAAAAGATGTGATTATCTCTGTATTTAGCATTGTTGCAGCCTCACCTAAACATTGTGTGTAGCTCTGTGCCCCACAAATTAAGGAGGTGAAGGTCCCTGAATGTGTCCAGAGGAGGGCAACAAAGCGGTTGAAAGGGCTGGAAGGCATGTCAGCCTTCTATGAGGCAGAACAGAGGACTTTGGGATTGTCTGGTTTGGAGAAAAGTAGGCTGAGAAGTGACCCCATTGCTCTCTACAGCTTCCTCAGGAGGGAACGTGGCAAAGGAGGCACTGGTCTCTTCTCCCTGGTATCTTCTGATAGGATGCATGGGAATGGTTCAAAGCTGCACCAGGAGAGGTTTAGACTGGACATGAGGAAACATATCTTTACTGACAGGGTGGTCAAACCCTGGAACAGGCTTCCCAGAGGTGACTGATGCCCCAAGCCTGTCAGTGTTTCAGAGTCATTTAGGCAATCCCCTTAATAACATGCTTTAACTTTTGCTCAACCCTGAAGTAGTCAGGTTAGATGATTCATGTAGGTTTCTTCCAACCAGAACACTCCATTCTATTTAAATATTCCACCATAATGAAAATTTAGCTTTCTGCAACCTCATGCTGCAATTTCTCTAATTTTTGACAGCAGGAAGAAAAAGTTTTCTTCTTCAGTCCAAGGGCAGAAAAAAGTTTAGAGGGATATTTAAACTATGCATACAGGAGAAAGCAGAGGTGTGGCTGTCACCAAAGGTCTCAGTTTATCCTGAAAGATAAAGCTATTACAATAAACTTAAAAGTTATTGATACCTCTCTCCGTCGAGAAGCCCAGCAGGTTTGTTTGATTTTCCAAACAACAGCGGCTACCAGCAGTAAGGATAAGAAACAACTGCAATTACAAAAGAAAAACATAATTGTAATATAATGGTCTGAAAAAAAACGTAATTTTAGGATATCAAAGGTAATTAAAACACATTAAATATAGAGGAAAACTAAACTCTACCAGATGATAAACAACAGTCAACCACCCAAGTTCAAAGCCAAAAGAGAATGCACACCTCTGATGCTCTGGTTGTCTCCATAAAATGCTATTACTGTCTCCATTAGCACAGGATAAGCTCCATTTACAACCATCTACATACCCACAGTGGTCTCAACAAATATGCACTGCATGTTCTACATTTAGCAGATGGAAAAAGAGAGTGAAGGACAGCAAAAATTCGTATCAATTTATACTTCTCTCGGTTTGTGAATTCTGAATAATTTCCTGCAACATAGGAATGATGACTATGCATGAGTATAATTAGTATAATAACTGCACATGGCAATAGGTGTGTTTTTTATCAAATTAAATGCTTCTATGGTAAATTTCCCGGGGAAAACATCTTAAAGAATATTTCCCCATTACAGTCCCAAAGACAAAACAGAAGGAGAAAAAAAAATATCAAAATTATGAAACTTCCACAGAGTTCACAATCAAATACAGTATTTTTGTATTTGAAGCATTCAGCCCATTCAGGATTTGAAACCCTCAACTTCTTTGGTGAATTTCTGGATGCTGATAAAAGGCTTCTAAACTTGACACCTAACGTAAAGCAGTCAGAAGATGTTTTCATTTTTTAGACTTTGTTTTATAAAAGTATCTGCATTTTCTAGTTGTGTGAAAATCTTGCCAGTCATGGTAGCACATCTGCTGTACATAGTGTTTTCAATTAATACTGCACTGTAACCATTGAATTATACTACTCATCCATGATTTTTTTGCCAAAAAAGGGTCAAAATTATATTCTTTGACTAACACTACCACAAATTCCCTGAAGCAGTGTAATTCAGAGGAGTACTGTGCATAAATACAAAATATAATCATTATCCATGCAGTAACACTAATGTCTTCCTTTCTCCAGTCTCCTTTGAAAGCAAGTACAAGCTGACTGTGAATTTACATTTGGTGCCTAGGTAAAAGCAGAACACAAAGAACCCCACTGACCACCAGCATTTGCCCAGTTTCACAGCAACATCTTGTAAGATTTTTAAACCAACCGATAGCTCCTTATAAATACTATTTCCCAGAAATGTTTTCCCTACCATATAGTGTACTGTCTACCTAGTAACTGCAACAGATGCTTAGGGGCAACATCACAGTACTGACATGTTGCTATAAATGAGCATGCTGCGCATGAAGTAAGGTTAAGCCATTTCACTTACTCTTCTCCTCTACAGTCCTTCCAAAAAAACTAAATTAGGGAAGTATCAGCAGCTCTGCTTAAAATGATGAACTCAAAGATCCTAAAACTTGGAAAAGATTAATACATTCAAAAGAGCCGGAGACAAGAAACTAAGAGATCCTTGCGCTGTGTGACTGCTTCATTATGACCAGGAACTGAATCTCTTTCCTTAAGAAACACTGTCCTTCACAGTTATTAATTTCTTGAACAATTCTCTTAAGTCAGTAGAAGAAAAAAACTTCAGGGCTCTGTCTGAAGAACTTCAAATTGCTTCTGTGCTCTGTATGTCAATTGACCTGGGTCACACACAGAACTCGCCTGTCATCAATCAAAACATCATTTAGTTTACATGTGAAGTCAAATTCAGAAATGAATGTTTCAAAGACACACCCATAAAATAATATAAGTCACTGGAAATTACAGCACTGAGAATGTAAAATGTTTACTTAACACTTTTTGATGTTTTTTTCTTGGCTTGTAAATATGAAATAATTGACTTTCTTCTCTGTTTTGGTTTTGTTTTTTAATATAAATAATCAGAAGGGGGGAAAAAATCAAAATTCATATTAACAAAAAGAAAGACACAGAAAATAGATTTTGTCAAACTAACCTGGTTCCAAGGCTGTGATAAGACAATAGCCTTGGTTTATTTAGGGCAATAAGAATTAAATCTGACTGCAAAGACTCTCACCATAGTGACTGACTTGGCAATAAAATAAGAGCATGAAATTCAGTGCAATGAACTGAAGGCAATGTGAACAAGAAAAGAAACAACAACCCAAACAAATTCTCTAGCTAAAAATATACAAAGATGGGTTCCAAATTAGCAATTACCATTCAAGAAAATAGTCTTGAAGTCAGTGCAGATAGTTTTTTTGAACAGATCAACTGAATGTTTAGTGGCAGTGAAAAGAGCAAATAGAATGCTGGGAGAGATTGAAAAAGGAATAAAGAACAAAAGAGAGAGTACCGGAATGCCGCTGCATAACTCTTTAGCATGTTTGTATGTTGAAGCACACATCACCTCTGCTCAAAAATACTAATTATAACTTAAATGATACAATGGAGTACATGCAACTTGGCCAGGGGAATGGAATGGTAGAAATAAAATCTTTTCAGGTTTGAAACAAAGGGAACTGAATTGAGATTTCATAAAGACATTAACATCACAGGCAAAGAGCATAAAAGCAGGACAAGTATAAATGGATGTTCTGCAATTCCCCAGTATAGTTCGCTGCTTCTTGTTTCAGAGATATAAGAAATCAAAATGTGAATTGTGTCAAAACGAGATCAGTGCAATGCAAAATAAATGAATTAAAAATTGGCCAGCTGTCAGAAGCAGACCAACATTAGAAAAGGAAATTTCTACACAGGTTTGCAAGGTTCCCCCTGTGTCAGATCCAGCCAGTTTTGATGAGACTGGAGTATAATGGCTGAGATGTCTATACCTTACAGAGACTGGGAAAAAAAGGTTAATGGTACGGAGGACACTGAAATCATAGTGTGCAATTAGTTAATGGTATCTATTTCAGCAATTTTCATTTCCTTTTAGACATAGTCCTTCCTAAGTTGTATCTATGAGAACAAGGAATCAAGGCCCCATTGACAGAGCAATAGATACACATTTCCCTTGGAATGAAGCACTTAGGAATTCAGTGTGAATGACCAACTCTGTATGGATTGCTGCTGGGGAAACAAAAAGGGTTAAAAAAACCTTAAATATTCATGTGCACAGCAGTAAGCAGCATTTGGAAGATGAATTTATCACTCTACAAGGTATTGCCAAATCAGATACTAACAGACTTGTTCTTGAAAATCTGGGATTTGCTTTTTTTAGAGGAGGCTGGAAATATGGAAAGAATAGAGAGAAGCATCACCAAAAATATTCAAAGGTTAGGGAAAATCTTTTACTGAGAATGATTTAGCAAGCTCAATCATCTCACTTTTGAAAAAGATCAAGTGCTGACTTGCCTATAGTGTGCATGAGTTTCCGTGGGGAGAAAACACAAAGGCTCTCGTCCAGCACAGAAATGCATAGTAAGAAACACTGGCTGCAAGCAGACACATTTGAATTAAACTCAGACATTATTATGATTTATTTTCTTTATCTTAAATCAATGTTACATATACTGAAAAATATTTTACTGTGCTGCAATGATCAGATAATCTAAGATACAGAAAATGGATGGATGGTGAACAGGAAGTACAAAAAATAAACGTGCTTACACAGACTTGTCCACATGGTCATGGACTGGGTCGACTATTTCTAACTGTCTAGTTGAGACTGAATGACATCCAAATACAGAGACAGATGCCTTTGAATTGCAGATGCCTTATAAAACCATGACCCAGAGTACAGGGTGAATGACTTTCTGCACTTATGAATGTAAATCTTCCCAATAAGACAATTATCATGCTAAAATACACTTAAACCCACAGCAGTATGAGCATTAGCAGGATTACCAAGTCTCTAGAACAAAGAAATGATCTGCTAGAAGATAATGACATAGTTTTGCACAGTTGCCCCTTCAAACCATGTGGAACAAAACAGGTGGAAACACTAAAAACCATGCTTGAAAAAAAGCAGTTCATCACCAGTGGAGTGCACTACGAACTGACGGAAAGTTATCTTCCTAGCATTAAGTAGGAGACAATAAACAATAGGAGAATGGATGAACTGAAGAGGAAGAAGCCTTGAACAAAAGTAGTTTATGTCTAATACAGTAAAGTGGCCAGGGAAAGGCTGCAAGAGAATAGAGGGTCTAGCAGTAAGGTGTAAGCTAGACAGATGATCTTCCCAAAAGGGCTCTGGTTAGTATGAGAATTACTGATTTAATAGCACATAGACAAGGAAAATTGCAAGGAATAATTACTGCATGAATAACATTTGTTGCAATGTACAGAGTAAATTTTAAACTTGCAGAGGTCATATTTAGATGTATTTAGTGCAGTTCACAGACCTGGCTGAGGACAGTGTTTTCTGTACCTGAGAAACAATTTTCTCCATGTGTGCATTTAGGAGAAAGACTGAAAGGTGTAAAGGGAATTGTGGAGGTGTTGCTGCTTGGTATGTGCAAATTGAAACAAAACCTGCAGACCATCTTTAAAGAAACCCAAATTATAGGGATAAACACAGGGGAAAATCTGGGAAATGTAATGGTCATTGTGGTTGGACTAGACGAATTAATGACGCACTTGTGCCTTAAGCTCTGTGAATGCATTATAGGAACACTGTAGAATTCCTTTTCTTCATTACATATTAATGTCTGTTATATACTGCATCAAAAGATTACTTGCATTAAAATGAAATAAATTACTTATTTTTTTCAGCAATGTAAAAGGAACTATTTCATGAATTAAATATAAATATTTTAAGGACCAATATTGTAAACAGAAGGTAAACAGAACAAACCAAAATGTTCCATCCTTTACTATTTCTGTTCTCGTTCTCTTATTATTACACATGCAAAGAAAAATTAAAATGTCTAAAAATGCATATAAACATTCACGCCTGAATTATTGTTGTTTTCATGATTTCACTTAATCTGCTGATTTGCATAATGATTCAGTATATTTCCATATTGCATGAAAGCAAAAGCAAGCCCTTTCTCAAACTTTACCTTAAAGCTATCATACTTTTAACTCTATTACAATTAAGAATTGTGGGACTTGACTCTGAGCACCATCACATTGACTCTGGCCAAAGTCAGACAAAAACAGGCTTTCAGTCAAGGCACCTAAACTAGAGCTACTCCAAAGTGAAAAAATGACAAGCTGCATATAGTGGGTGACAGGTCCTCAGCATCACTTTACCGAATAGACCCCCTATTTGTCCACATTGCGTTCTGAAAGAGAGCATTCAAAGATTACTTCATAAGGTTATTTAGGTGCCTAGCAGTCCCACTGACTGTCCACATCTATACTTACACATATCTTGAAAGCTCCTCACAAGTCTCTCTTTTTAATAGGAGTTGGGCCATCCAGGCAATTACTGCTTCATTACATGAACCTTGCTGTGCTGAGTGAGACACTGGTTAAATAACCCTCTAGATCCACATAGCTCCTGCCCATTGGTCTCATTCTCTTTGCTAAGAGCACAAGAATGTACACAACTTAACACTGTTCCTATGCTGTATTAAGGTTTCTCCTTCATACTATAGTATTTTTAAACATGACCAAAAATAATAGTATTCAGAAAAAAAACCCTGATTACAGAAATATTTTTACAGTCAATACATGCAAATAAAACAAGCCTCATATCTAAGTTAGTGCATTTAAATTAGTATTGCAAAAGTTTCCTAAGAGATCACATATATTGTTTTTTTCTGATGTATTATTTACTATCTTTTTATTGGCAAATAGAGCACATTTTAATTGATATGTTATAAAGCAAGCACAATTCTTCTAAAATAAAAATAAGTGAACAATTATTTCTCTAAAACCCTGTCTTTGAATAGCAATTATTGTCACAGCAATTGAATTCTTTCATTGTACTTGACAAGAACATTGTGTTTATGATTATGATGTGCTGGGTTCAGCCATCCTTGTGTTAACTAATATACGCTTGACAAGCAACTCCAAAGATTTCAACAGTATTATCTGAAGTACAAAACACTGTAAACATAACATTAGGAGTCTGATACATATGAAAGAAGTATAACCTTTTCTATGTTTTAGTGATTAATTTAATTGCTCTGAATCACAGTTTTACAAACATTGTAAGTAGGAATATTTCAATGATTAGAAATTCTGAATGATTTTGGGAATGAAGTGTTCCAGTTTCAAATTAAAATGTGTGAAGCCTTAAGAGGAAAGTAGTTTTGACTAGCAAGAGATCAGGATATGCAGCTTCCAGTTCATGGTAACACAGAGTGCTGGTCAGGGAAACAAATCTTGGCTGACCCTGTGGACCCAAGATGTTATCAATCAGTAGTGATGTTTCCTGGTCAGAGTGAGCTCTGGCTGCTACAGCCTATGAAAGGCACAGCCAGCTAAGCCAGGATTACCAGTTAGGTGATTCGGGAATGCCCTTCTCTTATTCTTGCTATTCATAAGAAATACTACCAGCACCAACAGCTCCATGCACTGGCTGCACCCCACACTCCATTTTCTGGGACCAATCAGGTAATAGTTGCAACCTTCTCTTTAGCTACAGATATTTTACTGCTGCACACTGTTAAAAATGGCAGGGCTTTTTTCCCATGATGCTAGATCTATGTCTCATTCTAAGCCAGATTTTTCCTGCCCCTGTCATTTTAACAAAGTGATAGCTTCTGAGCTCCAGCTATCCTCCCCCCCGTTTTGCCATGAAACACAGAAACCAAAAGGAAGTTTAATTCAACTGTAAACCTTATAATCTAAAAGTCATACAAAGGGTTCAAGCCCTTGGCTCCTGCTTTCTGAAGTGTAAGCTGAAAGAAATGCCTGAATATGAAGTAAATTATCTGGAATGGTATTTAAAACTTCAAGTATTACTAAAAATCATTAAAATGCAAATTTGTATTTATTTGTGTTTCAAATGGAATTCACACAAGTTAGGCAACACCTTTCAAGTTCATTTGAAACTAATTACATGGATAATTCTTAGCCAGATGACAGTGATTAGAATGCTATTTTTGGATGCAGTCCTGAAAATGCATATATTCCCTAAAATAAATCTTGCATGAAAGTCACATAACTGCCCCCAAAATTCACTTCTCCCATCTCCACAACTACCAAATTTATAAAACCCAGAATAACAGTTAAAAAGAAATATATGTACAGCCTTCTACTAATATGGTTCCCCCAGGCAGAACCCTGTGTTTGGTGAGAATGCAAGGTAAAGAATATCTACATTAGATTTATTTTACTGGTTGATAACCAGGAGCAGTATCCACACAGAGATGCAATTTATATCATTACTGACCAAGTTTTTAAATGAAGATTTGCCAGCGTAATAAGGCCATAATGAAAACACCTTAGCTCATGAATTAAAAAATGCATTCATATACGGAGAGTCAACTGAAACATTTTTGTTTAATGGAAGCAAAACTTCTAAAGATGGCAATAGAAAATCCGCATACCTTATTTTGATGTTCACATAGTAAAGTAATTGCCATGAACTGCAGTTATAGAAAACACTAGCATGTCGTTATTCTAAAGTGACAAAAGGATGACAGTGCATACAATAGGGATTAAAATTCAGAGTAAACTCAAGTGTTAAATGATATAAGCTTTCCTGTTTATCTGAGTATTGAATGTGGTCTTTTGTTGTTTGTTTGTTGTTTTGTTGTGGGGGTTTTTTCTTTGTTTTTTGCCCTTTTTTAAAGGAAACCTAAAAGAATAGGTTTTGATGATTCAATATTCCTGCATTTTAACAGTGCTCTTCAATGCCAGCCTAAAACTATCAAATATCATCAATGCAGACTCGAGTTACCCCAAAAGAAACATCAAATCTTTGTGCAGTTTTGTACCTAGTATCACAACAGTTCTTTTAACTGAGAACAGCAAGCCACATCTAAAGTATTTCTTACTCCTGTTGTAGGCAAATACTACAATCCTTATTTTCATACATCTGTCTCAGAATCATACACAAACTGAACATTTCTCTCTGGAAACAAGATGTAACTGGTACTTATTCTCACGTAGAATAAGACAAAGGAAGAAGAAAGGCTGAGACGGAGCCATTGACAGAATGCTTGGGCTGCTGAGTAAAAATTCAGTTCAGAAAATACATCAACATCTCTTTCCCTGGTAGATGTGACATCGATTGTTGATGATGCCAAGCTAAATGAAATATCTTCAGAGACAATGGGCTGGGTGGAGGGACACTGCACTCCCACATACTAAATTCCTGGTTTCTGTGTCCTAGAGAGATTAGATGTTTATTTATGAAGGAAAGAGAAGTTTGGCAGATCAGTTAACAGATCTTTCTACAGAATTTCAACTCCCATAGATTAGATGGATATGAAGACAAAAATGTATTTCTATCTTGGAGGACTATTATTAACTATGGCAGGAAGGTTGCAAAGGAATCCCTCAGAAAGGATCTTATTCCCTGATCTTCTGAAGAAGAATACCTGGAAAACACAGGGATATTTTAACTCATTTTAAAGATGATACCACTGCTCTGCTGCAGCTGGACTCTTATTTGAGGAATTCTCATCAGGTCATTTTTTAGCTGCACAGCCAACCAACCACCAAAAAAGATGGAAGCACATGTGTGGTCCAAGCTCACTGTAACTCCCACAAGCCTTAAATGAGGCTGAACTATCTCAATTACACTATTTTCTTAAATATCTGAGAAGTTTGTGCCACAGCCACCTGGACCACCAATGTATGTACACTGTGACTCCACTGAAAAAGATATATTTAAGTATGCCTGTGTGAAACTTATGTGAAAATGTTTTTTTTACATACATAAAATTACATAGGCATTATGGGAGAAGAATGGAGTTCTAGACTGTGATTGTTTTACTACTTAGATAAATAGCAATATAAACCACAACAAAAATCAAAGAGAAGTCTATAAGCTGCCTCTACCCACATCCTTCTACCCAGAACACCTATACTGAGTGAGGCAGCACAACATTCATGGTAGGTATTCATGGACTGATTCATTCAAACACCAACACATGGTAGCACAATGCACGCCTGAGCTCACAACACATTCTAAGCAATGGTTTAAATGCACAGGCTGAGTAGCTCCAGCTCTTTTGCATGCAGAGTGTAACTTACTTGGGAAGCAATGAAGACTTATTGTAGTAGAAGGTGCTCGTTGCCTTTAGGGCAACTGGCCATTGTAAATGTTTTAATAGTAGCAGCTTTTCTGTTTTGGCAGTGGAGATCTGTTGCATGGCAGAGGAGCCAAAATAAAGGTTATGGGGAAACTAAAGTAGTACCCTGTGCCATGGGACTTTCTGACTCATTTCCACGGGACCACTGGATGTTGTTGTGCCACAGAACATTTGGACTGCTTTACAGAAGTTCAGAGAAATACATGGAGAGGAAATGAACCTTAAAACACCAGCACACTGCCAAAAGCACGCTCTAAGTCTCTAAAGGAGACATTTAAAATTACTGTTAAAAATGTAACCAAAATTAAATAAAATAATAACTAAAACTTCAATAATGTCATCAATAAAGCTTCCCAATTTAAGCTCTGAATGCACAACTGAAAACAGGGAGACTGAAGTATCAACGGTATCATCTAAGTTTTATAGAAATTATATTTTAAAGTAAGCAACATAAATGAAATGTCAATATAATGCATATTAGTTTATTAGCAAGAGCAGCTACCAAACCTGTGTAAAATCATTTATTAATATATATTGAATGCAGAAAACCAACTTAATTCTTCCTCTCCTGAGGCATAAACTCCTGTAATAGTTTAAAATCATCTCTGACAACTACCTCTACAAAGCTTGGGTTTATTGATCTTTGCTGTGCAATGAAAATCAAAATACTTCTTGTGGGTAGGGAAGAAAGAAACATGTTTAAATAGGGAATTCTGTTATTTGAAAGAAAATGATTATGTAAAAATGCACTGATTTTTTTCGTTATGTGTATGTGCCAAAATGTTACAGAGAGTGTGTGGTGATGTCAAATAACTTCATTTAATAAAATAATTATTTAAAAGTAAATATGTATACATATGCATATTTTATATTTTCCTGCATGCTTCACTCCTGTTGTCTTTTCATTTAAATATGCCAGAACCCATACAAGAAACTACTATAGTAAACTATGAATGAATAACCAATTATGCAAACAGCCTTTATGTACAACTAAAAAGGGAAAATGGATACAGTGTACATCAGGACACTATCCAGAATACCAACATTCACAGACCATTCTGTGAATGTCAGTATGATATTAAACTATAGTGAACCATTTAAACTGAAACAAGCAAGTTCAGGTTAGATATAAGGAGGAAGTTCTTAACAGTGGTGAGGCACAGGCACAGGTTGCCTAAAGTAGTGCTAAATGCTCCATCCCTGGCAGTGTTGAAGACCAGGTTGGACAGAGCTTTGGGTGACATGGTTTAGAGTGAGGTGTCCCTGCCCATGGCAGGGGGTTGGAACTGGATGATCTTAGGGTCCTTTCCAACTCTAACCACTCTATGATTCTATGAAATATACTATGCAATAAAGCTCTAAAAGTGAACTTTAACTCTCGTCAGTTCTTCTTTTCACCTCTCTGAAACAGGAAATAAAAAAGATTTACAATCAAAGGGGCGTAATCTAACCTAAACTGAAATTAATCTCCATAGAATAAATAGAACATCACATCCATAAAGCGTGATTATGTTTCTTTTACTCCTAGAAGAGACTTTCATATTTCATATAATTTTATGATTTTGCCCTTCAAGGGTGAAATACTCTATATTTCTCTCAGCAAGTGATGGTGTATATAAAAACCCTAGATCTAAAATGAAGGAAAAAAAATATCTATGTTCATTACATTTGCAGAAAAATTAAAATAGTTATTATTTTCTGCAGTAATTTTCAGGAATTAGAAATCAAATCTACTTTTCCTATTTTGAAATGCTTCAACATTTTTGCAATGATTTTTCTGATTTATGCTAACTTAAAATGTCAAATTAAGGAGGAAGAAAGAGACTCATTCATTTGAACCAATTAGTGAATTTGGGAAAGCACTGCCATCCAATACCACTTTTTAGCAGCCTCCCAAACTGAAAGATTCACATATCTCAAGATTATTTTGCTTATGCTTTCCCCTCATTCTTTTCTTTCACTGCACTGTTTCTTTAGTGCAGATGTTATCTTTTGATAATAAATCATAGAAATATAAAATATACTTAGACAGTAACCAAGCCATGTCGCCAATGTTTAGCTTGAGTCAAATATAATCAAAAAAACTAATACATTGCAAAAGAACATTTCCCTTCATTATGTAATATTTCTTTTACTTTTTCTTAAGAGGCAAATATATTTGAAGTGGTAGGTGAAAAGAAAACATAACTCTCCTTATTAAAAGCCCTATTATCATGAAATTGTCCTGAAGACAGACTAAAGATTCTTGGCTTTCCAGGCCAAAGAAGGATCATTATTGCTTTGTAATTGTACAGTATAAATGAATCCAAACTCCCTGCCTCCCTTCAACCTGATATTTAGAATTATAACTGAACAGACTCGAGACATATAAGGAAAGAAATATAATTTTGAAACTGTAGTGTTTCCTAAAGTATCATCAAAAATATTGAAAATCTAGAAAAAATATTGAAAATCTAGAATACAATCAAGCCACATATGCAGATTAAATTCAGGTTTTAAAACTTAAATAGATGATGCACACTTTTTAAAGTGTAATTTTACTGCAGCTTTTGGAATCCACAGCAGAGTTTCTGTAACTTGGCTGTTTCAGAAAATGTACCCCCCCCCACACCTTGAATTCTAATAAATGAATTTTAAACCCCCAAAATTTTCTACATAAAATGGTTCATATAGTACCAGTAAATGCTACTGGAATATTTTTATTAATATTCCATGAAGAAAGTTCAATTGGTGAATTTCTTTGGATTCAGATGTCTATTCTTAAAACTAATCATTAGATCTAATATTTTAGTATCTATAAAATCCATAGCATAACACAGTCTAACAGTCTTTTCATTCTCTCTTCCTGTGATTTATTACAACTGCATGTAAGGACCCTGAATATTCCTCTACTGCCACAAACAGATTGCTCATTTCTTCGATATCACTCACACTACAGTGTGCCATACCCACTGCATCTGCAGAGACAGACTGGCACAGTGTTTGAGAAAGCTGCTTGTCACTTGCTATAACGGACAACGATGCTATTGCCTACAGGCAAACAGTAATATATTTTACTTCCTCTATTTTCTTTGTTATTATTTTTCATCAGCAGCTTTCACCCCACTTCACTCTATGCTTACATCTGGAAACCAACTTCTGAAGTTAACTCTGCAACCAGCACACACAGCTTGTCCTGAGCAGACAGAGTTGCTTTTCCTTTGAAGGAGAATTACAAAAAGCAACATTTTGAGACCATTTATCACAGAAGAAAACCTGTTCTTGTCCTTTTGTTTACAGTAGAGCAAACTGGAGTTTCAGGAAAAAGTGACCAGGATTAAGCACTCTAGAAGACAAATAGCTGTGAGCGCCAGCAGTGTTTTAGCCTAAGAAAACAACTGACTAATCGCATTTAAGAAAACACAATATAAAACGTAGGGAATCAAAACACAAACACAATATGAATTATCTATAATGCTTCTTAGGAAACAAAAATGCAGCTGTAAAAAGACACATCCCTGAAAGGAGAGCACTACAGAACTCTCTCAGAGTGAAGGAGTATGCAAAGCACTCGATCTTCAAAGAAGACAGTTTCCTCAGGAGCCTTGGGAAGTACACTGTAGGTGCCATCTTCTGAGACCTCTGAGATCAACACAACTATGTACATGGCAGCATTGATTCTAATGAGATTTTATAACAGTAGAACTGGTGACAAACGTTTTTGGAGAGTGAGGCTACAGCACAATGCACAGTGAAGAGTGCAAATTAAGACTGCCTTTTTAAATCTTCCAAATCCTGTTACTGTCCCCAGGTTTTCACCCTACAACTCCCCCCTGCACTTCAGCAACTACAGAATTTATTTCTAGCTAGTATGAACTGGAATTAAACACTTCAGCAGGCACAATGAACAGCTCTCACCATATTTAATACATACAGGAAGTGAGAAGTTCAACATTTTAAATACACTTACTAAAGATAGGAAAAGCCCGTATCTGCTGTATAGCAAACAGGCACATAGGCCATCCTACAGGTATCAAGGTGAGCAATTGTGTACTTTGAAGAACAATGTGCGTTGAAATCAAATGGTGAGTACTAGTACACTCACATGCACTTCCAAATGACTCAAAAGACAAACAGAAAGAACAAGGACAAAGTAATAGAAAACAGTTCTGTTCACCATGGGATTAAGTGATTCATCCCTTGTTTTGAAGAGTAACCGATCCAGCGGTACTGGAGAACCTCCTTTGCCTGCAGGCCAATAACAAGTGGCTGTCTTCTCAGGAAATATGAATATATCAAATCACTCTACAGTGATGACAAAGTTTCCGGGTGATTCAGAGAGTGGAAGACACAATTCAAAACACACTCTCAGAAAAAAACCAAAACCAACTCAGTCTGCCCACTGCAGTATAGACATGTTTGTCCCAGTGGAAGTCAAACAACTATTTGTTTCTAAGTGAGATGAAAACTGTTTAATGCACCACTAAGTAAAAATCAATTTTATTCTAGCCCCAAATGTAAAATCCATTTTGCTATGATAACTTGATTTTCATGTTACCAGAAAATATGCTAATTTAGATTTATACAACTTCTGTGTTTTCTGAGAACACAGCCATAGTGGACATGATCTGTTCCTGACACACTGTGTTTTGCCTTTCTTACAGAGATCAATATTTTATCTCTTAAAGACAAGCATGCAAAAATCTGTAATTAATTTATCATCCTTTATTTTAAGAAAAACAAAACAGGAAGCTAGGCAAACACACTAAAGGATGCCAGTAAAGAGATGGAATCCCCTCTTTGCAAATTTGCACCCAGAATGGCAGATTCAGGTATTGAAGCTCTCGGGAGCTGTGATCCTAAATGACTGTAATTTTCCATAGAATTTCTTAAAGGGTACACAAAAGTAAGATTTTGAAACTTTCAAAGTATCCCTATTAATGAAAATTTCTCTGCTTACTAGAAACTGGAAGTTCTCTAAATCCTTATAGCAAGAAGACATGTTAATAAACTGACTAAAGTGAACCGCTCCAGCAGACGTGAAATCCACCACTGGTAGCTCCACTTGAGAACCAAAGACAACAGAAGGAATCGTTCTGAGAACATAAAAATGTATGCTCAGAGAAAGTGCCTAATTAGTTAGTGGTTTGTCCTATGCATTTGAAACAGACTTTTAAACATAGTCACGACAACAGAACTTGCATATTGTTACCTATCACAAAAATACTAATAGCTAACCTTTGTCACGTGAATCAACTTCATGTTTGCCTGTTTTGTGATGATGAGACAAGACCACATTTCTTACCAAAACTCCTGCTGCAGAATCTCAATAGAAATAATTTTCCGAGAAATACGTGACTACTGATAGCAATTCTTAACTATAATTTTAGTTAAAAGCAAGGTTAGATATCAAGAGTTTCCTGGCTCTCAGTTCTGGATTTACTCAAATCATATATAATAAAAACTAACAAATATTGAACACTGACAAATTTTTTGCATTATAAAATATGAACTAAAGTAAATAATGTTGTCAGAAACAACATTATTTCAAAGAAGAAATTCAGAGCAGTCCTAGGAGAAGGACTTGGAAGTGTTGGTCGGTGAGAAAAGGAACATGAGCCAGGTTCAGTGTGCACTTGCAGCCCAGAAAGCCAACCGTATTCTGGGCTGCATCAAAAGGAGAGTGACCAGCAGGTTGAAGGAGGTGATCCTGCCCCTCTGCTCTCGTGAGACCTCACTTGGAGAATTGTGTGCAGTTCTGGCGCCCTCAACATGAAAAGGACATGGAACTGTTGGCAAAGTCCAGAGGAGGCCACGAGGATAATCAGGGGACTGGAGCATCTCCTGTATGAAGACAGGCTGAGAAAGTTGGGGCTGTTCAGCCTGGAGAAGAGAAGGCTGCATGGAGACCTCATACCAGCCTTCCAGTATCTGAAGGGGGCCTACAGGGATGCTGGTGAGGGACTATTCATTAGGGACTGTAGTGACAGGACAAGGGGTAATGGGTTCAAACTTAGACAGGGGAAGTTTAGATTGAATATGAGGAAGAAATTCTTTACTGTGAGGGTGGTGAGGTACTGGAATGGGTTGCCCAGGGAGGTTGTGAATGCTCCATCCCTGGCAGTGTTCAAGGCCAGGCTGGATGAAGCCTTGGGTGATATGGTTTAGTGTGAGGTGTCCCTGCCCATGGCAGGGGGGTTGGAACTGGATGATCTTAAGGTGCTTTCCAACCCTAACTATTCTATGATTCTAAACTAAATATAATACATATATTATTATAAAATCCCTAACATATCCTGTCCACTTTCTTAGCTAAAACAATATATTCGTGTCAGACTTGTAAACCCTGAAAACTTCTTTATAATTTATAGCTCAAGAAAAAAAAAACAACACAAAAGTTAGGCTTTAGTGTATTGAGTATTTTACTCATTGGGGTAATACAGAAATACATTTCCTTTAACTATGGGGACTGCATTTCTTCAGTATAAGATGACAGATTATTAATTTGCTGTCTGTGACATTTTCTAATGAGATCTGTACTGCTCCAAAGTAAGTGGAAAAGAAAAAAGTCACAAACTCCCCAATTTGTGTGACAGCTAAAAGTGTTCAAGGCATTGACTAAAGCAACACAGATGCTGCAGTTTCTGTAACTGCAGGAACTGGTTATCACTCTTACATATCTGACTGATTCATTTCTACTTAAAAAAGAAAAGGTCACTGACCCAGTAGATACAATTAAACCTTCCAGTATAAAAAAGGATGAAACTAGTTGTTTTTCAAAACCCCCTTTTATTTCTATTAGTTTACTGTTCTAGGGCACACAATAACACTGTCTTGGTATAGGAAGCATTAATTGCAGATCTAATCACAGCTTTTCAATTTTCTTATGTATAGTTTTAAATAAATTCCTTACAGAACAATATTTGAAAAATCATGAAAATTCTAAACCTGCTCATTATTTGGGGTTTTTTTTGATTCAGGCAGTAAAATGTGCATTTCACCTTTCACTCAGAAGCCCACACCCTATAATGGAAGAGGTTTAAACCAGACTTTTGAATGCTTGTTAAAAACCTGTTATTGTCAAACAAAACTACTTGCTGGTTTGTCTAGGCAGCCAGGGAGAACAGGGTTATTGCCACGCGCTTGGAATACAAAAAATATAATACTAGATTGGAGAAATGCAAATGTGTGTTTATCTAAGCAGGTTGAAAGATGTTCTCTTATCAAGCACATTCAAATTGTCTTTAAACACAATTATTGTCTCTGTAAACAATCCCAGCAAATATGACCTGGGTTATTCACGTTATCAACAGAATTTACTGCTGCTTAATACACCACATTTCCATCCAGTAAAATAAACTAACAAACCCAAAACAAACACACCAAGAAACAAACAAACCAACCCTCATTAAAATAATTTTCTTCGGCTGCAAACTGTTGAAACCAAATTTTCAGATAAAGTCTGGATTACTATCAACCATCAGTATCAATGCAGTGATGCCATCTTTGGGTATGGCTAAATCTGTCTGCGAGTATGAAAAAGGAAATAGTTATTGCTACATCTTCCCATCAGAAATATTCTGCAGGTTGTTTACAGACTAGGGAGCCTGTAGAAACAACATCCCATTTAATATCTATGGAAAGTTTTAATGGTGTCTACATTGGAAACTTTTCACTCCCAATTTCTTGGTCTGGTTTTCTGTGAAGGACACACTAAGTATTTTTCCTACATTTATTTACACGACACTGCAACTACTGCCCAGTGACAAACAACCTGACAGTTTCTTCTTTGGATCATTTACACAGACTGACCATTTGCTAGCTTTGGTGTCAGTGAGGATGCTTTGCTCACAGCAGTTAGGAGCCAGAAGTGTCTCTGTGACATCATGCATGATTGTGATAAGAAAATAAATGGATTTTTAGCACTGATGAAAACCCCATGCCTATGGGCATAACACTGAAAAAAATGCACAGAAAGTACCAGCTCATGTCTTGGAAAGAGCCACTTAGCAAAGCAATAGGCCTGAGCTAATCTTCCTAGAAGAGTTAATTAACACAGTAAACACAGTGGTATTAAATATGTTTTTTCATTAACTTGTTTCATTAAGAACTAACTCAAAACTCTCCTCTCCCCTCTTCTTCTCAGGTTCTGCTTCGTAAACTGTGAATCTACTGTATACTCTCCTTCCCATTTCTATTAGTTTCTTAGAATTACAAGAACTCCAGCTCCTAAACAGCCTACCTATATCTACAGACACCTTAACATCAATTCAATTGCAGAAGAGCAGTATACAACCTTAGATCAAGGTTTTAAAATATATTTGATAACCCCTCTATTTTTCATCATAGCCATCAAACCTTAGCCTGATTTGTATGTGCCTTTGGAGGATGTCAATAACTTGTACCTTGCTTGGATTGCTGAAGTAACATTCATTTCACTCACAGCATTTCATGACTTCTTTACATAGTCCTGCAACTAGGCTCCTGAGGTTGATTAACATTATGCTGCAAGCCCAACTGAGCTAAGTGCCACCTGAAAGCCTTGGTTATACAATTAGGCTGGAGCTGAGTTAAAGGCAGTGACAGGATAGCTGCCAGGTTTCCTACAACCTCTCTCTCTGTAAAAAGGATTACATTGGCCTTTGCTTCCAATAAGCTTACTGTTCAGGCAGAGAGAGCTCTCCTTTCATCAGGATCATGGTGAGTTTGCATTTAACCAGAATAAACCATATTAGATAAACCATCAGACCAGGAAAGGTGCAATATACCTATAGCAATGACTTCACCATCAAAGAGCTTATAGTTCAACTTTTCTAAGCCTGCCTTAAAGCACAGAGCAGAAACAAACTGCTTTTAGGCAACATCTGCTATTTTTCACAGGGTGCCTCTCTTCTACTGTACTTGGACAGACTTTGCCTTCTTTTATGGAGTTTCTCATCAATGAAACAACAAAAAAACAACAAAAAAACCCACCAACCAACCAAACAGCAAAACCCCAACAGTTAAACCCATACACTTCATGGTTATTGGGGAATATCTTCACAGGAAAACTTTGAAGCACCATAACTAATCTGTATATGTTTATGATTGTGACATTTTGCAAGACAGCTGAAACTTGAAGAAGACTTTCAGTGGAGTTTTGTTCAGTCCCAGAACAGTTGTCCATTTGCAGTTGAAGCCAACTCCTGCATTGCTGCCACAACCAAATCTCATGCAACACCTACCACGTTCCACAATTAACCTCTACCACAGGAAAGCATCAGTACTGATTTGGCTTTATTAAAAATACAAAGCTACTGAACAGAACCATCATTTTTTAGAATTCTTTCAAAGAGTTTACCAAAAAAAATCACACAAATTCCTAATTTAAATCCATATAGCTGGCCTCTTTTAATCACTGTAATATATAGTAAATACCTAGCTCATATTTATGAAGTAAGTATGAAGAGTGTACCACTAAATATGAAATATATGAAACATATAAAAGATGTTAGCACCTGCCTTTAGTTACAGGGCAATGACCTGGATTCTCCACTGGCACAAAATAGAGAACACAGTTTAAAGGCTTCCTTGCAGGCATTTCTCAAGATTAAGAAGCTGGCTCAGGCACTAGTTTGATGGAAAAGAATCAGCATTATTTCAGTCAGAAGACAGAAAACGCAATTTACCTGAAGAAGGTGACAAAAAACTGCACCAGATCCATGATAGTATTGTGCTGTGAGAAGGCAATCTGCAAACAAAACAGAAGCAAATTACAACATTTTCAGAGTTAACAGCTCTTTTAGGTTAGGGCTTTTTGGCTAATAGATGGTTAGTTTCAAGGGTAAGTTCGATCTAGTGTCTTTGTCTGTGTTCAAATACAAACAAGGGAAGATAGCCTTTCTCTTGAAGGTAAGAGAAATATCCACCTAAAACTTGCCTGATATAAACAATGAAAACAGCATGTAAAATATTAAGAAATCATACTGCTATAAACTGTTTTCTTTCTAGTTAGCTGGTTTAACTATCACAATTTTACATTTTAATAAAAACACTGAAACAAGGCTTTAGAAATGACAGAAATTATCTTGTGCTTAAAAGGAATGCATTTTAAACAGCTGAATTGCATAATATTAAAATTAATGCAGATGTTAATTTAAAAATAATCCCAGATAAATCTGATACATAATAAAACAAACTGTTCCAAAGCAAATTACTTTAAGGTCAAAGTAACAAATATTCTCTGAGGCTACATTTTTACAGCCTCACTAGAACATGCCTTACTTCAACTCCTTACTATAATTTTTCACAAAGATTTAATAATTATATCTAAGAGAGCATATACACACAGATGCACATTCACACTTGCATGCAACAGAGCCTATAATTATGATTATAATTACTTTTTGCTAATGTTAAGAACAGTACTTAATATTTAAGTTACATCTACAAATATCCTTAAGTCCCTCCCAGTCTTATTCAGTTTTTCATAGTGTATAATTATCAAACTGAAGATACACAGAATCTTCTACTTTGAATTATACAAAGTGTTTAACTATATTTCCAGCCTGTTCAAATAATTGGTGTTTTCTAAGATATTTGTGCATTTGAGATCTGATCCTGACTGATAATTACACCAAATTACTCTTGATTCCCTTTCACAGATGACTTGTGATCTTTTGAAATGACAATTCATGATATTCAAGTTTTATTTATTTATTTTTATATACGGGCAGAGCTATAATGTAAAGTTTGGCCAGGTTGGACAGAGCCTTGGGTGACACAGTTTAGTGTGAGGTGTCCCTGCCCCATGGCAGGGGGGTTGGAACTGGATGATCTTTAGGTCCTTTGCAACCCTAACTATTCTATGATTGTATGATTATACTATTATTGTACCTTGTGCCAGCTAGACACAGGGAACCAAAGGTCACACTACTTAACAGTTTAAGGAAGGAGCAGCACGTAAACTACATAATTCCAGGAATAACTTTAGGGGGTCCATCTCTAAAATGCAATTTCTCCCTTCACTAGTAATGCACAATTGCAAACAATGCAAACAACTCTAGGAGCTCTGGAATTCAGTATTGAAAGCAGGTATTTCAAATTTCACATCCCAAATTATTAGGTAAGATATTCAATCAATTAATCAGAATATAATTTGGTATACTAAGTTATATTCTGAGTGCTATAATTCATCTCCTCTAGAAAAGAAATCTAAATGTGTCAGTAGATCGCTGTGTTATGATCAGGGCAAAACCTATACTCTGGCCCCAGAGCCTGTGGAAAGACAAGATGCTGAAGATTGTGTGGGAACAAAGCAATAGAATGAACTCTCTGACTCCCTACTCAAGATAAATGTACAAGTTTTCACATTTTTCCAATATAACCAGAAATCTTAAATTCTCAGAAACTTAACCTTAGACTACTGCTGTGATGAATACTGTGTGAAAACGAAGAGCAATTAGCAAGTAACAATATGAAAACGTTGAAGAGAAAGTACAAGGTAGGCAAAATTGTCAAAGTATCTGCTGACATCAATGTAACCTTTATATTACATTGAAAAAATAAAATCTGAGGAAAGATCTCAAGATTTCTTTGTCCAATATTAAGTGCATTCAAAGCACAAACAATTGTTAAGAATACCTTGTATGAAAAATAAAAGCATTCTACATTCACTCTTGATTTTAAATGCAGGCTGGATTTTTTTTTCAAATAACATTTAATACTCAAATTAACTGCTGGCTTTTCCAGAATGTTTTTTTACAAGAACTATACTTCAGCAGATGAACTTACACAAAGAGATAAAGAAACATTCCAGTTTCAACAGAGTTCACCTTTCAGGACCTGTTAAAAAGCTATTTGTTGAAGGAGCATTTATATTTTGAATCACTTCAATTATTTTCATTCAAGGTGTCAGCATTCATTAACAGCATCTTTCAGCCTAGAAACAGCTACAGCCAAGGGAAACTCCTGCAATCAAAAACCGCAGCCTGATTACAGTTCTTTCTTCTAACACACTCTAGTGCCTTTATTTCTCCTTTTCAACACACAGCAAACATGAAATAAGCAGATTTACAACAAATGATTTTATATGTCTATTAATTATTAAATTACTTGCATATCCCTAAACTCAAGATGGGAGAGATGAGTTTGCACGAAGACAGACACCAAATTTTACATTTCCCACCTTCTAGTAATCAAATCACCTACTCAAGACAATTGCAGTGTTCTTCTGCTGGAACCCCTGTTTGCAAACATACTGAAGAACCTCTGTAACACTCACTTGTTCGCTTACATAGGATATTCTTGACTGCTCATACTTTAGAACAAAAAATACAGGGAAATATAAAGTTCCATCCCAGAAGTAATTTCAGTTTTTAAGTAAACTTTATCTTCTAATGATTACATTAGAGTTCATGTTTAAAAGATGAACTACAGTATTTTCTGAAGAAACGGTACCATGCATCTTAGACCAATTTCAATACAGAATATTAATAAAAAGAATGCATATTTTAATTAGAAGTAGATCACAAAGGTACAAGTAAATGTCACGAATCTAAACCTCATCTAAAGAACCATAATACAATTAGAAATATTTATTTCCATGGGATTTTCATCTAGATATGAATATTATTGTCTTTTGTGTGTGTGTGTACCTAAATAGACAGGGGACAAGAGAAGGAAAACTCTTTCAAGCTGAGGTTTTCACGTAAGACTTGAATTACAGAAGAATCGCCCTTTTTTTAATTGTATCATGTCTAAGTAGCCCTCACCAAAATGTCTAATAAGCCTACAGATTTCTCAAATATTATATGCATCTTATACATGAAAATCAAGATAAATGTAATCTCGATTTCTGATGAACAGAATCACCAAGTGCCACGTGGAAAACAATTTTCAATGGCAAAGGATAGCCCCTATGAGTCAATGCAATTTCCAATATGAAACTATTTCCTTTGAAGAAAAAGGAACAATAACACCTCTGCTTTACACAGCTTTACACTGAAAAATTGATGTGGGATTATAGTACCCCAAGACATTACTTGAAAAACAATTACAGGTGCGTATGCTAATTTTTGCATTCACCAACATTAGATTTCTAAGAGAAGACAGAACTGACAATATGGCAGCTACAGATACGGCTAGAGATACAGATATGTTTCAGTAACTGTTGATGATCTATATTTCTCTCCAAAGGCCAGCTTATAGACAGGTAATTCATTAAATATATGGTCATTGAGGAATCAGTAATCATGTAAGAAAAGATTAGCTACTCTTATTATTTTGTTTAAATGTAACTACAATTATGTGGGATTCTTTTAGAGAGGGTAAAAAATGGTAATGACTGTTGTTTCATGTTGGATGTTGAACATGAAGAGTGATCTGCACCAGTAAAAGGTAGGTGATGGGAAACTGTTGTTGTCCCACCAGAAATATGTAACAGGCAAATCACAAAATGTATTTTCTTTACCTTTAGAAAACAAAAATTCCAAAAGAACATGGTAAGAAATGGACAAATTTACTATTGAATGCTAAATTAACATTGAATTCAAATCACTTCTGCCTAAGCTAGAGAAACATTACACACTTTTACACAGAGGCTAAACATACCATACATTTAGTCAATGTATTTGATCTCCTAGAACTTGAAAGGAAATTTTAAAGAAAATCTATGTGAATTTTGTCATATAGAACATGGCAAATCTAGTCAAATGTTTGAATCAAGTTGAAATGACTCAGCTAATTTATACTAATCAGCAGAGATAGGAAGGTACTCCATAGGTGAGTGACTCTAAAATAGATGTGGGACTCTCATACTGAGGAATGAATTACCCTATGGAGCTGCCATTTCTCTCTGCTAAGAACACAGGGAGTCTGTGATTAGTGTAGACTATAGATCTCATGTCAAACTTAGAATATAAATAATGTTAGGAGAGAGAAAGTTCTCCCACAGTTTCTAAGTAACGATTGGGTATTTCTGCAAAATAACGTAATGTTAACATAGGAAAAAAAATATATTTCTTCTTGCTGGGATGAAATGACCAGAGAAGCAATATGGAGCTAAGCGTCTGCTGACAGAACCCTACTGCTTTCTACTGGGTTGATGCCAGTGAAGAATTTAGCCTAATGCTGAAAAACAGTCCTCCCAGATGATGGGAATTAGTGACAGTAAAACTTTCATAATGATAACATAAATAGAAAATGAAAGATAACAAAGTCCTACTCAGACTCACAACCTCCACATCAAGATTTGATAAACAGCTTTAACAGGTTACCTCTGCGTGCTGAAGTTCTGTCTCCCATGAAGGCATGTACTAGATTATCCAAATATCTACACCTTTCTTTCTCAAACAATACAATAATTACAGGACATTATTTCCACCATTCAGAGTAATAAAAGGCTGAAAGACAATCTAGGTTTGTATTCAAGTGAGATAAATGAGATTCTTGAAGATTTTTCCAGCTGAACTTTTTCCTATCTTGTACTTTGTCTATTAAATTCACATTCATACACCACTTTTTCACTGCTTTATCTAATTTTGTGGTTTTGTGTACACATATGACCACATGCATACAACACAGAAAAACCCTCAGTTAGTAACTCCCAAGAAGGAGAATATCTAGGGGAGGAGAACTGTTATCTAACTTACAGTTTAATTCAGTATCCAAATATCTTCATAATGATTAATACAGACATTATTAAGAAATTGAAATATTGAATGTAAAACTCAATAAGAGAATGAAAGACAATTAAAAGGCACTGTCCCTGGTTCAGCAGTAGCACTCATTTTTCTCCTTCTTAGTAGCTGGTGCAGTGCTGTGGTTTTGACTTTCAGCCTGGGAACAGCACTGATAACACCGCTGTTTACTCTGACCAAGGACTTTGTGAGTCTCATGCTCTGCCAGGGAGGAGGGGAAGCTGGGAGGAAGCAGAGACAGGACACCTGACCCAAACTAGCCAAAGAGGTATTCCATACCCAGCACATCATGCCCAGGGTGTAGAACAGGGAGCAGTTACCCAGAAGGGCTAGATCCCTGCTCGGGTCAGGCTGGGCATCGGTTGGCAGATGGTCAGTGGTTGTATTCTCTTCCCTTGTTATTTCCCGTACCATTATTATTATTGGTGGTAGCAGTAGCGGCTTTGTGTTACACCTTAGTTACTGGACTGTTATCTCAACCCGTGGGAGTTACATTCGTTCGATTCTCCTCCCAATCCCTCCAGGAGCAGGAGGAGGAAGCAGAGGGGAGTGAGCGAGCAGCTGTGTGGTTCTGGGTTGCCAGCTGGGCTTAGACCACAACAGGCACAGAAAATTGTTGCCCAGACCTATACTCCCAGAAAGTTATTTTAGACATAAATCTTTGCAGGACTGAGTTCTCCTACAAATTGAGTGTGAACCAGCAGATTTCTAGACAAGATCTTCTGAATCTCTGTTTTTTAAAAGCCTAGCTAGATTAAATGGACAGGCAGGAAAATTAAATATGGAAGTGAAGCAAGGGAATGGAATGAGGGAATGTTTCAGGCAGAGTTGCATGGCTGAATTCTTCCACAAAGAAGCACTGCATGATTATATTGTTTTGTTCCTCAAAGTACATTAAGGAAAAGCCATTTCTATCACTGCCTAGAATCGGATTTCTCTCTTCAGCTTTCTTATTATGACTTCTTATGACATCTTATTATGACTTGATAAATTGAGTCTCCAACTAGGAAAGCTGCACCTGTTAAGGAGTGTATTTCTGTATGTTAGAAACAAAGAATGATAGAAATGTGGACTGGAAGAAATACTGCAAGCTCATGTTGTTTCACTTCAAATTCAAAGCCAGGTTACTGTCAACACCAGATCAAGTCAAGTGTCTTTTTCCAGATAAGTTTTGAAAACCTCCAAGGATGGATATCCTACAGCCACTCTGGGAAAGTTGTTTCCATGCAGCATTGCTGAAATAATGAATGTTTTCTATCAGAATCTCCCAAGGTGCAACTTGTGGCCACTTCCCCTTTTTTACCACATGCTACTACAGAGACAACTTTAGCTTCATCATCCCTGTAACTCCTCCACAAGTAATCATAGCCTAATATTGGATGCTCTTTGCCAGGCTAAATAAGACCAAGCTCCACAGCTTCAACCTAGCTTGTGTTCTTCAGAGCCCTAAAAATCTCAGTAGCACTTCTCCTGGACCCCCTCAGCTTTCTAATATCCTTCCTGAACTTGGACACCAAAATTGGAGTCTCATTCCACAGGCAACCTCACCAAAGCTGTGTAGAAGGGGATAATTTTCTCTTAATGAGGCACCACACTTGCGTATTGCCTGGAATGAGGAACTGGAATGAGAGCATACTGTTGCCTAATATTCAAGTTGATATTGGGTAATTTCACCTTGGTTAGGGGTTTGTATTTCTTGTCAGATTTCATGAGGTTTCTGTTGGCCCAATTTCCTAAGGTCATCCTGAATCAAAGCTCTACTGTTTGACACATCAAACCATCTCACTCTCAACATCAAGGTAGCTTGTTCTGATAAACAAAACCGGTTAAGCATTGACATGTTTCAAAGTAAAACAGATTCTTGATCCTTTTCAAATCCTTGCTGCAGCTATGAGTCTCTTTTATGTGTAGAAGCTACAACAATAACAGTCACATTAAGGATAAAACAATGACAACTGCATGCTCATCTTGAACTCTTAACATTTCTCATGGTCTTCTAACCTACAGTGCTACCCTTACAATTCATGTTCAACTAAGGGTGTGTTCAAGTTCCTTTCTGATTCACTCCTGTTCAAAAAACAATCTCCATTCTGACAGTGTAATTTAGATATTTTCCCTGTCAAACATAAATTAGCTCAAGCACAGGCTGGTGATATTGCACTTAAAGAGTGTGAGAAACTACCTGGGTGCTTCATAGTAATACTTTCATTCTCATCTAGTGTAGCATGATCGATGGGCTTGTAAAACATCAGGAATCCCTGCCTGTAATAGAGAATCCTATTCAAACAACTGGCAGACTACTATGGCTCTAGGATACCGTACTAAGTAAAACTGTAAATTATATTTATTCAAAAAATAAATATAGGATATCTCCAACTTTATACATTGTTTATGATTCTACACAAACCAGTTTCCCACACGGATTAATTTCACTCCTCAAAGTGCTGTATATTTCTAAGGAAAAATGATTCAATAAAAAAATATTGCATTAAAAAAAATAGTAACAGGGCTCTCATATTGCTCTGCCAAGCTGTGGATAAGTTGATGATCAATCTGGATCTCTTCCAAGGTTCCTACATGCAGGGAAATGCCTTGCCACTACCACTAAAGAGCTGATTTTAAAGTCACATTTCCATAATTACTGATGCAATGGGATGATTTGAAATATATATCTTATAGAATCTACATGGATTGTTAAAAGAAAAAATTCCTGGAGGATAAAGTCAGAGTGACAGAATCAATGCTACTGTGTCAGGGAATATTTAACTTTATGACGTTGTCTGATGAATCGGAGAACATCTCACTGAGGTGAAAGGGACACTTCACAGCAGTTGCCGTAAGGAGCAGAGGGTGGCTCAGGACTCTCTTCTGGGTTAAAATAAAAATAACCCAAGCAACTCTGAAATTCAAGAAACACAACATTCCAGTACACACCAGTCAGCAGTGCAAGATCTCGGCTCTCTCCAATGAACCTTAGAGCACTGCTGGTACAGCTAGAAAAGCCTCCAAGATGTACCTTCTAAAGTTGGGCACAAGATTCTGTTTTGGCAGCTAAAGCAAGTAACTGTAATGCCTGACCTGCACTAAGCCATCTCACCTACACTTGACATGCCAACCCAAATACACCTATATGATGACCCTTGACTCAAGGGATCCTTCTGCAGCACTGTGCGCACCTACCACCATCCTGCCATACAGCATATGGAATACAGCACAAGAACACAACAAGAAAAGGCAGTTGTGTGGATAGTTTGAGCAGTTCACAGAAGTTAACATTGAAGCAAACTGTCTACATTTTTTGAATGGACGCAGCCTGGGCAGAAGCAACCTGTGGGAAGTGCATGCGAATGGAAGGGGAAACAATTCTGGTTTAGGAGACACAAAATGTCTCCTAAAATGGCATGCTTAGGTCGTCAGTCTCATGTCTGTTACAATGCTGGAAATATGATTGCATTAAACACCCTGTTTGCTCCTTACAGCCTGCAGGAGAAAATTAACAGCATGATGATAAGCTTGCAAGCGTCTTAACTCTTTTAATGCTGTATATCCTGCTCTTCTGATCTCAGTAAGGTGTACGGGATGTTGTGGAAGGATACACAAGTATCAAAATGTTATACTTGTTTACATTTGTAGGCAGTTAATAACCTTGTACTTGGCTCTACTAAAATGCATACTGTTCAAATGAGTTTAATTTACAAAGCTATCCAGCCCACTTAGCATAATTGACCTTTTATTATTTATTGATATGTAATTTGCTTACTGTTGTGGACTATTAAACTAAATGAAATTCAATCTAGGAAACAAGAACTTTCAGGGTCAGGGAGCTCCCTTAAGAGTGGGCATAGAGCAACTGATTCTGGCTTTTCAACTTTTAATGCCTGGATTTCAGTTTTGCTGTGCAGTAAGTAGAGAGATTTCAGAAGCAACATTACTCTGTACAGAAATCTAAACACTGGTGTTTCAAACACCAGATGGATTTAAAGGGTAACTGAGATTCAAGTTACAATGTCAGAATTCGAAGTGAATGTGCATTGGACAATTTTCTAGTTGTAGAGACTAGTAGCAGTCTTAGTTCTACAAAATGTAATGTTTAAACCTAAACCCAGAATATAATTTCATGGTATGAAGAGTAAATTAGTTGTTTGTGTGAATGTCAGCTCACCAACTATTGGACCCTGATTTTATATTAATATAAAGAATGAGAGAAATATACAAAGACATACAGCTTCATTATACAGTTAAATTGGCAAGCACAAACCTAGCATCCTGGAAAGCATGCTACTGCCCAAATTACCAGTGTTTAGATTTCAGTGTCAGGCACCTAATACAAAATCATAATTACTAATTACAGCAACTAGAAAATAATCATTTTTATAGGCATTTCACATGAAATAAGGAATAAATTATTTCAGAACTGAGTGATTTTTTTCCCCTCCACTTTTAAAGTAACTCAATTTTCTTTAGATATGGATTAGAAATGGGATTACTGAAAAAAAAATGCCAATTGATTTTTAGTATTGCAGTATCTGGGAACCCAAACAGCACTGAAGATAATGTTGCTTATTTCTTGGAAAAACTGTTTTCTAAAAAAACTATTTTTATGAACAGCATTCAGTGAGAATTCCTTGGTACACAGAAATTGTACCTCCAAAGAAGAGCAGAATTCTCATGTTCTGATGGAAATATAATCTATTTCCTTTCCTGGATGGAAGACAGGTTTCATGTTTCAAAAAATAAGAAAATCTACACTGAATTCTTTGAATAACTGTAGAAATAAATATGATGTCATATTAATGCCATGAAATGGCATCTAAACTTCACGCCTATGCGTATGTGTAGAAATGCATGCAACAGACACAGAAAATTTACTGCTAAAAAGGCTAAGATTTCTTTCAAAACCATTAAGTCTTGACCTTCTTAAATATACAGTAGAGCTGGTTTTGCCAGACACTCTTCTAGCTATCCCAATGGTTGGTCTCCAGCCTAATAAAACTGATAATAAAATTTTTATAGGGCTACAAAAGCTGAATTTTTAAAGTTTACGCAATGTTTTGTTCATTTTGGAAATCAAATACTTGGTTAGAAAAGGCAAAACATGCACTGAATTTTGCATAAAGATCATGCCATTCAAAATAATGTACATAAAACTCATTGGTGAGATGCCAAGGAAAGGGCAAAGCTTTTTCTTCAACATGAAGAGAGTAATTTCCCAAAGTTTATTGTTATAAATGTAGAGCATGCTATAAAGCTGTTGGAACTCTGGAATAAAAATTTTGTATTTGCAATAGCACTTTTTTTGATTACTGTGGATTAGCATATTTATGAGGTTACTCAGCCTCAGGTTGAAACCCACAAATCAAAGGTTTATATCAGCATGGGTAATGGATTACACAGAAGTCTATGGCCTACGATATCCCAAAGGTATCTGTCTTTCAGAAGATTTATGTATATAATACCACTTTGTAGAAATTACATTTTCTGATCTTTTGCATGGTGCTTGGTGATTCCCTCTCTAATGTGTCAAACAACCAAAAAGCAGATTCCCATTCAGCAGAAAATTCATTGATGTATCTTCTCATTCCCCTCCTCACCTATTGATAAGACCGTGAAACACAGACTTTAATTCCTTAATGTAAACAGCACTAGGACAATGAGAGTAGAAGTCATTGTGAATATGCTTGATGCAATTAAAACTTCTGAAAAGAGGAAGGAATCTGTATTCCAGCAGCTGTTCATAGAACAAATACTTGAATTTTGTTCTTCCTACAAACAGCACTATCATAGAATAAACAGAGAATTTAATACACAGCCTCACTTTTTTCTCCAGAGGTGAATGCTTACTACATACTATTAATGGTAAACACCTATTGACATTTTGGCTTCAAAAAGACCAGGATTTCAGAGCAGAATGCTAAAACAAGAAATTGAAATGCTTAGTCCTGTCTCTCATAAAGGACTGTAAGTAGCCAAAAGATAAATCAGGAAGGTAGTTTATGCAGAATGGCCTTTTCAATACTATGGGTATCCAAGTGAAACTTCTTTCATCATTGTGAAATGACAACAAATGAAGACTCAGAAAGCTCAGTAAATTGTACAGAGAATATTATAATTCTATTTTTTTAATGAAGATCCACACCTAACAGTAAGAGAAACTGAGGCGTAAAACCAAGGGTATGAAGCTCATTTACATCTGTGTACATGAGAGTGAAGATAACATAATAACCTATATAAATTAGAATATCCAACCTAAAAAATAGAAAGAAATAATAAAACAGATAATGAAATACATATTATTAACAGATTAATATATATCTATATATTGTATGCATACTCCACCGAAGGAAAAGTGTGAGGTTTTCTTGCATTTAAGGGATGATGTCCGTTTACCTATACAAGGGACGAGACTATTTGAACAGATCTGCTGCTGAAAGAACAACAGATCACAATAATGTGAAAATATTAATTACTTCAAATAAAGTGGAATTGGTTAACTAACCCTCAATCAAAAACCCTCAGCATAGTAAGAAAGAAAATATATAACATTTAAGAGAGCAAATGAGTTTAATATTCTTCCTTGGAGAGGTGATCAAAATCCTGAAAGTTGACAACTAAGACTTTTACAAGACAAAATTAAAATCAAGTGATGAGGATTAACAGAACACATTGTGATCCAATTTTGTTATGTTAATTTTACTCCATTTCATTTAACATTTATCCCTCACTTGAAACTCCTTTTATATTGCAAGCTGTAATATATTTGAAAGAAGGCAGAGACCACTGACAGCTTAAGATTTTATTACTCAACCTCATAATACATTCTGTAGAGTCAGGGTTATATATTATTGATATATAATGTATCATGTCATTGACTGATACACTGTCAGATCCAGGAAAGTGTAAAAGATACAGAGAAATGTGTAATGCTAGGACCTTCAGCATCGTAGCTTTCAACAACTTGCAGTAATTAGGTGGGGAAAGGTGGATGAGGAACTAACTGGCTTTTGGGCAGATTCAGAATGATGTAAACCTATGGGAAGAGCAGCACCTGCTAAACTGAAACTGATTTCCAAGAAGCTAGGCTAGCCCAGCCAGCATTTTGGCAATGACACAATGAACTACCCTGACAGGGACTGGCAACAGTCATTTCCATGAAATAACATTTATAACAAAAGCTCTGTAACTGAAATATAGAGGTAGCAATGTAATATATGAGACATATCACCTATAACTGTGATCTTGAGGGCTAACTGCAAAGTTCAGAATGGGCTGTTCCCACCTCATTGACACATGGCAAGGCCCTTCACATTCACTTCAATTCACAAAGGCCTTAGCTGTCCAGAAGAAAGTTGGCAGGACTGAGAGTACTTTTTATTCTCACTTTTAAAAACCCTGTATTTCCAAGTATATTTTCCAGAATCTCTAACTGTTTAACTAGACACGTGCAAATGAACAGTAACCATTCAGGTATTGAAAAGCTTTAACAAAATCCCAAACCAAAGAAAATAAACAGACTTCTTATGCTAGAGCACTTCATGCTTTCAGAAAGCAAGGGAAAATACCTTCCAAGAGCCCTACATAATTATAACACTGATCTGAACTCTGTTGAGGCACAGTTAGTGCCTTTTCCTTTCTCATGTTGACTTCATACTAGGCAGAAATATTAAGATCTGCTTATGTGCATACTTGTTCAGCTATCTAGATTCTTTTCGTTTGAGTAAAAGCAGAGACTCCGTCTGCAGAGCAGAATTTGATTCCAAAATAGTGAATAACATCTTCTGCCAAACACATGTGTATGAGTCAAGGTAAACATCCTGCATGGGAAAAAAAACATTCAGGAAGATGATGAATTCAGTTTCTGTTACACAGACATATAATCTGGAATTCTGAAGCATCCCATTTGCCTTACTGAATCTGTATGGCAGGGGAGTTGGGCAATGAGTAAGAAACCTATTTGGAAGAGTAAGTTACACAAAGATTGCGTATCTTCCAGCCTTCGTCTATGCCTCAGTAAAATAATGTCTTCTTTTAACCTGGGACATGTTTCTAAACTGCAGTAAGGTAATTTCTAGAAAATTCTTTGATAAAACTTTCTTTCCAAAGACAGAAAGCCACAGAATGTGCCTCTGCCTGTCCTACATGAACAGCTTTGGACTCAAAGACTGACTTTAAACATACTGCATAGATGACTAAGGGTCATAAAAATTCAGTGCCTCAAGATTCATAACAAGACTACAAGAGAGAGAGCCATCAATGTACCAATTGAGGGAAAGACATCTACAAAAGCGCACACCATATCAGGCATCATAGAAGCAACTGGGAAATACTAACAAAAGTATCAATTATTCACACTAATTTTAGACAGAATGTCAGGACAAAGTATCAGGTTATCTGCAGAAAAACAAAATCAAGTTTGTCATTTGCTTCCAGAGCTACCAGTTTTGACAAAGTTGCATTTGGCTGAGGTGGCCATAACATAAAACACTTTAGAAAAGTTTGTAAGGGAAAAATTTATTTTCTAAATGTGAAAATGGAAGAAGTTTTTCCTTAAAGCAAACTGAAAACTTGCTCTAACCCTGAAATATTTTCCTGGCAAGTTTTGGAAACAAAAAAGGCAATTTTCTCCCAAAAGTTTTCCTACAAAATTCTCATATTTGACAAAATTGCACTCTTTATAAGAAGCCTGAGCAGGACTTTGTAGGACTTGGGCAGAGGAACAAATATTAACAATGCTATCTCCAAAGAGAAGAATACTTTAAAACACAATCCAGACTATCTGGCTTCAAGCACAGGAGGGTGCTGAAAAATCAAGTTAAGAAATTAAAACCATACTGTTTACACCCTGCAGGGTGAACTTTCTCACACAGAAGTTTTAAAGGTATTTCTCTTGCCAACAGCCATATATAACAGATATCCTCAGAGTATTCCAGGAAAGATTTTCAGTATGCTTTCTGGAACAAGAACACTGGAGGAAGATATCTTCAAGTAAATGCACTGACCACACTCTAAGAGAAGGGTTGTTTTTTCCTCCCAGTGGTTACAGAAATCCACAAGATCATTCCATTGTACCCTACAGTACCCTATAGATTTCCCCTTACTTACTTACTCATAGTGTTTAAAGAGACAAGAACAAACTTGTGAGAAAATAGAGATTTTGTATGTTTATTATTTCTGAGAACTAATACTTAATTGCTTTCTAGCTGCAAGTGAGATTGTTTTGTAATTATTGTATGCATCTGTAGATGGCTTAATGCTGATTTATGTTGTTTACTGAAATCTTGACTTGGCCTGTTGGGAAGCAGTTCAACAAACAAACCATGTGACGCCATTCAAAGGCTATAGGGGGTTTTCACAAATGAGATGTTCTATAGAGCAACATTTTTTTCAGTACGAATACATTCTCAATCATAATTAAACAACAACAAAAAACATGTTAAAGTATTTTCTATACTGATGTATATGCCTTTTAAACCTGAACCTAAATCAGATCCAATTAGAATACAGGAAATTCCATTTAAACTTTTGGGTTTTTTTTCTACTTCAGGGATGATAGAAGGCTGGAACAGGCTGCTCAGGTAGGCTGGGTATTGATTCTCCACTCCTGAAGATACTCAGAATCTGACTCCACAAAGCCCCAGACAACTTGGTTTAGCTGACCCTGCTTTAAGGGGTCAGACAATCTCCAGATGGTCCTTTCCAACAACAATCATTCTGTGATTCTATGATTAGGCATGATTACTTTCCTTCTCTCAGGTTGTTAGCACGGGTTGCTACGCCCTCGTGTCAGTAAAAGGAGACAAGAAAAAAAAAAGGATTCCTGAGAGACTGAATTTTCTCTTCATTCTTCCAAAGGTGGCAAGTGCCAAGACTTTCATATTAAAAGTGTTAATTAAAACCAACAAACACTATCTAATCCAAACTAAACCTAATCTTCTCCATGTACTTTACCAAAGACACTTATGGTTTTTATTAATTTCAAAGCAGTTTCATAAAATAAGGGACAGCCTGAAAATGTGTATTGATAACAGGGAAATAAAAAAAGTATCAACTGATATTTGGTACAAACAGTCTGATTATTCAAAGCTTGTTATATCAACATGCTCTGATTCTGGTAATGAAAACAAATGTTTAAAACTAAGATAAAATCTAGTATATATTTACTGCAACATGCTATTTGCAGAAGCACCAATATGTGCATAGTTTGAAAAAGAACTTCTACACTTTTTCATTATTGGTCTGAAGAATTGCATTGTGAAGTGATAGCTACTCAATGATTTGATCTTTGGATATGTCATGGGTTCAGCAGCAGGAGCAATTTTTCTTTTTAGTAGCTGGTGCAGTGCTGTGTTGTCAACTTTCAGCCTGAGAACAACGCTGATAACACTGATGGTTTTAGTTATTGCTCAGTAATGTTTATTCCAAACAAGGACTTTCTCAGTCTCATGATCTGCCAGGGAGGAGGGGAAGCTGGGAGGAAGCAGAGACAGGACACCTGACCCAAACTAGCCAAAGAGGTATTCCATACCACAGCATGTGATGCCCACTATGTAAACCAGGAACAATTACCAGGAAGGGCTAGATAACTGCTTAGGTCGAGCTGGGTATCGGTCAGTGGGTGGTGAGCGGTTGTATTCTCTTCCCTTGTTATTTCCCTTATCATTATTATTATTGCTGGTAGCAGTAGTGATTTGTGTTGTACCATAGTTACTGGCCTGTTCTTATCTCAACCCACGGGAGTTACATTCTTTGGATTCTCCTCCCCATCCCTCCAGGAGTTGGGGGAGGAAGAGGTGGGGGAATGAGGGAGCGGCTGCATGGTTCTGAGTTACTGGCTGGGCTTAAACCATGACAGGATAATACCATTCACTTACTTTTAACCTACTTAAAGAGTTAAAATTGTTTTTCCTAATAGATAAGCTAGAAACCTGATCACATTTTATAACAATTAATTGAGTCCACAAACCTGATGGCCCCCTTTGCTGTTCCCTGATTAAGTATTTATTAAACTGCTTATGAATAAATTGTTGCAATTTAGAATGTTTATAACAACTGTGTGCAGTAATTGAATGTTAATTTAAACATGTCCTTCACATGAATTAGGTTAATGTGATGGCAGGAGAAATTTTATGTAGAGAAAAGTTAGAATGGTGAAATTTATGTGATACAGGAAAACAGGAATGTGGAGAACAGAACAGGGTGACCAGATCTAGTCTCTGACAGTGAAAAGCACTCCATCATGATGTCTAGTTTACCAAGGTCTACAGAACACTCAAGACTCTTGCTGTATCTCAGACACAAGTAGTATTTGCTGATGTTCAAACTAAAATCTTCCATAGGAAAAAAATCCCCAGTTAAGAAGGTGAGGAGGGAGTGAAAGAAGACACCGAATTGGGATCCTTGGAGATATCAAAAATCCATCTAGACATGGTTCTGTGTCATCTCTACTTGTGATCCTGCTTGAGCAGGTGAGTCGGACAAGACGACCTCCAGGGATCCTTTCCAACCTCAACTACTGTGTGATTCCAAGATACCAATAAAATGAAGAGACAAGAGCTGAAGTTGCTGTAGTAGGCCTACCTTTTCCTACACTGATTCTTGGCATGCATAAAATCTTACCTATAGTATTAAAATTCTTTGCACTTAATTTAGAAACACAATAGCTGCAAAATTCAATACAGAATGGTAATGAAAAATAGTACAGATTGATATATGCTATGCATATACACACAAGGGTTGCTTGAAATGTCTGATATCAATATCTCTATAACTGGATCTACCAAGAAATCTATTAATGCGGCTGTGGCCAGTATGAACTTTCATAAAGTTACTACATTAGAATCCAAAAAAAGGAGCTGAGGATAAAATACAATGGCAGTCACCAGCATATTCTTCATGTGAGTCACAGCCATGAAACTTTAAACCATATGATTCACACAAACAATCCCTTGTGTTTTATAGTCCTTACATTCAGCCAAATTGAGAAATTTAATAAAGAACAGGAAAAAAATCCCTTGATATGTCTGCGCTTGTATCAGACCTAGCTAATATTTCTCTTTAACATAAACAGCAATCTTAATTCCATCATCATCAGTATTTGAAAATATCTTGTGCCAGTTCAAAGATTGGATAAAAAAAGAATAGCATAGAAAATGTACCAATAAAGAATAAATACAGAAGAAAATGATCAGAAAAGATAATACACTAAATTTACTTTCGATTGAGAGCCTTCAAACATACACACACACCATTTCCCTTCCAAAGAAAGAACATTTATGAAATACAGTCAAATTAAAAGTGTAGGTAAATCTGTATACGGTGGATCAGCATAGCAGAAACAATTCTTTTCTGACCGGACCTAAAATTTCATTTTGATGGCAAGAAAGTCTCATATGGCTTAAATACTGAAAAGTTTAGAAGGCAAAGCATTGTTTTATTTCTCAGAATGAACACTAGAAGTAAGAAATTCTAAAATATCTAATTTGCTTGTGTTCTTTTAATTTTCTGAATCAGGTTTGCCTTATGCAGCCATGGGTAGTTCAGGATCTTACCTTTCGGTACTCTGCTGGTTTAAATATGCATTGACTTCTGATTTCCAACATTGTTAATATATAATAATAAGCAATAGGCATTAAACTCTTGGGGAAAAAAAAAGAGCAACAAACGCCAAAATCAACTTACGCATTCTTAATTGATACAATTCCAAACTTAGCATTAGAAAGCTAATTAATTCTGCTTAACATCCTTCCAAAATCAACATACTCAAATGAGACTTTAAGTGTTCTGATATAAAGATTAATGAATGTATTACCAATCAATCTTTTGTGTATCTTTTCAGTCTAACTATACAAAATACAAACTGCTGTTCTGTAGTAATCTTTATGTTCTTTGCTTTTCATTTTTAATAACATACTAACGTTTTTCTTTACCATAAAAACACCCCTTGATGCCAAGTATGAACACATCTCAATATTCAATCACACCTCTACCATAAGAATTTCTCCTTATTTTCCTTTGCATCTTATCTACTAAAATTCTGTCTATAAATTTTAGTGACTCTTAAAGGCTCCAAATATTCATTGTGCTATAATTTAAAAGCCTGACAGGAATCAAAGATACCAGAAGTCAAGTGTAATTTCAGGTCAACCTCCTCCGTTATTGAATGTTGATAGGTTTTGATCTGTTTCCTATGTGCAGTCATTATACCAATATTCCATCTGACATATCTGTTAAAGATGTCGTTTGGGGAATATAAGAATTCTGACAAAAGCGAAAGGCAAGTTACAGCTCTGATATCAAACTGTCTTAAGCATTTTCCATAATTCTTTCAAGACAATTTATCACAACTGTTTGTTTTAAACTCCAAACTGCCTAGCAAATTTAAAATCAATTCATCTATTCTTTGGGATAAGTAACTTCAAACAGATAAGATGATGATCTTAAATTTTACTTTAAGGAGTTTTAATTAAATTGCATAATATAGTCCTTACAATAACAAAAGCTAAAGTGTTCTTATGAAACAAGTGATATTCCCAATTTTGTATTTTTACCCTGCAATTTTGGCAGTTGCTGCATTATATATCTTGAATTTCTAAAACCTGATACCCAACTGTGGATTGTAACCAATTACTGTTAATCTCTGTGTGTCTTTCTACATGTCCAAATTCCACTTAGTAGTCTGAGTACCACAGAGAGAGTAAATTCACACTGCACTTTCAAGAGGAAAGAGAATAAGCTCTGAATCACCAGATAGGAGTGTGTTGAGGAAGCCAGGTTTTTAAGGTATAAGTGTTTATCTGCAAACCTCAGAGTACTTTTAGTTAAT
This sequence comes from Melopsittacus undulatus, assembly GCF_012275295.1. Taxonomy (NCBI): domain Eukaryota; kingdom Metazoa; phylum Chordata; class Aves; order Psittaciformes; family Psittaculidae; genus Melopsittacus; species Melopsittacus undulatus. The sequence continues at coordinate 104,249,104 of NC_047530.1, read as the reverse complement.
TCCTAGTCAAGACTGACCTACTAAAAAACTGAAAATACCTTTACTATATTGATAAAATATATTGAACTGTTATAAAAAAGCTGACTGTCTGATGGAGTAGATCTTCCACAACATTTTAATTGCAATTGGAGATGTACTATCAGAAGCAAAGCCTAAGTTCAAAGATGCGGCTGCAGTCTGTAAGTAGATCAACAATTAGAAACTGAAGCTAGATTTAAAACCTTGAGTTCCAGAACAGTTAGGATTTGACTTTTTGAACTGTTTGTATAATCTCCAACGCAACAGCAGCTCTATCAGATTGGAAGAATCAGAAACTGCATCAGACCAGCCAAGAGCAGACCTTTTATCCATCTGCCTGGGAGTAAAATTCACACTCAATGGATCAAGAAACACCTTCTACCTCAGTACCTATTTCAGATGGAAAATTGCTGGGTTTATATATATATATGTTTTAATTAAACATCTGAAGGAGAACCTCACTGTTTTATAAAGAATAAAGGTAATAGCTGCATAAATGTTACAATATTTAACTGATTGAAAGAGAAATTACACTTTTCTTTTTGAGGCCTGTTCCAATGTTGCACTTATATGTCATATAACAGAGCTTGGTTTAAAATATAAGTATCCATAAAAAGGTGATATGATAATATCTTGTGCTAATGGTGCCATTATCAAGCTATAAAATGACACCATTATTTTGCCCAACTGTGTGGCTTCATGCCCAAGGCCATTGCTCCAGCTGGGAAGAACAACCCACAGTAATATGGCATATTATGAAATTTTCCTAAATATATAAGAGGTTTCATAAATGGAGTGCATTTATGGAGGCCACACTATTATGTAATAAAACAGTCTCCTGATTTATATCTGAGAGTAGGAAATCATGTCAAACATCCCTTCCTAAGATTCCAAAATAATGCAACATATATTCTGAAGGATAAGATGGAAAAAAATAAAAAGTTGATATGGACCTCACCATCAAATGTCTGCTACAAAAATAATTTACTACACATTCTGCAAGTAAGCCAGCTTTCAGCATTTAGGGTGATAAACCACAAACAAGTCAAAAGGTAAAAATACTTAATGCTCACAAGACAGATTTTAATGCATAAAATGACAGCAATTATGAATAGAGCTAAATATGACATTTGCAACGTCTCCTATGGACTGAATCTATGTCTATGCCCAAGCCATAACACACCTCTTTCTTTGAGCATTCCTGAGAGTCGCTGAGTCCCAATACTGCTTTCAAGTTCAAGAAAAGATTAGCTCAAAGACCTGCAATGGCATCTTAACACATTCATTAACATCTGGTCAGTTACTAGTTTTGTATTTCAGACATGATCATTAGCAAAAGTGCATTCCTCTTCACACTCACAAATTGAAACTGCAAAGGGAAGAATAATTCCCCTCATAAGAAATACAACTAAATTATGACATCAGCTGCAGAAAGACTCAATAGTAAATTACCAAATCCAATTTACTCAGGACTTTGTAATTTAGTTTCAATCTATTTAATTCAATTTTAGCTGTGATATATAAATGCTGATTAGCAGACTATTGCATGAGAATATAAAGTACTTCACTTTCTTTAAGTTACCATTGTTTAAACTACAGTACTTTTTTGTTCTTTCGAAGACAGAACTGAATGGTAGGAACCATAAAACCAAATACGAATAAAATTAAATCTGGAATCCATGCCAGTTAACTCTACACCATAATTTTTTAGCATGCAGAAAGAATATCTTCCTTTGCAAACAAACTAAGCTACAAATGCACTCCATATTTTATACAACAGCCCACACACTGACATGGACTTATCCTTGTGGTAGATACAGCTACAACCACTGGCATTCAAAAATGTGGTATATCAGTGTTTGAAATTTAGGTTGTTTTTCTTTTTTATCGTGTGGTCAAAACATAATTTTGAGTTTAGCTAAAATGAAAAATTTAATGTATTTTACTTTTTTCTATTAAAATTTTTAAAGAATAAACTTTCAAATTATTAGAAAACAGAAGAACTACTTGAAATAAAACAGACCAGTGGTCCAAAGTCACAACCCCAAGTTTTTGTAGCCTATCTCTGAGGAAGATTAATTTTTAAAAGCCTTCTAAAACAAACTTTTTCATATAATCACACATAAATAGAAAGTACTCTCGGCTCTAAATGTATCTTTTAGGACAATCAGCAGATATTCAGATTCATCTTATTTGGACAAGTTTTCAGATGCCCAACGTTGGCTGAAAATGGTTAAAGAATTAGTTAATTCAAACAATAATGATCTACTGTAGCTAGAAAAGAATGAGATGAAATGGGAAAAGCTATTCACCTGTAGCTAAGCATCTTATCTGAATAAAATGAACAGCAAAAATCCCCTTGTTTGCATTACAGTAATGTCCTTTACTACCCTATAAAGTATCTGGCTATTGCAATAATGTTTGCTGTCTTTATAGCCTGGAGCATGGATCTCAACTTGAAAACCAAAGACAACGGAAATCAAAGACTTTAAAAATGTTATCACATTAAGAAATCAGTAAGCCCTTCTGGATCACATTTCTTTGCTGAGTGTCATCTCAAACTTTGAATAGGAAGGGCTGAAATGTAAGTACATGCCCTCACTGTCTACTTCGTGACAAAACTAACACAAACAAACGAAACATGGTTTGAGCCCTGAACAGTTCTATTCAACAGTCTCTGAAAAAAATATGTTGCAATCCTTGTCCTGCAATAGGGCCATCAGGTATAATGGTATGTTATACTTCTGCTGTGGACTTCAGAATAGCGACCCAATGACTTCTCACTGACACAACTCTTTATAAATCTACACGTATTAAAATGCACAGTGGAGCTTCTTAATTTGCTTGAAAATAACTCAGCACAACACAAGGTGCATTTTGGATGCACTGCCACAGTAACATCACTGATACTAATAGCGTATACATAGGTTTAGCATCATGGTACATAACTATTTTGCTAATTTGTACTGATGACAATTATCAGTGCAGAAGATTCAACTTCTACTTCATTAAGAATTGATGTTTTTAACTGCTACTGACTTTTGTTGAGAACCAGTTATTTTGTCAAATTGGTTTGAAGGAAATTGGTAGGAACAACCTAGTTGTGCCTATTCAGAAAGAGAAAATAAGGATTTTTTTTAAGAGATCTTCTCAGAGGCTTTCCTCTGAAACCACCCCCTTGGGACCTCTGCAATCAAGTGAGCTCTCTCAGGCTTGCTGCTTGCCACAGAGCCTTTTGGTTACCCACAAGGAAAGAGCCTTTTGTTCCTCCAAGATCTACGATAACCAACTTCCATCAAGTCAATATAAATATGCCTTAACTTTGAGATGGTGAGGGAGTTACAGTAACCTCACAGAATTCTGTGATCTTTTGCTTTTGAGACCTTCTAATCCGGCCAAGTGAAAGTACAATGAAGGGACATTTAAAGAACAATACAGGTATGTACCAAATTGTCAGCTTTTTTCCCCCCATAATACTGCACTTACCAGTCTTTACTTTAAGGCACGTGAACACCAAGAAAAAGCTAAGCTCAAAAAGCTGTACCTAATTCATTTTTTACAAATAAAAGTACACTAAAAATCAGGATAAACCCATTGGTAACTGTCATTTGCAATTTACATAGCTGTACTTATGCTAAAGCTATAAAAGACAATAATACTGAATATACATTTTTCCAATAAAAATATTGAATAACATAGTAAATCTGGCAATTTAGTGAGAATTTTATTTTCCAATATTCCCTAAAAATTAAAAACTGCCATGATTACACTCAAGATACATGATGCAAAGCTCTGCCTCTGGGATACAAAATAATCACAAAATGTACCTCCACAAATACATATTCTACAATTTAACTTTTATTTTTTCCAGTTTCTACACAAAGTATATTAAACATTTGATGCTTAGGGATATAATTCCTTTCGTTGTTTGGCTCACTGTTGTACAAAATATTTTGCCCTCAAGCAATGGTATAGTTGCCTGCAATATATTTATAGCACCTTGAAAATAGCTGCTGCTATACTTGTTGAAATATTAAAAGAAAAAAAAAGTGAAGGATTTATTGGAAAAGCAGCAGAGGTGTAAGGGATAGTTAAAGAGGCTGTAGTGGGGTGATTAATTTTTCCCCCCTCTACCGCTTCCTTGTTATTGGACAATACAATAGGATAGCTGGATATTTCAGTGGCAATATGGCAGTACATAATCTGTGCATCTTGTCTTAATATATTTTTCCTGAATTTGAGTTTTAACCTGCTCAAATCTTTCACATATATATATATATACACATATATCTATAACTCAGTTTCACGAAGTAGTTTTAGTTGAAAGGGACCTTTGGAATTGTCTAAACCCTGTCTGCTATCTTTTGTTGAACATCATGAGGTTCCTGTCAGCCCATTTCTCCAGCCTCTCCAGGTCTTACTGGATGGCAGCACAGGCCCCTGGCTTATCAGCTGCTCCTCCAAGTTTCATGTCAGTGCAAACTTGCTGAGGATATGCTCTGCCCCACCATCCACATGAATACATGAAAACCCAAAACATTATTCCACAAATTATTTCACTAACAAAGTGTGCCATAATGATAAGCCTAAATGGACAGATTTTAATTTAAAACCAGGAAAAATGGGATTGTAACAATATACAGTCCTGACATTGAAATTATTCTGACTTGTACATGGAAATGAATATGGAAATATATGGAATAGAATTATGTCAAGAAATATACATATACATTCCTTAAATATATATGTACATTATACACATATATAATGAAAAGTAAATGGCATCAGGAAAATGTACCCACTAAGCCACCTCCAGATTTAAAAATCTGTATCTCCATTCAGTTTCTCCCTTTTCAATTTAGTACCTTCTTACGGCTATCGCCATTTCCCTGACATACTTTATTTCTAGTACAACAGAACAGGCGAGTGGAAGGTATTAAATAAAATTGAGTTAATATTGTTGAACAAATTTATTTGCATATTGATGCAGTACTGGTGAAAAACCGGTTTCAGGCTTATAGTTAAAATCTGTTTTGTGACTAAATTAAATCTGTTTCTGGTGAAAGAAGGATTAGCAAATTCCTACTGCAGAAAACTGATGCTTTGCAGCAAATTATTACAGTTGCGTGATGAAGAAAACCAATTTAAAACCTGAAACTAAGTTTTAATGTCATATGAACCTAATTTTTCTGGCAGTCATGTGTCATACAAGGTCAGGGAAAAAGTGTCTTTTAAAATGCCTCAGAATGTCCTATAAGCTTCCCAATCCACACTGTTAACTTCTCCTAACTGAACAAATGCTTCCTATCGCTTTTCCTGCTAGAATAAAAGGACCGGTAATTCCTTATACCATTTTTTCTATTAACTACACCCATTCTTTTATAAAAGATAATATATCTTGTTTAGCAGATCACAAAGCAAAAATAAGGAGTTCATATATAAACCAATTTGTGAGCAATCAACATGCGATATTCAGGCTATTCATCACAGCCCCCAAACACAGTAAGAATTTGTTTTCATTGAGACATGAATACCAAGCTAATGATAGGGGTTTGAAAAGAAGGTACCAAAGAGACATGAAAAAAATACGCTAAACTTACAAAAGAAGAACTCTGACTAATTCTAAAGCTGAATCTCCTACAAAAACTGAGCTTAATCTAAACAGTAATGGTTTTTAAAGTCAATTTAGGTTTGCATTACACATTTCCTAAATGAAAGAATTTCTACTCAAACTTAGAAAAGATGATTAACACAGCTCTTCAAAAGTTAAGGGTCAGAAATGGAAAAGCCAGAGATCCATTGACAGTTTAACAGAAGCCAAACCAGAAGATGCTGTCACACAGCTACGGTCAATGTTATACCAGCAACCACCACAAAGGGTGACGCTGATGATGTGACAGCCACCACCTAGGACAGCAGCTGGTGAAGGGCCTTTTGATTCCTGACATAGGAGATATCCAAGAATGAGGAAATTAATTTCCTTTTGTTGACTATTTACATAGCCCATGACAATGAGGATTTAATTCAGGACTGACACTACATTACATTCTTCGGAATAGGATAATATTAATAACCCCATTCCTTGTGTGAAAAGGGAACTTTTAAAAGAAAATGCATAGAAAGGAGGTGACACTATTAATAGACTAGGAACAGCAAAAGGCTTCTTTGCCAGCAGGAAAACAATGAACAGATGTTATGTGATAAAATATGTGCAGATCACAAAGAAACAGGAAAAATCCCTAACCTCCCAGCATGCACACAAACACTGCTTGATTTCTTCAGAAGAGTTGAGCATATGATAACTATCAGATTATAAAAAGCAGATATGTAACTACAAGCAGTATAATGATGCTTAAACCAGAGCAATTACCAATATTGTGTTTGCAGAGGCAAGCGATAACTCAAAGGAAAACAAAATAAAGAGAATATTTTTTTACAGTACACTTTTACAACTTCTCCCCAGAAGATTAAAGAGTCCTTCATTTTGGAAGACGAAAGGACTGATGAAGAAAGATAAACCTTTTGTTCTTGCTGCTTCTGAATAATGGAATGCTTTTCCAAGGGAAATAACGTGTGCAGAAATATGGGACCGTATTATTACAGGAATTTGGAATTAGAATCAAATTCTAGTTCTTTAAACTTTAGTTTGAAAACTTCCTTGATTATGAGGTGCAAATAGATCATTCTGACTACTTTGTAACATGGTACAAATTACACCTGCAGTATCTGGAATAAACATCAAAGTACAGCCCTAATAATTAAGACTTTAAATCCTAAAATACATTTTTAATGGAACAACCTCAATTATATAGAAAAAAATTTTATCTGTGGTCTTGACCTCAGAGAATTCTGGTCCAGTTGAAGGCTCTTCAGAAGGTATTTTACATGCTATTCTTAATGAGCTGCCCTAGGACAAAGAAGGATGAAACAGAACAACACTTTCCACTATCAGGCAGTAAAACTGTCAACATGCATGAAAACCAAAGCAGACAAGGACATAGGAAGGATGTTTTCTTTGAAAGACATATTTGATAGAAAGACCATACTCCTTAGCATATGAAATACATAGGTCAAAGGTGCAGTTTTACTAACCTCAAAGACTTCCAACCACAATTATATAGTTTACAAGTAAAAATAAAACTGATTTCTAACACATCTCAATAAAAAAAAATGCAATAAATCAAATCACACTACTTTCTAGCAATCTTTGTAATACTTCTTTTTGATATTTTCTGTGTCTTCCCTTCCACTAGTTTCTGCAGGACAAAAATAACCTCAGTATATGATATGAAGCAGTCTCCATTCCATTTTTCCTCTTGAAACCCCTTACCTTTAACCTCAGCCTGTGTTTTCGTTTGTCTTTTAAGTTATAATCATACAATAGTTAGGGTGGAAAAGACCTTACAGCCAACTAGTTCCAACCCCCCTGCCATGGGCAGGGACACATGCTAAGTTCTAGCATGCAGGTCTTAATCTCCTTCAATATGAATAGAGCATAATAATAGCCCAGTGCAGTAAAGATTTCAAGGCACCATGACCTCCTGCACTTGCAGACTATGAGGTTTTGAAAACAGAAAAAGCTGCTACAGAGCTTTAATGACTTTTGCACCTGGGAATGTAGGATAGAAATCTTTCCTGTATTCTACTTAATACTGTTTGAGATACAAGTACAAAAAATCCCAAAGCATCAAATCATGTCACTTAGGGGAAGTTCCCAATTACTGGAAAAAGGGAAATATAACCCCCATTTTCAAGAAGGGGAAAATGGATGACCCAGGGAATTACAGACCAGTCAGTCTCACCTCTGTGCCTGGCAAAATCTTGGAGCAGATTCTCCTGGAAGGCATGCTAGGGCATATGAAAAACAACAAGGTGCTTGGTGACAGCCAGCATGGCTTCACTAAGGGGAAGTCCTGCCTGACCAATTTGGTGGCCTTCTATGATGGGGCTACAGAAATTATGGACAGGGGTGGAACAGTTCACGTCATCTACCTGGATTTGTGCAAAGTGTTCGACACTGTCCCACACAACATCCTTGTCTCTAAATTGGAGAGACATCAAGTTGATAGATGGACCACTCAGTGGATAAAGAACTGTCTGGATGGCCGCACGCAAAGAGTTGTGGTCAACAGTTCAATGTCCAGCTGGAGACTAGTAACGAGTGGTGTCCCTCAGAGATCGGTGTTGGGACTGGTCTTTAACATCTTTGTCACTGACATGGACAATGGGATTGAGTGTGCCCTCAGCAAGTTTGCCAATGACACCAAGCTGTGTGGTTCTGTTGATACGCTGGAGGGAAGGAATGCCATCCAGAGGGACCTTGACACACTTGTGAGGTGGGCTGATGCCAACCTCATGAAGTTTAACCATGACAAGTGCAAGGTCCTACACCTGCGTCGGAGCAATCGCAGGCACAGCAACAGGTTGGGCACAGAAGAGATTCAGAGCAGCCCCAGGAGAAGGACTTGGGGGTGTTGGTCAATGAGAAATGAACATGAGCTGGCTGCAGTGTGCGCTTGCAGCCCAGAAAGCAACCGTATCCTGGGCTGCATCAAAAGAAGCGTGACCAGCAGGTCAAAGGAGGTGATCCTGCCCCTCTACTCTGCTTTCATGAGACCTTACCTGGAGCATTGTGTGCAGTTCTGGTGTCCTCAACATAAAAAGGACATGGAACTGTTGGAACAAGTCCAGAGGAGGCCATGAGGATGATCAGGGGACTGGAGCACCTCCCGTATGAAGACAGGCTGAGAAAGTTGGGGCTGTTCAGCCTGGAGAAGAGAAGGCTGCGTGGAGACCTCATAGCAGCCTTCCAGTATCTGAAGGGGGCCTATAGGGATGCTGGAGAGGGACTCTTCATTAGGGAGTGTAGTGGCAGAATAAAGGGTAATGGGCTCATACTTAAACAGGGGAAGTTTAGATTGGATCTAAGGAAGAAATTCTTTACTGTGAGGGTGGTGAGGTACTGGAATGGGTTGCCCAAGGAAGCTGTGAATGCTCCATCTCTGGCGGTGTTCAAGGCTGAGCTGGCCAGAGCCTTGGGTGACATGGCTTAGTGTGGTGCATCCCTGCCCATGGCAGGGGGGGTAGAATTGGGTGATCTTAGAGTCCTTTCAAACCCAAACTATTCTATGATTCTATGACTATGTGGTTTCAAGCATATAATTCAATATACCGATAAGACAAAATAAAAAAGCTTTGTGATTAAACTCCATAAAAACAGGGAGATAAAATCACATATGGTTTGACTGAAAAACATTCGATAGATTGATTTAATCTTCTTCACTCAAATGATGAATGAATTGAAGGCAAATCTCTTTAAATAAGAGACGAAGGATCACCTTTGTGAGAAAGATATAGGAAATATTTCCAGTACATCTACTGGAACAGGGTTAGTCAGCATATACACAAACATGATGAGTATATACGGAATGCTTTGGCTAACAGAAAATAACCCACTAACTAGCAGCTCCTCAATCACAGCTAGAGTTGCTGTGTATTATTATTTAGTATATTCTGATACCTTAAAAACTTTTTTGACTCAGTTTAGGTTAACGCATGCCCTTAACTAATAAAATAGAGCTGAGGTAAAACCATATGGAATACTTATCTGATTTTGCCATGATGGCCAAAAGTTAAGCTACAATACTACTTGAAGAAAAAGGAGAAAAATCTATGAGGAACTAATACTGCTTATAAAGATAAATGGCAAACTCACATCTTGCATGAGTAATATGAAATGCATTAAGTTAATGGAGGCGAGCCTTAAAATCCTAGTAGCAATTCTGAATAACTTTCGGGCTACAATTTATTTCATTTCACTGATAAAAGGGTAAAGAAAAAGGTTATGCTTATCTGATTAACAAGCATTTGCTGAGCATCTTTAAAGATTCCTGGAACCTTTACTGAAAAGAAACAGTTTAACAAAGCTTCTGTGTATCCTGATGAACACAGTTATCCTGGGTCATGGGTTAATTAAATATTATCTCTTGCAGCAGTGGGATATTTGAGAGTGAACTCCCCAAAACCTCTGGGACTTTATAAAAGCACAAGGGTAGTATTAAATGGACACCTTTCCAGGAAATACATAATACACTTCATCTGCTAAAGGTCACGTGGCTGGTTTACACATGGAATGTGTATGAAATGGAAGGGATAAAACTGTATTTTTAGTTCATTTCTTAAATGATTTATAATAATGAATAATGTCAAAAAGGAATCAAATGAAAAAGCATGCCTAACACACCCATAAACTTCCCAACTATGGTATAATGTGTGTGAGAACTGTATACTGTCTTGGGTAAAACACAGGATCATAGAATAGTTAGGGTTGGAAAGGACCTTAAGATCACCCAGTTGAACTCTCCTACCACAGGCGTCACCCTAGACCATGTCACCCAGGCCTCTGTCCAACCTGGTCTTTGAACACTGCCAGGGACAGAGCATTTACCCCTTCTCTGGGCAACCTGTTCCAGTGCCTCACCACCCTCACAGTAAAGAACTTCTTCCTTATACCTAACCTGATTTTTTTTCTTCAGATCAATTCCCATTTTAACATTTGCTGAAAGCATGTGTACTTCATACAAAGGCAGGGCAAGGTGTACTTATACAGACAGCCCAGTCAGGAGCAAAACACCGCACAGCACCAAAACAAAAAATCCCAGGTGAAATTGAGAAAAGGAATGCTATTTCTTTATTTTCATCAGTATAACAGAGCTTCCTCTTCTTTATGAAAAGACTTCTTTCCAACACTTACTAAATCGTGTTTTCATGCTGCCTATGGCATAGTTTTGACTAATAACTGATGAATTACTGGCATATTGGGATTAAAGTAGATTAAAAAAACTGTAAAGGTAGGTTTGTATGTAAATTCTGTAGTCTGATACAAAATCCCCCAGTATACCCAGCCATGGATTCAGCTGCAGAGGATACACTAAACCACAGAGCTCTCCAAAACCCATATGGCGATTCTATGAAGCAAATGATGGTGGTCCCATTGTATGAGTGCTTAAATAGGTAACCTCTCTACAACACAGAACTGAATGACTTAAGGAAATGACACGATACTGATAAGAAGTGTCAGCAACAATTCCTCTCAAGTAGACACTACATACATATTCTGACTTTTCTGCCCCCCACCGCACCCTCTGATGCTCTTCAAGAAAAAAAGGTTGTCACTCAAGAATAACCCACTCCATTAAGATTGTGGATCCACCCTTATGTCCCCAGTGTATGTCTTTGGTCAAAGCAACCCCTTTCGTTTCTCCATTACTTCATAACAACTGGATAGAACTTATTCATAACAGGACATGAGATAAAAGATAGATACTGGATGATATTTCTAAAGCCACTGATAGTATCCAGATGCCCCAATCTCTCCAGAAATGAACATCCAAACACTTAGATGACTTTAAGAGTGTTATTCTGCTATAATCTGGGACTTAGAGAATTTGTGAAGTGGGAAATGTATTTGTGAAGTAGGGAACACGACACTAGCAGTTATCGATAAAAATATTGATTTGGCTGGAAAACAAAATCTTTTGTGACATATTTTCTTAACTAACTAATTTTAGGAATTTTGGTTAACCTGCTTAACAATAAAATGTCATTCAAATTGTGTCTGCAGATCAACCGCCTTTTACAAAAACACTATTAATGTTCACCTTATGAGGTCAAGAAAAACATTCTCCTTAACAATGTTTTCAGCTCAAAGAAGTAACTTTGCTATTGAAAGTTCCAAGCACTCAGTTATATTCTACCAGTAGTGGCATATCGAATATGAAGATTTCTTTTCTTTTACCTACATGGTTAAACCAGAAGCAGAAATGACAGTAAACACTGATTAATTCCTAAACTATTCCACAGAAATAAGACTGAAATGCTATCATTAGTCAAAACTAATTCAGTGATGTCTTTAAGCAATTCTGAATGCTTTTTCTTCATACTTACTTTCTATTCCCAAAACAAGCGACAAAAAGACCCACCAACTTTCAGAACAGAAGGTTGCAGCAATTTATCTATTCCCTGAGCAGCAGGGCAAAATAGTCAATTCAATTAAAGAGTATGTACTAGACCAACGGTATTATTACTCCTTGTGGAGCAAAGGGTTCCAAGTGTCAACAGACTGGCAGTGAAAGAAGAGTCAATGGGTAAAAGATCAACTTTGTTTTTAAAACATTCACACAAAACTTCAAGCTGAAAAATGGACCATTTTAATCCTTTTCTGAAGCCCATTAACTCCTTTCTACTAAACACTGCTTACTTCTTCAGAACACTTGTTAAAAATTGAGAATTATTGATCCTTCTTAACAATTTCAGAGATAATAGTAAACAGTCTTCATCCCCACTACTTCTATCCCTCTTCAATAGCTAAGAATGACTAGGAGGGCACCTGCCTGTCATATCATGAGAATGGCAATTTCATTCATTCATTAGGATGACACCCATGGATCCACTTCACTTTTATTGATATAAATTATTCCTATCAAAAAGGGAAAAAAAAACAGGGAATACAGAAAAAGGAAAATTATATCACAGAAAACATAATAAAAGCACGGCCAGTGCAACAGATGGAACACACCTTCTTCCCAAACGAGAATAAAACATAAACAGATAGATGGTTATAGAATTCCTTTTTTAAACCTCTGACTTTAGAGATTTCAGAAGTTACCTGTGCCACCTTTCCTTCTGGCATGTCTAAACTATCTCTTACTGATATTCAAGCCTGTTTCTTCTTCTAGCTCTCTTTATCTCCTTCTCCCATCAGACATCTTTAACTGCCTGACTGACGGTGGTATCACCCTTTTAAATCTTTCCTTCATGAGATGAACAACTGAAATGATTTCTTCAAGTGATATTTTTCTAGACCCCTTTGCAATTTTTACTACCCTCTCAACTTGCAAGTTGAAACCAGAAAAAGCGTGAGGAGCAACTGCTGCACAAGTTTCACATAAAACACTGTTCTTCAAGGTTACTAGTCCTGTTTTATGTCTTTGCATTCACTTTCATTTTGTTCTCTTTGGATCCTGAGTTACCGTTTGAACAATATTAACACAAGAAGTGTCAGCTCAGCAACAGAGTTTTAAAAGTGCAATATTACTTAGTATGGTCATTTAAATAACAGCTTGTTTTTGCTGCATTGTAAGTTTCGTAGGCTCTAAAAACCTTATTAGTATTTTATAACATTAATAAAAATTGAATTTCTTTCCCTCTGCAAACTATAGGAAAGTTATTGCAATGACTTAATGGTAAATGTGCCATTTACCATTAACTTCCTTCTGACAGAAAACACAATTAACCTTAGCACACCTCCTACCATATTGTTGGTAAACTGTCACAACTGTATCTTGTATATTTATCAACTTAAACTGAAAAGACAAAAATAATAATTAAAAATCCTTCCTCCATAATTTGTTTCATTTCACCAGTGACTGAGGTTAAACAAAGATAACGTTAAACAAACAAAATGTTTGAGTATCATGAAAATCAGTTTAAAAACTATGAGCAGAATTTAAAGAGTGGTGCATTTCCTAGAAATAAAAAATCACACACAAAGCAATTAATCCACACAGTGAATGGAACCCCAGTAAATCAGCATTCATGCTAATGGAGAGAACATGTAAGTGGACCTGAGCAGAAACTGATGGTTTAATATTATAACATCATACTGTGAATGATAAAGCATGTGAAAGCATTCACAGATGAAAGTCCTTTTAATGACCTAATGGAGTACTTGTAAATTCAGGAGTATAAATTCATATTGGTACTCGTTTGATGATGAGTTTATGCACTACAATTAGTCACATGGATCCTCTCTGATTGATTCTAAATATTAAATTCTATCGTATTTGAATAGTATTTGAACTTGTCACTTTAACTGAGATCTACTTCTTATTTCATATTAAATTATTATGCTGGGGCTTTTCTTTAGCTTTTTGTTTTGGAGTGGTTTGCTTGTTTAAATCAGAAGTCCTGATTCTTTTACATCTGGCTACTATAACAGGTGTAGAATAAACACCACTAAAGCAACTTTCCCAAACTCTGCCAGCCAAGCATAAAGAAAAACAGAAATGGAATGTGAAGCATCTTAGTGGAGTAATCAAAATTGTAATGATAACAGAGGTACCGTGCAATTTAATCTTCTAACTGCAAAATGATGTCTTGACAGACTAATAACTGCTCACCGCACTGTCACTCTACTCAAAGACAGATTCAAACTGAAGGTGAAGAACATTTCGATGGCCAGGATGGGAACAGAAAATGAATCTTATCAAAGGCAAAGCACAGAGTTTGCTTAGCGGGGTAAAGCAAAGGCTGATAGGCAACACGATTACCATGTATAAATACACAAATGGGAGTAAACATCAGGAAGAATGAAGAGCTACTAATGTCATAGAAAATGACTGCACAATAACAATTATGTATGGAGTGAATGATCACATTTGTGGAAATAAAGGAGCTTTTTGAAAATATTTTAAATTCAAATAGTGAGGAAATCTGCTCTTTAAAACAGATGGATGAGTTCATAAAAACATTTGCTTGCAACATTAGGCAACGTCATCTTGATGATGGAAAAAAGTTTCTGCTGGCTGTAAGCCTGTATTACTAAGATGTCAGAAGACCAATTTGAGGTTTGCAAGACTTGGAGCCCAGCACATAAAACCTGTAGCCCTTTGCTTTTTGTAAATTACTATACACATCAGCAGTTAGTAAAAAAATAAGTAAAATTTATTTTAATAGCAAGATTAATAATGGAAATAAATCCTGGATAGAATAATGCTTAGTATGCAGGAACACCAAGGACTGAAAAGTTATTGTACGCTCCCCTTCTAAACTTCCTTTAAACACATAGTTTGAGACACTGTTCAAGTCAAAATAATTAGCACAGAAGATTAACACCTCATTTAGATATGCTCAATTCATAAGAGCCAAAATAAGACCAACAATGTCAAGGGACTGTCAAAAGAACAGGATGATTATATCCGTATTCAAGATGTTTTCAAGTAGCCCTTATTTATATAAACTGCAAATAAAATGCAAAGGTAGAGATGAGTATCTTTACAATGAAACAAAGGGAAAGTTCCAAGCATATCAGATTAATGTAAATTTCTAGCTTCTCAGGATGCCTTTTCTACTTAGAATGGAGAAGCGAATTGATTACTTTGCAAATAATACAGTTGAAATTGATTTTTTTACCACCACTAGCCTTGCCACAGATGAATACAGCTTTAAAAAGGATTTTCAAAACAAATGAAGTTCTGTGGTTAATGCTCATAGAATATAAATTATCAGTTTACAAAAAAATACCCAAACAACACCCCCCAAACCAGTGTAAATACTGAAAAAAAGGCATTATCAGCATACAGTACATAATACAGATAGGATTTGAATTACATGGCTCTTTGGCTTTTCTAATGTTTAAAGAGAAGGCAATAGCTAAGGAAATACCTATCCTAACTGATGCACATGGGACTTAACCACAAGAGTGCCAATATACCTGTTACTTAGGGTAGAACACACATCTTTTCTTACATCCTCACTGAAGAGCTGACAAAGCATGAATGCCTTCCCTTTGGCATACACAAAGTAGTATAGTTACACCATGCTCACATTAACGCGTGTTGCACGAATACATCCCCAGTGAGAAAGCAGAGCCAAAAAGTTGTTTTTAAACTGTTAGAATATATGTTATGAATACTTTCTTCCCTGCCATCTCACCACCAACTCTAAGAGATGAGCTTTATTCTGGTTCTTTCCCATCTCTAGTGTGCAGGCACAAGCACCATCAAGCTGGCAAGACAGGAATGTATATTTAAAAAATCGTATGGCAGAAAGGGAGTAAAATCCCAAACAAAAACCCAACAAATATATTTTAATAAGGCCAATTCTGCTATATAGGAAAGATATCAGTTGAAAAGAACTGAAAAGGCACTTCATAAGTTACATGCTCTGTACAATGGATGTGCCTTGTAACAACGAGTAGACCAAAGCCATGAGAAGAGTTACAAACTTCCCAGGTGCTTTTTAAAGAGAAACATCTAATACCACTTTCTAGCACTACATGCTAATTCACCTATGCAGGCATAAGCAATTTATGGTCTTGAAAGAAGTCACTCACTGGGTAAGCAACTCCAAAAGGGAAAAATTAAGATCTCACAGGTAAAATTTAAAACTACATTTATCTCGGAAAACACCGTTCACGCATTTTGTTCTTATGATTATTAGGATTAGCATCTGCAAAAGCCACATCTCATTCTGCCTTAGGAGACTACTCAATTGCCATTTAAATAACACTTTTTCTCCTCAAGAAGGCAAGTATAAATATTGAGCTCAAAATGCCTAACAGTCGTATAAATACCAAATTAAAC
The DNA here is from genome assembly GCF_012275295.1 of Melopsittacus undulatus. Lineage (NCBI taxonomy): Eukaryota > Metazoa > Chordata > Aves > Psittaciformes > Psittaculidae > Melopsittacus > Melopsittacus undulatus. The sequence goes on along the minus strand of NC_047530.1, from coordinate 104,232,722 downwards.
TGTCTTGTATTTACAATACTGAACTTAGTATTTAAAACACTGACCTCAAGATTTCTAATAATTTTAATTATTTTAAAATCATTGGAGTTTGAGGGACTTTCAAGGAGAATTGCACCAAATTCCTGGGCTTGATCTTAGTGTCTTCTGTAAATTCATTGAGCTGACACTTTGCCACATAATAATAAGTCCTTAAATTTCAACGTCTTAAGGAGAGGGTGAACAAGGGATGTTGTCACCATCTTCAACTACCTAATGGGTGGGTTGCAAAGAAAATAGATTCAACAGTCTTCCCGGAGGTGCACAGAAAGAGGATTAGATACAATGGACATAAACTGCAGTGTGAGATACAAGTTAAACATTGCAAAGAGGTTCGGCGCAATCAGATCTAACATTGAAGTTGGCCCTGTTGGACTGGAAACCTTCAGAGGTTCTTCCAATATAAACTATGCTGCATTTCCCAGACACAGATACTATTTATTCACAAGAAGTGATTTTTTTGTGCTTTATCTACATTCGTTTCATGAAGAAACCCAATATGAAACACTTCCATTAGAGATAATTAATACAAACACTTTGCTATCAGTGGAAATTAGTCATTTCTGCACAATTCATGTACACAGCAGAGAATTTCTCAGACACTACCACTAAGAATAAAACAAAACTACCTTAAATGAAAACAATTCAAAGCCTGCACAAAGATGATGGTATTATGAGACAAAGCAGTAATGATGATACTATATACATACAAACAGCTTTTATTTCACTCATTTGAGAATATCTGACAGTTTGAATGGTTTTCACTACCTGGACTGCTGGTTAATATGGCAATTTTAACAAGACTGCAATCTGTAACAATGTCAGTGTTGCATATTTTTCTTGTCACAGTAAAAGATATAATAAAAGGAAAAGACAAGAAATGAGGACATCATGAAACAAGTAAAAAAGGAAAAAAGGCAGATCAACTTTCCTCCAGTTTTGTGTAAGTTTGTTCATCAAAGGGTAACAGAAGGAAAGATAAGAACTATGAATAAAGTTCAAGATAAAAAATAATGTAGGACTACAATAGCAAAATTTGTAGGGCATATTGGTCTAAAAAAATCATCTCATCAACTTAAAGAATCTAAGTGTTCAAAGCAAGTATTTTATAGCCAGCAGTTTTTATACATTTCCACAGGAGATGCAATTCATGCCTACAAAGACCATCTCCTACCCCAGTCCCAACAAGATACATCCCAATACAATACAAGTAACAGAACTTCTCTTCCCTCTGCATATTTTACTATTTATACATACAAGGAAACTGCATTAATCCTTCTGGCAAGCGCCTCATTGTAAGAAACTAGAATAATACAAATTCAAAATTACATGTATTAAACTCTTAACTAATGTCAAATATAATTGCAGATAGAGATTTGCATTTTTACAAATGTGTTTCTAATGCAAGGCACAATGAGATTATTGCATCTTTGTTGTCCAGTGTTATTTAAAGTTTTTGTCAATAACTGGCAAGGAAACAGTATAGGTCACTTTAACTAAGCCATTATCCAAGGAGGATAAGGGGAAGGTAAAAGTAATTAATACTGTCTTTGATAGTACAAATGCGGAATTAAAGAATGAAGATCATTCTCAAGGATACTATTGTGGACTCAGTGACACTGAAAACCATTTGAGGTTATGGGAGATAATTATTACATTCCCAATGCTGTGCTGAAAGGGCTATAGAGACCCTGGATGTATAGAGGCAAATGCTGAATGTAATGAATACTGAATGTAATTAAAAGGGTGGACTGGAGTCACAAAAAGAAAGATCAGGAAAAGCAATGCTAAGGTTACTTTGCATCCTTCAGCTGCAAGTGTAGCCTATGGGGGAGATGCTGAAAAGCATCCTTCTGCCCCCTCATGCACAATATGAACTCTGTATCTGAAACAGATGTCATCACATTTGGAAAAAAAATATCCAGTTCTAGCACCAAGAATTCCCAAGGGATGCTGAAATACTGGAGGGTTCAAAGAGAAGCCATGAGAACTGGAGTAAAGTTGGAGAAAAGGTGATGGAGTCCATGGTATTGAAACAGTACATCCTTTCCAGGAGGAAGCTCTTTCTAGAATGAAACTGTATTTCATGACTAGTCCATGGAAAGCTATCCTTACCATGAACCACATGGTTTTAAATGTGGCCATAATTAACATTCAGAACTACTGGTAGGAGTATAGTCCATATCCCATTTCTAGAAATACTTATGCCAAGACTGGATTTTTTTTCTTTTTTACGCTTTAAATATATGGCCTAGTTCAAACAGCAATTAATTTGTGAAAGTCTATGCTTTAGTTTATCTCATTTCAGATTATATGATCACAGCAGCCCCTTCTACATTTATCATCTATGAGATATAACACCAAAGTAGCAACAAAATCAAGTGCTTACACAAAAAAGCAATGACAAGTAACTAATGCACTTAAAGCCAGATTCCAGATTTAAAAACACAGGTGACCTGCAAGCTCTCCACCCTCTTGTTTAATATGCTTATCTGACTATCCATGTCTAATAGTTTGTATGGTTTCCCTGAAGGCACAGAATGTGTTTGTCTAACACAGACCAAACAGTTTCAGGGTGTTTATTTAACCTGTTTCTTCACAATACATGCAATTCACTTCCTGATAATACAGAATTTAATAGATTTTTAAAATGACATCATCACTACAATTAAAAACTTCTTAAAGCATGCCAGATTTAAAACTAACAATCAACATTTTACAATGAAAACAGAATCAGAGCCCTAGCATCCTTTTGCACAGTCTAAAGAAATTAACATTCACACTATAACCTAAAAAAGAGCACAAGTAGCTCCCCAATATCTGCTGAATTAGAATCATAGAATAGTTAAGGTTGGAAAGGACCTTAAGATCATCAAGTTCCAACCCCCCTGCCATGGGCAGGGACACCTCACACTAAGCCATGCCACGCAAGCCTCTGTCCAACCTGGCCTTGAACACTGCCAGGGATGGAGCATTCACAACCTCCCTGGGCAACCCATTCCAGTACCTCACCACCCTTACAGTAAAGAACTTCTTCCTTATATCCAATCTAAACTTCCCCTGCTTAAGTTTTAACCCATTAGCCCTTTTCCTGTTCATACAGTCCCTAATGAAGAGTCCACCATCCCTATAGCCCCCCTTCAGATACTGGAAGTTTGCATGTGTGAGATGATCTTGGTGCTTCTTGTGATTTGCCCAGCTTTTTGCTATTCTTTCTGTGTTTCTCAGGAACAGCATTTGCACACTTCGACTTCCTCACATCTTCACATTGGTTAGCCCAGCTCAAACCATATAAGCATTAGTTAATCCATGAAGAACCACGGAATGGTTCTGGATTTGAAAATTCTGGAGTCTCACTAATATTTCAATTTTGTTATCTCATCATAGAAATTAATACATTGACCTTACAGTTAAAAGATTAATACCTACCTCTGCAAAAAACAAAGGTCTACATTAAATACCTCATCAGCAAAAACACCTCTGAAGAGGTGCCAAAGGCAACTGTTTTCCATTCTCAATGATTGTCTTCTACTAGCATATATAAAGTTTAAGTCTTTGCACCTCTGACTACAATAACTCTTACACTTCAGTGTCACAAAAATAGCAACTCACTAAAATAAGCATTTTTAAGCATGAATGTCTACTTAATCTAAGGTAACACTCCAGTCATTGCTGTCAAGTTTACCTAGAGCTGGAAACTACTGTTTCCAGGGTCACTGCCTCAGAGACAGTTCACCATCACATACCTTGTTGGTTCAGTGCTCAGAGGTCAGATTTGGAGCCTTCAGGTCATGGGACAAGGGACCATGTGCTGCTGCAGAAGAACCATCCTATGATGTAAATGAGCTCTGCTTCGTATCTTAGTCAGGGGACCCAGTTAGGCCAGGTACGTTGCAGCTCTGAGTGACAGTTCAGAGCAGCCTGATCACCAAACCAAGACCTTAGGAAAACCAAAAGCTGCTCTAACTTGAAAACCTGAAACTCCAGTCAATGTCAGGATCACAATCGTGTTGGTGACGCTGACAAGATTGTCATTGCTACTCAGTAGATGTGCGGTTCTCGAGAAGCCTGCTTCACACACACCTTAAATTGGAATGTTTAAGTTGATTTTGGGCCACTGACACTTTGTTTATTTAGAAGTGTTGAAAAGCCACAGATTTGGCACAAATCCAAATTTAAACAAAAATATGAGAAATGTAAATCCTGCACATTGCTCACATTTATCTATAAAATCCTTATTTGAGAGGGTAACTAAGGTTTCTAGAGCTGAGAGTCATGATAAATGGGATGAAAATATCTATTCCCTATCACAATCTTCCTATTTCTATTCTGATTCCCTAAGAGCCAAACATTTACTTTCAAATTACCCTGACTGTGTGTAAGCCATTCTGTATGACCTTTATAGGCTTCTGTGGTTCACCAAGGCACGGACGTTTTCTACAGGGAGAATCTTAATCTTTGAAAGTTTTTTTCTTATAGCTAAAAAAAACATGTTTCTATACCCTGTTGTATGTTCCCTCCCCAAAATTCCCAAGAGGAATAGTTGATTTATTTTGTTTTAGCTAATCAAAAGTCCTAAATAAATAAAAGCTATCTTTGAGCAATATTTTATTTCATTCTAAATGCTCTAACTACAATTTACTTAATTAACTAGATAAGGGAAATGGAAATTACAGGGGAAAAAAAAATCCCATTGTCTACTTGCTAAACGTTACAGGGAGATAATTTTTCTTAGCAAACAGCATATCTATACATCTCTATTTTGATACACAGCTAACAGCAGATGCTGGCTTGATCTGTCTGGAAAAGAAACCCTATACAACTGGCACAGCAGTTACAGGAGTTCTTATCTCAGACATTCAAATTACACACTAATTAAAACTATGCATCATTGAGGACTAATTATCTCTTAATTAGGTGGTTTGGTTCCTTTAAATCATCAGCTGAACTACTAACAGCGTTTCCGCTTCTCAGAAATATATCAACTATGCTAAATATTTACAGATGTTCTGGTGGCTAATATTGAACCTTTTCTAAGGTGACTGGAGACCAGTAACGAGTGGTGTCCCTCAGGGATCGGTGTTGGGACCGGTCTTGTTTAATATCTTTGTTGCTGACATGGACAGTGGGATTGAGTGTGCCCTCAGCAAGTTTGCCGATGACACCAAGCTGTATGGTTCGATTGATACGCTGGAGGGAAGGAATGCCATCCAGAGGGACCTTGACACGCTTGTGAGGTGGGCTGATGCCAACCTCATGAAGTGTAACCATGACAAGTGCAAGGTCCTGCACATGGGTCAGAGCAATCCCAGGCACAGCTACAGGTTGGGCAGAGAAGAGTTTCAGAGCAGTTCAAGAAGAAAGACTTGGGGGTGTTGGTCAATGAGAAAATGAACATGTGCTGGCTTCAGTATGCGCTTGCAGCCCAGAAAGCAACTGTATCCTGGGCTGCATCAAAAGGAGCGTGACCAGCAGGTCAAAGGAGGTGATCCTGCCCCTCTGCTCTCCTGAGACCTCACTTGGAGTATTGTGTGCAGTTCTGGTGTCCTCAACATAAAAAGGACATGGAACTGTTGGAACAAGTCCAGAGGAGGACACGAGGATCATCTGAATGGGGCCTACAAGAATGCTGGGAGGGACTCTTCATTAGGGTCTGTATTGATAGGACAAGGGGAAGTTTAGATTGGATATAAGGAGGATGTTCTTTACTGTAGTGGTGAGGTACTGGAATGGGCTGCCCAAGGAAGTTGTGAATGCTCCATCCCTGGAAGTGTTCAAGGCCAGGCTGGATGAAGCCTTGGGTGATATGGTTTAGTGTGAGGTGTTCCTGCCCATAGCAGGGGGTTGGAACTTGATGATTTTAAGATCCTTTCCAACACAAACTATTCTATGATTCTATGATCCTGTGACTGGAAAAAGAAATGAAATTAACATTTACTTTTACTGTAGTGGTGTAGAGGTTGGCACAATATGGTTGGCAATCCTGCACTGGTAAATTTTAAGACAAGCATTATTTGTTAAAGAAGAAAGGTACAATCTAATTAGAAAAGACCTCCTCATTTTAGCAAAATTTTAAGGTTCATAGGAAGTATTTTGGAAAATGCTAGATTGGATTTGGGCACATTAAGCTTTCAGGAATATTTTACAGTCTTATGATTTATTCTCCACACAACTGGTCTTGCAACTACAAGGAAATAAATGATAGATATTCTAGATAGTAAATTTTCTCAGATAAGAACTGGTAGGTGCCTGGTATTATATTTGATGACTTCAGAAAGAACAAAGGCAATCAATTACCCTAAGAGTCGACTTTGGAGTACTAATTTTCAACTACTTTATATAATGCAATAATTATATATGTAAAACGTATATCTGTAATAATGTAACTTTGACACAGAATTTTTAATAATGGTATTTAATGTGTTGAAAACCTGAATGGATTTGAGTTTTTGAACCTAGTACAGAAAGAAAAGAATCGTTACCTCCACACTGTGGTTCCACTGATTTCAATTCTCAAATAATTTTGAGTTCCTTCACTTAATGCAGCTGTTTCTCTAGAAATAATTCTAGAGTAAAACCCCTCTTTACATTGAATTGAGAAACAATGACAACATCTTTTTATACATTTTAATCAGATATAACAAACAATCCCATGCAAGATAAAAACTGGAATCTCCAGAGCTTTTTCTGTCAAACAAACTAAATGTTTCCACTCTGCCATGCCAAGAAAGGTAATCAGATGAGCCACTTTGGCAGACTATCAAAGTGCAAATGTATCATGAGTTGCCATGTCATGTTACTGAAATCTGTTTTTTTAGATCTACATTTTTTACTTCACAATCATCAGCTAATTCCATTACTGTCTAATTTAATTCCTACAGTCAACGGATAAAACCTGACAAAATACTAAGTACTATAATTTAACTTTCTTTCAAAATCTCTTCCAAAGCACTGCATACTACTAAATTTGTTGTTACTTGAACCATTTCCCTCCTATGTTCAGCTACAAAGCTGCATTTGCTTTTCTCCAGTCTTGTCATCCTACCCTTCTGCTTTTGGCCCTGCAGTTTTGCATGTCACTTCCTTCATGTTCAAGGATGGACAGCACCTGGTGCCTAATCTGACCACATTAAGCTTGAGTTTTCTTTCCAACTCTGTAGAAGACAATTTTCATAAGTATATGTTGTTGTTGTCATTATTATTTATCATAGAATCATAGAATAGTTAGGGTTATTATCATTATTAATACCATCATCACCAAACCTTACTTTAGACTATGATCAATATCATCATCCCTGTTGAAAACTGAAGCTACAGATATATTCCCATTTTAGGTTGTACCTCAGTCATCTACAAACTAATCCTGCCAGATGCCTTCTCTTCCTGGCTTTTTTCTGTTCAGAAAGAATTTCATGCTCCTTGCAGAACTGTAACTAAATGGTAGTTAAGTGCATTCCCCAGGTTTTTGTTCTTGCTATACTAATTTCAAACCTCTTTTTAAAGGGGTTTTATATTTACTGTAAGAAAACATCAAAGTTGTTTTGGAAGCTAATGAATCCACTTCATCATCAATACCTGTTTAGTGTTTCAAGAATTATAGTGTCTTCACACAAAGCTATAGGCAGTTACTCAGCAGCCTCTGTGAAAACCATTAAGGCACTTAGAAATTGAATCGTTCACCATAAATCACAAAGATTAGATTTAGGTGTGCAATCACTGATGGAGAAGGTTGTGTATAAATATAGCTACATGTGGATAAATACACATTTTCCAAACAAAGATTCTAGAATCATGACCATTGCAAAATCTGGAAAGGTCTTAAAAGCCAAAAAACTCTGATCTTTATTTGTTAATTTAGTAATTAGGTTTGTGCTACTGGTGCAACTTCTAATGGCAATGACCGACAGGTTTTACTTCTTGGAGCTTTCACAATATATAAGTCATTCGTGAATGTTCAAAATTCAAAATGAGCTCCGAAACAAAAAGAAATGAAATAAATTATGCTACACAATGAATTTTATTACAAGGGTAAATATGCTTCTTGGTTTACATTACACTCCTCCTTCAGTTGTAACAGACAGGCTATTAACAGGGGAAGGAAAATCAATTCTGAAACAGGAGCCAGTAAACTGGAAGAACATTAGTTTCCCCTTTAAAAAAAACTTAAATATTTATGTATGAAGTAGCTTTGATTATTTGTTGTGCTACATATGAATAAAATGTAAATCTTCACCATAATTCATTCTTCTGTTCTGACACACACACTAACACAGGGTGCCAAAGATGATTTTCCTCAGAAACAACAGTGCAGAAAAAAAAGAACCCAACACTATGCTACTAAAGCTTGCACTAGGCTTGTTTAAGACTCATTAAAATCCTTCCTTCGAACACATTTGTGCATTCCACATGCACACTAACATCATGTCTAACTTCGCTGTAACAATAATTACTCTAAGCTGTGGAAAGATGTCAGATTAACCGGAAACATGTTAGAGTAACTATTATATGATGAAAAATGAGTAACAAGCTTCTTTTCATTAAATATAAACCTAAGTTTCCCAGGCAGTGCTTTGTTGCTTAGGTCAAACGTTATAATTGAAACTGACCCTCCCAATTAAAACTCACACCTGTGAATCTATCATTTATACTATAGGGAGGAAAGGAACTAACACTTGTTATCTTCAGATGTGGCTTTAAATCACACAGAAAACTTGCTGCTCAAGCACAAATTGTGGTCAGACTTACAAGTTATACTTGTAAGAACTGGTTATAAAGAGGTATAGGATACTGAGACGTAGCAGCTGATGCGGAAGCAGGAATGCTACTGCTGTCCTTAGAGACAGAGTACATCGACCAGACAGCCACGACAGCATGTTAAGGGTATGTGCTTGTTTCCTATACAACTTGTTACTTTTCAGAATATGGGAGATATGTTGAAAAAAAGGGAAGATTTCTGTTACCAGCTTCAACACCAAAAAAGCCTAGCCATAAAATTAGTTTCCTGAGTGAGGAACATGTTGTTACTGCTGTTATTAATATTTGCTGTTATTAATATGAATAGCTGTCAGAAGCCCAGCCTTTATGACTGCTTCCTACTTCAGGGACCACTGACTATTATTTGATGTGTTGGCTGTAATTTGAGTTACTGCTTTTCAGTAAACGTTACAGCTTTCAAATCCCATTAGCAGTTGAGTCTGAATTACGTATCTTTCAAAACAAAATAAAAATGAGCAGAAACATTTTATGTGGCTTTGTCATATATTCAGTTCAGCAATCTAGTCTATTTATGAGAGCCGCACTTTTTCATGGAGTCCTGCTTAACATGTATAAGACACGGAACACCTAAAGGTTCTGTATTCATCCTTACTTTCCAGTCAACTCTGCATTACGGGAAGTGGAGAAAAAGTGATAGAAACTCTGCCAATAATTCAACAGGAAAATACCCAACATCCATGTACTAGCATATAACTACTACATTGTTCTGAGAAAAACTTATAGCTGTCCTCCATGTTACACCCCATAACAAGCCTATTTGTGGAAACAGCTCTAAGCTGAAGATGTCCTATATCATCAGCTTTCTAATGACCCCTTATACAACTACAGCACATTTCTGCTTCCCCTTTGATGTCAAGGAAGAAGAGATCACATAGCTAAATAAAATGCTTCTAGCACCAGGAAATTTAAATGCATCTTTTTCCTTGGAGGGTTGCACAGCTCTTACTAACTGAATGCCAAGCTGTGTGCCCATAGCCATTATGGAAAGAAAAAGGGTGCAGAGTAACAGGAACCTAGAGTACAATTTTATAAAGAAAGCAGGACTTAATCTGAAACTGAAAATTTCCTGAATAGTTTCTATGGAAGGCAAGTAATTCATTGCTATCCAATGATGAAGAACTTGTATTCTGAAGTCATTAGATTCACCAGTGACAAAAATACAATGCGTCCTTGGGTAGCTGCTGGTGAACAGTAATCACAGACCAGCGCATCTTCAGGAAATTGTTGTATGGACATAACCATCACATATCCTTCTTTCAAAGTCACAAAATCATATTTCAAAGAAGTTATTTTGTGTTAGAATCACGAGGGATTTATTAAGATTTGGGGGAAAAGAACTCCAAGTTTGTGAATATGTAACATGCATAATAAAAGTGTTTGAGGATGCAACTGTGAGCCATTAACGCAAATAAATAATCACCTGCTGGGATGTACAGTTTTTCCTTGTAGTCATGAAAATCTTGATAAGAACTGAATGCAAAAATAGAGCTAATATGGGTGACTTTGACAGAAAATGAAATTAAATGTCTTGCATAATGAGCCACCAAAACCCAAACTTTCCCAATGAAAGACACAAGTAATCTTAGCTCCAGTGCCAGTGTAACAGAAGGTGTAAAAGGAGTAGTGAAATGCATATCAACAACACAACTTGAAATACCAGTTACAAGGGTAATAAGGTCACTATTTCTGCCTCCATAGAAACTTTCTTTATATAAGCAATTGTTGACAAGTCACAATAAATAATGCAAATGCAGGAGACTGGTACTCAGATTGTATCTGAAAAATGCTATATGTGCTGAAGTGAGCACTTAGTTGTCTACAAAAATGTTGTGTAAAAGGCATGTGCCCAATTTCATGTTACTGTCTTACTTATTCCTATGAACAGAACACCTCTCAAGGAGGTCACAGTAATTTCCTTAGCTCTAACAGGATTAAATGAAACCTTCAGTACTGACTTGATATAAAGTATCAGTACGTCTTAACCAGCACGATCTGGCCAGCGCAGCGTGACTGCATTAGTGGAAAGGACTACAGTGCAAATAGTTCTGTGTCTATGACCACTTATACACAGGTCAGCTCCTGTAACATCCGAAGTCCTGCACTAGAACACAGAGCTAACTCTTTAGTCACCATAGAAAGACAAGGGTGACTCATTCAGGGAACTGCTTTCTAGACCATTTGAAAGATTACTCAGAGACCATCTAGAAGAGATCCCCATTTCAAACCAGAACTCAAAGCCATTATCAGAGTCTTTTCATCAGTATAACAGTAACATCAGGTTTTTAATAATTATCATGCTTTAAACAAATGCTCTCTAATATAGTAATAGGCTGGTATCATTTTTGCATACTGGGAAGGTGAAATCTGGTAAGCTAAGAGATGTAAAAGATTGTAAATACTAGAACTGTGAGCCCACTTAGTACTGGCCTTGGAAGCTTCAGCCTCTGGATAGGGATGAACCATGACTTCCCTCTCTTAATGCTAAATCGCAGGATGGCTCATTACTTTTTTAAGTATCTATTATGTACAGAATCCTAAAGTTAATTAAGTAAAATTAAACCTGTTTCCTCTGAAAAGTTCCCTACTCCATTTATCATTTGAAGATCGTATCTACTGTTAGAGCACCAAACATAAGAAATGTATATGGATAATGTGAATTCTGGATATTCCCTTGGGAAAAAACAAATGACAGCATAAACCATGTCAGAGCTAGGTAATAAGCTTGTTGGTTTAGGAAGGGAAATATAAAGGACAATAATAAAAGACCTTAAACAGTTTCCATAACTGGACCTCAGCACTCCTTTTCTGCTGGATAAAATTGGGATGACTTAATTTCTAGATGGAAGAAGTTATTTTATAAAAAAACCATCAGTACAAGGAAAAAATGCAATACTCAAGGACCATTATCTCTGAGCCAGAATCATCCAGACTGATGAATTTCAATGTGCCTCAAAAATAAATACAGAAAACTCTTTGCAACTGGGGCAATTATGGAAAAATCTAATTATGGAAAAGTCTGATTAAAAAAAAAAATCAGTGAGGGGAAGAAGGAATTAAACCAATGATCAGGGATTCCCTTTATCGTGCATTAAAATGTGTTACTCCTAAGGTGTTATGCTGCAGTGGAAACACAGCAAAGAAGGAGCTGTAATCTGCTGCCATCTGACACAATTGCACATGATAGGAATACATCACCTTAATAATGTTTGTCTTACAATCATGATACAGGCTCCTTCCAATCTTCAAAGTGAAAAGAGTGTGTAATGCATTTATGGCTTAAATTGCTTCGTGGGTTTGTTTAGGAAAGCAGTTGAAGTTGTTCTATGCTTAGAAAGTGGGATTGGTGAGTATAAAAAATACCCCTACTATGGAGAGTGAAAGAAAGCAGTTAACCTTCAGGGGTTTTCTTTATATGAATCAGTGCATGCAGAAATGTTAATAAAATGCACAAATTCATCCTTAAACACTGTGTAACACATATTTACAGCTAACATCCATGTACAATTAAGAAAACTTTAGCTTTATGTATCAAAACAGGAATATTATTTATCTGCCCATGTACTTAGAAGATGACTGATTTAATTCAGGAGGCTCCTCAGCAGATTTTATCATTTATATATACATTTATTCAACCAGCTCTGTATTTTATAAAAACAAGGAGGTGGGGCCACCAAAATGGAATTCTGTATAACAGTTGGAGTTAACTGGCAAGTATTTTAAGCTTATTCTGGTTGCCTGAGAAATCGTTAGGAATTATGAAGTTTTATGATCATTTTAAAAACTTAATTTTTTAAGAATTAATTCCATAAGGGAGCTATAGCCAAAAGCTGGCAATCCACATAAAATGCTCCTTGATTGGTGCAGGGGACGCAGTACTTAGAAATGCAACTATCGTAATGGTAACTATAAATATTGCTGAAACTTCTGGGGAGGTAAAAACCAATCATCATTGCATTGATTTTCTTGAGTCTGCCACTGCACAGTACCTCACTACTCCAGAAAGTACTCAGTGAAATTGATTACAATGAAGTCAAAGACGAATATAAATTCTAACCAAATATACTTAAGTGTAACTGAAGTTGGTAGTATTGCAATGTAATATAGACACTCAACCTTTAAGAAAAACAGAGGCTAAGAAACCTAGTGATTAACAAAAGATTATACTCAAATACTAGGTACCTACATACATATTTGTATACCCTCTTTTATGTACATATCTAAATGCTTAAGATATATCACAAATAAATATTTATGTTCAATAATTTTAACTGCAGATTTTAAAACCAAAAGTTTGAAGTCAGCTCCACTACCATAAGCAAAAGCATCGTAATTCTTATACACAAAAAACACAGCATGCAAATAATACTATTTATATACTTTCTGTATGAGTGAAAAGATTCAATTCAATGTAAAGCTGTCAACATCTCTATAGCACAAAACAGTCACACTAACCTGTATTTTGATTGGCCAGGAGAAATTGCTGACATAGACATAGAAAGTGATGTTTGGGTTGCTCCGAAAGTTGAATTTTTCACAGGAAAAACTATCTCTGTATTCCTTAATATTAGCTTTAGAAACAACAGGAATCTCTTCTCCAGATATTGTGCCAGCTAAAAATAACACATAATGTAGACTTATTTATGTTTATCACAAACATTAATCAATGTTAAAGCTGTCAAAGTAAACTTGCACAAGAAACAATTTCTTTAACTACTGTTGGTGTCTTCATTCTACAAGTTTAACAACCTTTTATTAGAGTTTACATGGCACATTAGGTATATTTCATACACATATAGAAAAGTCATAGAAACTCCTACTCTGGTTTCAAAAGATTATGTATTAATCATAACATTGGTAGAAGTGACATGAATTTTAGGAGAAAGTTGTTACAGTCAGCTAAACAGATAATATGCTTTCCTCTAGTAATTTACATTCCATTTCAATAAAAATCCATAGGTTAATAAAGCTTGAAAGTGAATTTGGCTACATCTTACATTGTTTCTGTAGGGTTTCAATTGTTCATGAAAGCTTTAATAAGATACCTACTAATCGACATATACACTTTTTTGCAAATACATGGATGACTATGCTAAGTTGAAGGAATAAATAGAATTTACTAACTATGGGATATTAAAATACTTCAGAATGACACTGATAAAGAAATTCATGAGTTTATGTAAGACAAACTCTGAATCTTTTTTTTGTTGTTTTTAATTTTAGTATAATTTCACTTTAAGCATCGTGCTTCTCTCCTTGGATGTGTTTTCAGAAAGTCAATTGAACCAATTCAGAGAAACTGTCTAAATGGAGCTTTTCTTCCTTCTTGAAACAAAGAAGAGTAATGGGGTTCAAAGTTGGAGGAAAATAGATAAGCAGCTCCTTTTATCAGCATACACAGAAGAACTTTATTGTTTGATATCAATGTTAAGGTTAATAATTAAATTTTTAGCTTGAATACTGAAACAAAGAAATAAAATCTCAGTCTCTGCAGTAGTTAAGGAAGTAATTTATCTTAATTAAAATCACAGCATTTCATAACACTGTCATTTTAAAAATTTAAATAGACTACAAGCTTTTCCTACCAAAGTAATTTTAATTGAATAGGAGAGAAAGTTAACATGTTAATGAAGCTTTGTTCAGATTGCAAATTATCATCTGAGGTTTAAATAATATAATTAATAATTGCACACTGATAATGGCAAAAGAACACATTTGGTAAAGTTTCATTATCAAAATTAGCAACAAAGAGACAATCAGGTTAAAATAGTTTAAAGGATCGTGAAACCATATGGGGAAAAGTCATAAGACAAAAGTTTACCCTCACCTGTAGAACCAATAGACCATGTAATATTGAGGTTGAAGTTGTTTGATGCATTAATTGATATATCCAAATTTTTATTTGACTAGATAAAAAAAGAAAATATATTGAAATTAACAAAATATATCAGAATGTATTGAATATAACTACTGCACATAACAGAATACAGCCTTTTAATAACCTTACATTTCCATTTTATACATAAATGGTAGTGGTAATAATTCAGAGCCAAAGGCGATCCTTTCTTTTGCTTCAGTAAGAATAGGGTTCAAATAATCATATAACTACACCAGCTACCTTTTCAGACTGTGATAAAAATACTGAAATCATTCTCTTTATAAAATTAAAGAAAAATAATCATGCCAAATGGCTACATTTTAATTACAGTCCAAAAAAAATTACTTTTCTCATCTGCTAATGAAGATTTCTTAACTGAAGGGTATATTCCTTTAATTCATCACAGGAAGATACTGAAACTTGTTAATCATGGGAACAATAAAATAAACCAGCTGATAATTTTTTGCAGTATTAGTTGTTCTGAACTACATTTAGAAAGTCTTCTAACCATTTAGAAAGTTTTATCAGTGAATTGCACTGAAATAATTTTCAGTTCTCAAAAAAGATTTCAACTATTTATCTCTAATACCTTATGGGCACTTGGGAAACCTTTAATCATGGTCAAGTATAATGGAAATCTTAATCATGACTCTCCAAAACTTGTCTAAAGGTAATAACATTTTCTCACCTGTTCTGGATTTGCTATAAAGTTTATGGCAGTGTGATGGCGATCATCCTCTTGTAATAAGCTGAAGGTAAACTGATAATCAATCAAAAGGCTGTCTGTGGGCAAAACAGGAATTAAAGGTAATAAAAGAGATTCAACTGTAAACATATTAATAATGTATGCAAGCATTAAAAAAATTTACCATTCATGTGGATTTTAAAAGGCATGGAGTAACCTATACATCAGAATTACCCACATGTATTTCACTGCTTTAGTATTTGCACTATAATGTCTTGAAGCAATAAAGTGAAGCAGCAACAAAAAGAACAGTATTAAGAAAAATAGCTATATTAAGAAGCCGATCCTATCAGGGAGGCATAACAGCTACTACACATAACGAAACAGTCATTCCTTGAAAGGTAATTATTCCAAAGTACACTATCAAGAATTTTTAGTTTTGAAAGTTATCAGTTCCTTAAATTTAGTCTGAAATAATTATTTGAATATTCTGTTCAAAATGCATTTAAATACTTTAATTTTACAGTTACATGCTTTACTATGCTATAGAAATACACCTACATACCTATGTCAATACAACACATTTTAGACTAACCAGTTTTAAAACTTGCATCTACAGTAAAATTGTATAGCATGAAGGCATGATACTAAGCTAAATAGGACTGGTAATAGTAAAATGACACAGTGGAATTTTGAATAGAAATTATATAACCACAAAACACATCCTTTCTAAATTGACAGAATTCTAAGAGAATTTGTAAGTGGCAAGTGATACCAAATTTCATGCAAGAAAAACAAGTGGTAGTTTAGTATTGACTCAGAAAGATTACAATTCAAATGGCATTTGTTCTGTCCAATTTTCTTGCAGCCTATGAAAGGACTGGAGTCTTCCAGCAGTTACTACTCATGCCATTCCTGTCACTGAACACTAACAGCACTCCCCTGATGGCCAGCTAAGGTTGGCATAGATGCAGAAGGGAGAAGATGACCCAAACCATGTTTAACCCTTCCTGGAAGGAGCATAAAATGATTAGGACTAGTCAGAAGACATAAGTTTTAAGTATCCCATCGTTCCTCAAGTTGGAGAAATGAGATTAACCCTTATGTGGGTCACCAGGAATGACTGAAAAGGAACTTATCTGCAGGGGAAAAAGTTATAATTGGATATTTCAGGGTGAAGCAGATTTCCAGCACTTCCATAATGTAAGAAATAGACACAGGACGGCTGTTGCTGCGATTCATCAGCACTCCATGTAGAATCCCAGCAGGCAGGTACTAAAGAATGAGAAGAGTCCTCAGAGATGTAAACTGTGTTAGCTGGTTAGTAATCCTTCTGCAACAGACTGTTGTGAACCAGAACTGGGTGCAGGGGATGGATCTTGAATACTCTGGTACAGGCGCAAATATATTCAGATCTAGCAGAATAAATCTAACTCTTTGACCAATACGGTTCTACAGGGATCAAAAGATTCTGGTTTTGCCTTTGTCACAGCAAATAAGGAGGGAACTTGTAAGTGTACCTTGTTCAGATTCTTATTCTGTGCATGTTCAAGTATGGTCAGATGCAAGTTATCTTTGATGAGACACCCTAGTGAGTAGTTTTGGAGGCCTATTTTGATCCACATCTTGACGGCATTCTGCTAGTCACCAACAACACACAGTATGTTACAAATAAAAAATGTGATCATAAAAAGAAAATCAGTAAATACAAAGAGAGTGAAAGACTAAGTCAAAGCAAGAAAAAGCTGTGTCAGCTTTTGTTGGACTCAGTAGCTTGCTTACTGCTGACAATCACCTTTTCTGCAGGAACACATCATCTGAAAAATACGTTTTATTGTATCCCTCGGGAAGCCTGACATAGAAGGAGAAAAAAGCTTACTGGTCAATGAAGCATGAATATAGCCCACTGTATTGTCTTAATAGTTAAAGAAAATGGTTTGGGGTAGGAGTTTTTTTGTTTGGTTGGTTGTTGTTTGGTTTTTTTTTTTATACTGTGTGGAAAGAAAATTAAAAGATAAAGGAGTTACATGAAAGGAATTACCGTGACCTTTGAAGCTGACAAGCCCACTTTCGCTATCATTAGACACCACAGTTCCACTATTCAAACAAGAGTAAATTGATCTATATGTCTTAGGTAATAAGTTTTGATCAGGTTTTTGCATGCTCTGAAGGCAAAAGATAAATAAATATTAAATAACTCATTTATTATTAATACTATTGTACAGTTCGATAACTAAACAAATCTTATTAATAAAGTCTCATTGAATCTATTAGTAACATTGTATTCTACCTACATATGTAACAGTAAGATTAATCATCACACCAAAACATATTTAAAGGCAGCAGGCCAGCTAAAGATGGCAAGTAGTGACTGACCCCTTATTAAAGGGATTAATAAACCCTTTAATAGTCATGAGTAAAAAGGCCAAAAGGCTAGGAATAATGTATAGATATGCTAAATCTCCTGATCTGGTGAACTTGTGACCCCATGAAATACAAAGAACTACTTTAGCATGAACCATTGTAAGTGTATGGTGGACAAGTAGCACAGCATGCACTCCTATGGAATTTCTGGCTACTGCTAAGGCTACAAATGCAAGAAGCACAGTAGACAGGCCTTCTGGACAAGATACTGCTGATTTGCTCAGAAAATATGGAAAATGGCCATTTAAAAACTCCATAGTCATCTTCTAAACCCAAACTGTGCCCTCTCAGAGATGCAGAGCATCACCTGAAGACCAGGGATATATAGTTAAGATATCATTAGGCAAAACAGGGAGTAGACACAGGACTCCTGTCTCCCAATTATATGCACAGCCTTTCTGCACACAAGTTTAAAAAAGATATCAAAGTCATTTACTCTTAAAACAGTATGACTACTTTTTTCCTGGGGTTTCCTGTTATATTTAATGGTTGTTTGGTTTCTGGTGGTTTCTTTTTGTAAAATTTATGTGTTACTTGCTAAAGCCAAGAAAATAGGAGCTAAGTTTTCAAAGCATTCAGGAAAAGTCTTTACATTGATAAAGGATGTCACTCTATTACAGTTCCTCACAGTTTTACCATCTGTAACAAACCAGAAAACTATTTTCACTTTAACTGCATTTTTACCTACAATACAGTTGCAACTGTCAATCATAAAAAACAGCAAGATGGTTACATACAGTGCCTTTTATACTCAAGATATCCCAAAGTACTTTCTGGTGTTATTAATTAATTAGCAGTTAATGAATTTGATACTCCATTAATACTATCAAAGATAGCTGCATATTACACACTGTATGTAGACATTATCTCTTTTGCGGTACTCAAATGGCTTTGAATACCACAGCTTGCATTATTAAAGAAGGGTTCTGAAAGCCAACTCATGGAACTTGCCTTGAGATTCTTCAAAGGTGGCAAAGGACCTTTAACTTATGCCAAGCCAGTCCTACAAACTGGAGAGAGCAGATCTTCACTAAACTATTCAGGAGGAGCACATTTCTCAGCAATAATAAACACAATTTATGAAGGTTTTTTTCAACGTGCAGCAGAGAGGGACAAATCATTAAATCTCTACCTCAGCCACAGATTGGATGCTGCAAAGCAGAAATACATAGCTCTTCATAGATGATTCTAATCATAGAATCACAGAATCAGCCAGGTTGGAAAAGACCTTTTAGATCATCATGTCCAGCCATTACTCCCAGACTGCCAAGACCACCACTAAACCATGACTCTGAGAGCCTGACCTACATGGTTTTGAACACTTCTAGGGACAGTGATCTCACTGCTGACATGGGCAGCCTCTTCCAAAGCCCAACCACCCTTTTGGTGAAGGCATGTTTCCTAATATCCAATCTAAACCTCCCAGCACAGCTTGAGGCCATTACCTCTTGTCCTCCTGCCAGAAGAGACTGCTCCTCTACCTCACTACAACCTCCTTTCAAGTAGCTGTAGAGAGCAATAAGGTCCCCTCTGAGGCTCCTCTTCCCCAGACTAAACACCCTCAGTTCTCTCAGCTGCTCCTCATCAGACTTGAGTTCCAGACCCTTCACTGGCTTTATTGTCCTTCTCTGGCCTGCTCCAGCACCTCAATGTCTCTGTTAGTGAGGAGCCCAGAATTGAACACAGGATCCAAGGTGCGGCCTCACCAGTGCCAAGTACAGGGGGATGATCACTGCCCTGGCCCTGCTGGTCACACTATTTCTGATACAGGCCAAGATGCTGTTGGTCTTCGTGGCTGACTGGGCACACACTGGCTCATGTTCAGCTTTGTCAATCAGCACCCCAGGTTCTTTTCCATTGAGCAGCTTTCCAGCCACTCTCCCAGACTGGCACTTTACAGGGAGTTGTTGTGGTCCAAGTACAGGACCCAGCACCTTGCCTGATTGAACCTCATACCACTGGCCACAGCCCACCAATCCAGCCTGTCCACATCCCTCTGTAGAACCTTCCTATCCCTCAAAGATCAATGGTTCCAGCCAACTTGGTGTTGTCTGCAAATTTACTGAGGGTGCACTCAATCCCCTCATTCAGACCATCACTGATGATATGAAACAACACTGGCCCTAAGACCAAGCCCTCAGGGACACCACTAGTGACCAGTCACCAACTAGATGTGATATGACTGAACACCACTCTTTGGGCTCAGCCATCCAGCCAGTTTGCAACCCAGCAAAGAATCCACCTATTCACACCATTAGCAGCCAGTTTCTCCAGGAGAATGCTGTGGGGTCATCTTATCAAAGAAGGAGGTCAGGTTGGTCAAGCAGGACCTGCTCTTCATGAACCCATGCTGACTGGGCCTGATCTCCCCATTAATTCAAGGAAGATGACTAAAGTGAATATGATTTGAATGAAGCAGAGAGCACTGCCTAACTCAGTTATGTGATTCAACAGTGCAAATTAAGTCAGGTGCAAATGAAGGAGCTGGCATTGAGCAAACATTTCCTTCCCATCTTTCTAATGACTGCAGGAGTATGCTGAGGAAGTTTCACAGCTTGGAGGGAGGTTCACTTTCATACTCAGATTACCTTCTGAGTTGGCCAAAACTTAAAGAAAGATTTGCCTGGACCTGTTCTTAACTTGCACATCCCAAATGTCTGGAAGGCTCTAAAGGTACAATTTATTAGAATATAAATTAGAAGAACTTTAGGGGAAATTTAATGTGAGAGTAGAAATTAAAGGGATTGTAAAGAAGACCATTTATTGTATCCTGATGCTGTTTGTCTCACTCTTCTTATTCCCTAAGTTTCAGGCTATACCCTAGGAGACTCTTCCCCTACATGCATCCCACAGCTCTCAGGGAAAGTATCACTTCCCTCTCCTTCAGATGGCTTCATCTGCAGCAGACCACAGCAGGCAGAATAGCTTTCCTTCCCTCTGCCAAGCTGCATCCAGAATATAACCCTAAAACAATCTATGCCAATATATCCCAAATTCACATAAACAGACTAAGCAGTTACACACTACATCACATCATATTTCATAGTGCCATTCAGCCTAAACACCTTTGCCTGGAAGTAAATACAAAATTTAATGTAAAATTTCATTGTAAGAGCACAAGATGTTTGGAATAATTACATAATAAATAGACAAGTGCATTACATTTAAATGTAGAAAAATCTATTTAAAGAACATTCAGTGTATCCTGCTGATACATGTTGTCATATATATTTACAAGCGTGAATTTAGAGAAGCCAGAGATTTTATTCAATGTATATTTGTTTCTACTTTAAACCTTTAAAAAGCCACTCTAAGTATTTTCACCCTTTACATAAACATATGAGACTTTGTAGAAGTGCTTCAGTTTATAAAGACAAAGAGAACAGATTGCTTCAATTAGGAAACAAACCAAAACTAGAAAAAAACTCACTGCATTTATATTGTACCATAGGATGACAATGAAAGCACAATGATAATGAATATTAAACATAATCAAACTGCCATATGAGAAACACTTGATAAAAGCAATCTTGCCATGTTTATCTGGTTGACCTACAGAAATAAGACTTTAAAACTGTTTTCAAAATCAGGTGAACCCTGAAAATGAAACAAATTCAAGCAACAACAACAATAAAACAAACACCATCACTGCTGAGAGGTAGCAATCAAAATATTATCAATGGCCATTAACAGCCAAAAATTAAATATAGAAAGTTATAGAATTATTTTATTGACTTATAGAAGACAATGTGTGACTCTCTACAAGTACCACTGATGCACGCTGTGGTTCATTTTGGTGACTCATTTTTCTGTAAGAATTAAAAATATCTACAACACAAATCCCACCTTTTTTCAAAACATATTTCCTTATCTAAACTTAATTCTCAACACATTTCAAATTCAAACTGTCAATTAGCTACAACGATTTTCCAGAAAGCCTAGGTAGTTAGCCACCCAGACTCTTAGCTGTGGAAAAAATGGTAATGACATTACAGAATGAGTGTTGCACTTTTTTACTTCTGAAAAAGTTAACTGAAAAACAATGTACTGAAACCCTTCTTGTTTTTTAACAATAGCTTGCTCTTCTATCTCTCCCCAAACTTTTGGAACTATGCAGAAGACAATTTCATCTTAGTTTTGGTTTTAATAAAATCTTAATATCCAGCTTCTCATTTTTCTGAGTCATCAAAATAGTCCATGTTTACATTTTTCCAATTAATATTTTTTAAATAAATATTTTAAAAAACCCTAACAAATAAAACCAACAACTTATGTTTAGAGTAAGAGATAGAACCACTGTCACTTTACAACAGTGATAATTCCTTCCTACTTCATGCTGGACTCTAAAACATCCCATGTGTTGTTGGCTCAGATGTGCAGCCCGACCCTCATCTCAAATCTGATAAAAGATACAGCCAGACAGAAGTTAAAGAGACACAAAATTAAGTATAATCTATAAACTTCCTGAACTTTTATGTTTAAAGTTTCACAGGGGAAGTTCTTGAGGACATAGAAACCTCCTATAGAAACTCAAGAGTCCACAGCTCAGATCTTAGTACATCACCACAGAATATTTGGAACCCACCAGCTGGGTATTCTTGAGATAAAGCTTCTCCAGGAGTCAGCCCAGTGCATGCTAAACACAGCTACTACAAAGTTATGTGCACGACTAAGTTGCCACATCACCACAGTGTAGCCTCCTCTTCAGAGCTCTCACCAGGAAAATGTGTTGTAGGCTGCCTTCTTTTTGACGGTATTAAAACCAGCTCCTCCTATTTTTGCCTAGCAGGGTATGTGCCTCATCTCCTAGTGTAGGCAAGGGAAAAGCAGCAACAGGATTCACATCGGCATGGGAAGAAAATTCAATTTGCACACAGAGACTAAGAGACCAGAAGAAGTCAAATGACACAAGTACTCAGCAGGGAGAGGGGACTTCTACAGTCTAATTTCTGTTTCAAGGCATCTTGTTTTCCTTGTGCATTAAAAATTATTGAATGAAGCAGAAAAAGAACATTGGGAGATAAAGACTACAGTACCATCCTGACATCATCAACGGTCAAATATAAATAGGATTTATGGTTATTGAGCCTTTTCACATCTCTATTTTGATTTTTTCAACACCCTTGACTGCTTTCACAGTCAAAAGAAGTCATTAAAATCAATTCAAAATGTCAGTAATGAGTGCATGTGAGAACAAACAATAATTAGGCAAAGAAAGCAATTTAATTAAATGAGGAAAATAAATTTCAAAGCAATCATTTAATCCTAGTATTGCTCTTAATTTTCAAGAAACTGTTCTCTTTCTTTAATGAAGACCCATGACTTTTAATATGGTTAATATGGGAATTTTAAACTCATAAGGAAAAGACCTGTTCCCTTACTCAAGCTTTTGTATTACAAGAAAATTTAGTGTTTTCTAAAATGCCAGTGTTCCTCAAAGAGCAAAGTCCAGATAGAAATCTTGACTTGGAATTCTACTTCAGTACTTCTGAGTGGCCCTACAACTCCCTGAGAACATATAATTACATTGGTAATTATTTCTAAAATCATTTAAAAAATTGGATATGTTTCATACAAATTAGTGATAGATTGATATTAAAAGGGTACATTAAAGAAGAATATTAAAACTGTAAAAAGAACCACTACTATCAAGGGTGTCTGTGGATTATTTTTGGGTGAATGCTCACTTAATGGGCAGCTATTCAACACTTTGTACTACATTCAGTACTTGGTGTTGGGCCCATGCCTCATTTAATACATACTACACAAACCCTTTTCTAAAGACAAGATTAGTTTCTCATGTGGATTTCTATAGTATTCAGCACTACCAGTTTCTGAGTTCTTCAGAAAAGTTAATGAATTCGTTACAACATTACTGAGAGATGAGCAGGCATTATTAGCCTCATTTTATAGGACACGGAAAGAAACAAAAAGACCAAGGACAAAAAGATCCATTAATCGTGAGTAACCAATCTGAAATACCTAGAGCCTGATTCTTCATAATATGTGAGTTATATAACACTACACACGATCATTCTTATTTTGCAGTTCCTTCCATCATTCACTGTAATTTGTTCAATTTTTACAAAAAAATGAAAAACAAGAAAGGAACATACGTTCATCTTTCCATTACATTATCACTGATTCTTTCCCTAAAAATTCATTCAGTGCATTGTAAAGGGAAAGTTCCTTGGGAAATAGTATGTAGCCATGTTATTAGTAGTTGTACAATCGTGCCCTAATAAAGAAGCAAATCAAAAATGACTGCACCAGCAAACTTAATTCTTCTGCTTTCCTGGTACCCACTGCCTGAACAGTCTGTTTCAATAAAAAGGTTTTATTAAGTAATTTTAAGAATCAGGTTGGAGTAAACTCTAGAGTAAACCACTTTACTCTTGAGCTAGCTTCTCCCATTCCCCCGATCTTTCCAGCAGAGCTTCCCAGTTCACTACATCTCAGCAAAGAGGGAACACTGAACCCCAGTTGGCAGAAAAGGAGCAAACCCATAAATCACGGGACAGATTCATGGACTTCGTATCTTTGGCCACTGTCCCTTCTCCCATTGCCTTTATCACACAGTTTCTTAAAACACATTTCTAAAACTGAACAACATGGCAAAAGATTTTCACACACACAGAATTTTGGAGAAATATATCTAGCATTTTGACTCCAAAACTGAAAGTTTAGCAAAAGTTCTAACCCAAAAGGACCGCACTGCCATGCGAGCAGAATATACAACCAGACCCACTCACAATATTGTCTCATTCCCAACTACAACCTAATGATCATATAACCTTTTTCTGAATACATTTTTTTCTGAATAGAAGATTTCTATTTTCTGAATAGAAAAACAGTGCTGTTCTATCTTAGCTTCATGAAATCATTTAAAGTTGTAAGAACCTCCCTCACGACTGCAACATCAGACCCATCACAGTCAGTCTTCCCACATTTTTCTATTTAGGGAAGTCTCTATTCATGCCAATTCTAAAATTCACAGTCTCACCTCCTCACTGCACAGGCTGTTTGTCTCTCTCCTGCTCTTTCTATTGATTATTCTCTATTTCCAGCAACAGTTTGTTGAGAACAGTCCTACTCACATTCTTCTTCATCAGCAAAACTCACACTGCTTTTGAAACCAAGTTCCATTATCAAATGCTATAAATCATATTCATTTGTGACCAAAATAAATTCTACTTTTATTATACCAAAGTTAGGGGGTTACCACCAGACCTATTTTCAGTCATGATAATTATTCTGAACTTTCAGAATAATTTCAGAGCAGCTGCCTGATTCAGTCCTCTGTTGTCTGTATCAAGCAGTCATCCACTGCCTCATTTTCATTGTTACACTGAAATATGTTGGTGTCTGACATTACTTGTCCATTGTGAGAAAACAAAAAGTCATTTACTATAAACTAGCAAAACTTGCATTTTTGCTGAATGCAATGAGTGCTGAACGAGCTTCAAAATACTTCAGCACTTACTATTTATACATCTTTTCCCATGTAAAGAAAGGGCATGCGAGAATGAATTTCACAGTAGTTCGAAGTTTAGAAAACTGGAAAATGACAAGTCATTGTTTCTTTTCTGTACGTCAAAAAATGTACTAGGTTAAAAAGCCCATTAAAAGATAGGGATTAGTGTCATAATCAGCAAATCTGGTAACTAATTTTATACAAAAATGTTTTATCTTCTGAAATTGTCAGCTGCCATTTGGACAGCTCTAATAAGTTGTCAGTTTTGATCATAGGGGAGGGCCAGATACAGAAAAAGCTGCCTTGTGTTACAATTTTATTTAGCTAATATGTTACTATATATAATTATGTCACTAATAGTACAGGCTTACTCTTTGTAGACTAAAACTTTCTGAAGATGATGTCGTCCTAAGAAAGATGCACAGAGCTTAGGTGAGTAACCCCTGATTCTCTCTACTGACTATGGAAATATCTAGAAGGTTATTTCAGGCTGGACACGTAAGTTTTAAGAAGCTTGTTGGTGAGATGCACTGCACTGTAAGCGCCATAGAAGTAAATACTTAGGTATGTCAATGTTACGATGAGCAAGGAAAGACTTGGTGCTGAAATCTAAAAACTGAAGAACATGTACAATTACCTGGGTTCTTTTAAGCATAGAAACTGAAGAGTAGATTCCTAAGGTTTTAAACCATGGACCACAGACAGGTGTCATTTTTTGCATGGATAGTTCACCAAATTCTTAACTGAAAATACTGCAACAACTGACAGGGTTTCTTTTAACAGCTGCAGACTCTTCTCAAGATCTCCCTACAACCATGGTCTATAGAGTTTGGAAACCAATGAACTAGAGAATTGCAATCAAAATATTAGTAAAAGAAAAAAAGCAAAGAAATGTGAGTGCATCAACTGGCAGTTATTAAAACATCAATTTTAGACAAAAGGTCTAGATGTCTCTGACGATGGAGCATTTCAAAGCTCATGGCACAAGCATCATGATTAGTCAAAAAATGTAAGTGTTATTATTTAATAGGAAGGACTGCTCAGGAAACGAGCTTTTGTCACAGCAGACATTCATTGTGATAGCTTAATTCTGGTAATATTCTGGCAGTGTTAGAAAAGTGGGAGAAAAGTACAAACAGAACAAAGAAAAAAGTAAAGCCTTACTAAAATATTATGGTAGAAATTCAAATTTATCTCTCCATGAAGTTTTCTTCATAATGATCTAGATGTATCACCGACTTTACAGCACTAATATTAACACTACAACTCTACCACGCAACAGCATTTTGCAATATACTAGCATCAACACTCCTTAACCTATTTCTAATTATTTTTCTCTAGTAATATACCCTATACACACTGAAGAGATCTTCAATCTCCTTGTTCTGACAACTGAAATCTCACATCTAAGAAACAACATTAAATTATCGTTTGACTTCATGTGTTATTGCCAAAGAGGGATGTTTCTTGTCATATCATTAATTAAAGCAGTCAAATTTTAACGTTATTTTAAATCTTGCCTTAAAACTTTCAGTTTACTTTATAATCCCTACAAATTGGGTAATATGGTTCCTTTTAAAAATGAAGAACTTGATTTTTATTTCTAACAAGGATCGATGCCCATAATATGGACACGGCAAAAGTGTTAATAATATTTTTAAGCTGCTTATGCTTTTATACATGTATATGCTCAAGTTTTCAGATGAATTCCAAAGATTCAGAAGTTATTCACACAATAACTTCTATGTGGATTTTTAGCAGAGTTTTTATCCTGGTTCTTGAATAATTAAACACAGGTCTCAGCCACAGAAGCAACCCCTAGCTGATTCAGCCTTACAAGAAGACAGAACATGCACTTCCTAAACTGGCTATAAATATACAAAAATAAGTAGGTGTTCCTGTAATATCTTGACGGTTTCAAAATTCTCTTATTTCCTTTTTCTCATTATTTAGTTGAACTTTGCTTAAGAAACCTTAAATCTACAGTCCAAATGTCAGATCTTACCCCATGTTGCTTGACTCCGCGTGATTTGTACAAAATACACAATGTAAATTGAAGTTGAGATGTTTCAACTTTGCTAATATTCTTTGCTGTTTCTCAAACAATTTTAACATGTTAGTTTTGAGAACCAAAACCTCTAATAGCAAATAAATCCAGAACTCCTTTCTGCAAAAAATGCACTTCATACTGAACAGAAATGATGCCTGTCATATACCTTGCTGTGCAGCCTCTATCTTAAAGTCGTGAACTGCAACAGGCACTTGTATTGTAAAAGATGTAATATGCTAAATTGCCATACTTGCACAATGGACAGTAGAAATGCTTTTGGCATTACAACTCTATAAAGAAGATGTAACACAAGCATCTTTTAATGTAAAACATCACTGGGTATATTTAAGTAAAATCTGTTGATTTAAATACTAACTTTCTCACTGGTTTTACTCATGCCAAGAACTGAGCGCCAATTCAGCAACGACCACTGATGGCATATTAACATTCCAAACATTCACAAATGAGATTGCATATCTGTAATAATGCCTAATCCAGACTATGAACCCTTTAAAACAGATAGAGGATTAAATACTTCAACCCTCAGTATAAAGTACAGAGTGACAAACTTGAGAAAAAAGAAACCCAGATTCTCTTCCCCACTTCCTACAAATTTAACTTGTAGAGCTGGCAGTTAAGCACGTAAAATAAACTGTCTGGTTAAACTAAGCAAATGGAAAGAACAGGGAAAGGAGAAATGGAGCCCAGAAGGCTGTTTTTCTCAACTCCACCACAGTAACCCACTCTTCAGAGGAGATTTATTCTTTGCCTGAGAGAGGGAACGTTGGCCACCACAGCAGGGCTCACTGACTGCTTTTTGAAAGTGACTTGGAAAACTCAATTTCCACCTCAAACAGCTGCCAGACATTAAAAGAAATATTCTGTTTCCCTAGCACTATTTTTTCTATAAACTAGGAACTAGATACGGCTGTGCTTTCATTAATTCATGGCTTTCTTTGGCCACGGGAAGAAAGTACCAGTAACCAGAACGCACAAGCAGAATAAACCTCTTCCTCCTTCATTGTTCTTTTTGTTCATTTGGTTGGTTGCTTGGCTTTTTCAGATTATTAGTTTAATACAGAACAACTGATAGATTCCACTACTCTGTGACAGATTTCAGGCACAAACATTCTGACACAGCTTTTTTAGGAAGTGAATTATCATGTAAAAAGGAACAGCAAACTACAACAGCAAATACTGGCAGTCTATTTGTTCTTGGTATCTGAAAAATGCTGATTGTTCCCATCACCTATACCTGACCTTCATGGACTGTACAATGTAGTAGGCAGGCAATCCTTGCCAAAGAACATGAAGTAGGTGACATATTTGCATGATGTAGTTGTACATCGTCTTCCCTAGATGAATTTCATTTTCCTCTTTCCACCATTTAGTTCATTCTAATAATGACATCTCTTTATTCACTATAGCAGGTTGCTCCAAGCCCCATCCAACCTGGCCTTGAACACTGTCAAGGATGCGGCAGCCACAGCTTCCCTGGGGAACTTGTGCCAGTGTCTCTCCACTTCTCTTTCATTAGCCATTCCTAGTGCCATGAAAGCCTTTAACACTTAAAAATCTGCTAGCCTGTGGTATCTATTTCTACTCAACAAGAGTAGAATTCTAAAATTCTTATTTTACTGATGAAAAAATTGTTAGATATTTGCCATTTTAAGATTTTTCTTTCCACATTTTGCATAGCTTGTAACTTTTCCAAAATTATTCTGATGGCCTTGGCATTTCCTTAAGGGGGTAACACAGTAAAGCATATTTATTTACCCATAACATAAAAAGACAAATCAAATACAGATATATTACTTCTCTACCAATATATCTTGATATTCCTTGACAGACACATTTTTCAACTTTTCCTTAATGTCTTGTTTGCTATTGTATCTATTTTGCTAGCGTATATACTGCTGCTTTTTGACCTCTCACAGTTTGCTCTTCTATTTCATGTCAGCATTACACTTTATATCAAGGGACTAGCAAATTACACTTTCGTGTCAATGAGTTATATTTCTAGAATGTATTTTAAAACAATATTCACAATTCAAGCTAAGAAAAGTGACAATAAATTAATATCAAGGACTCATAGGCTACTTTAGACTATGCTGAAATTGAGCTGAGTTAGCCAGTCAGAAAGCTGAACAATGTGACAACGTCCACATTTTACCTAATATAAGATTTGTTAAAGTTTATGCAACCTAAGATCTTGAGACAGAAATTACACTCAATTTATTTAAGCTATCCTACAGAGCTCATCGTTCAAATACTCTGCAAGGGCTTTACAACACTAAAACTGAGGCTGCTATCTTGACTTTTACAACATGTGGGCTAGGATGAGGTGGTTCAGGACCCAACACAAGTGAAGAGCATACCTTACAATAACTAGCCAGCTGCATCAGTTGTTCAGCCTGTAATAATGGAAAAGGCTAAACTATCCTCAAGTGCTTCATACTTGCCAGTGGAGAAGAGTACCCCAGTTGACACGGAATACCTAAGCTTCTCCAAGAACTCCCAGTCAGAGGAATCAACACAAATTCTCTCACAAACCATAAGTCACTTACTGGAGTCAGGGTGGGGTTTTTTTCCTATTTCAATTGGTTCAAGACTTCAGAACACATTGCTCCTTGAAGTTCCCCTGATCAAGAATTCTGTCTTTTCCCTGGCAAGTCAGCACAGGAAGCAATGTAAGTGTAAAACCAGCACAAAGGCTTTCCCTTCACTGTCAGAAGGGAAAGGAAAGGGCCACTGATGGATCCTTTACTATGCCATTTACTTCTTGCAACTCCAGTCTTGGGGAGCTCTGAGGTCTCCCGGGTGTTTGAGGAGTGACAGCTTCTGTCTTTGTAGACAGGTTAGGGAAACAAACAGTCACAGCACACTGCATATAAAGCAAAAGGATTCAGAAAGTATTCAACCCTATGAAACCTAGCTCAACATACAGACAAAATAATTGTACATATGTAGATATTTGCATCAGTTTCCTTCACATTAAAAAACTGCTTCACATATGGGCTACAGTCCCACACAAAGCAAGGTGTTTCTTCTGAATGAGTTTCCCAAGCCATTGAGTCTCTCTCACTCTTGCCTCATTCAGATTTTCAAAACTTAGAGTTCCATAAATAACCATAATTCACACTGCTTTAAATTTTTATGCAATAGGTAAATTTATGGTAATTGGTATTTTACTCTAATACTACATACTATGTTTGCAAGACAAATATAAATAATATAAAAAATAATTATGCAACCTGCGGAACAGCCTCTCAGGTGATGAAGGCCCATAGGTCACACTTTTATTTGCATACATTACAATGCATGTTTATCTATTATTATCTTCTGCTTAGCAGTTAGGAAGCTAGATTATCCAGTGTAGTGGCATCTTCTTTTGACTTAGGAGTCAAAATAAGTAGTCACTACAATCTAAATAAGTAGTCACTACAAGGACTTTGTCTATTTTGGCAAAAGTTATTAGTGTCAATAAGGGGATGCCAATCAGTAAAGTCAGTGATACATCAGCAAAAGCTATCAGAGAAAGCAAATAATCTTCATTTTAAAAAGGGGGGTTTAAAAAAAGCAAATCCCCAATATTAAGTAAATACATACACCCAAATACTGTTCAATTCACAGCAAAGTCTGAAAATGATTGGCAGCAAAACTGCTTCTTTAGCCTGCCCAATAAAGCCGCAAAGCCAACCCAGCATTTGGCAAATGGGTACGCAGAGCCTGGGGTGAGACCATAATACTTAATTAGGAGTTTCAGATTCTTGGTGTGGTTATTGTTTTAATTCTCTGGAAGGCAACAGTTGGTTTGTTTACTTTAGACAGTTTGGTTATTTTAGCTCAGGGCAAAGACTCCATTTGTCTGTTGCTCTTTATGCGTTCTAAGTTGGTAGGTTCATTGAGGCTAATCTTGTCTCAAACCATCCTAGAATTGTCTGATTTAAACTATGATCTGTTCCACAAGACTCTTTAAACACTAAGAAGATTTCTTTTTAAATAGAATTTATTTGTATAAGCCCATATATTCAAAAGAGAATGTGAATCATTATTGTTATTGTATTGATAAATACTAAACATTGCTTCAGTTTGTATCAAAGTCAATCAGTGTTAGACACAATTGGTGGAACTTGTTATTTTAAGTCAAGCATGAGTGTTTACAGCTTCAATATGTATTTAGTTTAATGTTGTCCCAAAAGAAAACATGAATTCTACAAATCAGTAGCAAAGCATCTAACTGCTGCTATACATCTCACAACTCCACTAAAATAAACATCTTTTTCATAGCTAAAATTTATTGTTTATACCCTTTAAGTTTCAACATAATTTTTAAAGATCTGGAAAATCTTCACTAACAGTTTTATTAAAATTGCTACTTGCTATTTATCTTCTAAAATACTCTCCTTGGAATGTTCTTGAGTTTGTTTTTTCTCTAAGCATAGCAAGTCTGCCACCTAGTGCTTTATGGGTACCTGTAGTACACATTTTATTTGATATTATATTTTTCTTCATTTCAATATCAGATGCCATGCTCCAAGTCCCTGAATGCATATACATGACATGGATGTTGGCCTGCACACACTCAGGGTGCTCAAAACTCACATTGCGTTTTCTTACTGACAGGTTACCTTACATGTTTCAACAGCTATTAGGCCATACTTGCATTTCTTGACTAGCATGCAACCATCTTATACTGTGCTCTTTGCTGTCAGATCTGAATGTCCACAGCAATTTTAAAAGGAAAAACCTGCAATTTATTTTATAAAAAACAAAATTAAAAAATAATATATTATGTAAGTATAGGATGAGAAATATTAGGGAAGCCAATGTGTCTTCAGCCCTGTACTATCACAGTATGGCACTGGAGACAGGCACACCTTAGAATGGGCTCTGAGCTAGTTGCTGCTGAGATTAACTTCTTAAGATCCAGGAACAACTCTTTCTTGGTGGCAACCTACATGTAAGAATAGAGCTGAGAAATGATGAGGAAAAGGAAGCATAAAATAGATTTCAAGCATCAGGGCTGGAGCAGCCCAGGAAGTGATTTATGGTAAATTCCAGTGTGCTACTCACAAACCGAGAGCATCCAGAGCCAAGTTTCATCCAGATCCAGCACCCATCTGTCCCTAGAACTATTCTTTTTGCAGAAGCTTTTCATGTCTACTCTTCCATGAAGACCTAGAGTGCTCAAAGTTTCACCTACTGAAGCGTGCTGCCCTGCAGCACATTACTGCTGACTATTTTAACCCAGGAATAATAAAAAATGCTTCTAAAAGTTATTTCTTAAAGGGTGAAAGGGAATAAGAAACTGAAATATTTAAATCCACATGCATTTTTTTCAACTGTGTTTTCATAACTGGTACTAGATTGGTCTTAGCTAGGAAATGTTAGTGGAATAAGCAACTCAAGAATTCATCTGGGACTTCTAACAACGACACAGGCAAACAATACAATTTACACTCACAGTACCGATTTGCTGTATGCTTTTGCGTGTAGTGGTGTTAGACTCTATCACTTGTACTTCTTGTTTAAAACATGGCATTGAAACCACAACACTCAATGTACGTAAACCAAACATTTTGGAAAGATTTTTACCTTAGTAATATAGATAGCTAAAAGTTTAAGAAGAAAAGGATCACATTCTTTCAAAACAAGTGGTTTTTAGCAAGCCTATAATTCACCCTCTGTATAGTAATAAACCATGACTTGTAAATTTAAACTCTCATTTTCTCTAGAACACTGGTTTAGCTATTTCTCCATTTATGATTTAAAGCTTTGTGTCTGTATATAACCCAGATCAAAATCACAGAAGTGGCATTTACCCCAGTGATTCCTCCCAATCAGTCTAAAACCATCTGTTTTGGCTGTATGTTTCTTTGCACCCAGGATCACTGCTTCCGACAGCAGTGTATTTCTAATGCTGATGTGCGAAGAACTAATCCAGCCATTTGGATGCATACTTTGCTATCTAGGTGTCACTGTTATACATCATGCAGGCTGAGATACCAAAAACCAATGGCAACAACAGATACGAATACATCTTGACAAAATGGGGTATTTATGGTTTGTGTACATGCATAAGTCAGCTGCATAACCACCTCTGGCCTCCACTCAGAATTCATTTATATGGATTGAATTAGCTTCCAATCATTCACAGAAAGATTGGCTTTCAACAGAAAGGCCTTGGGATACAGAGCCTCCCTACCAGAATTACACAGAAACCATCCAGAAGCAGACTTATACACAATCTACAAGAATATCTATGTGGACAAACAGAACTGTGGCTTTTAAATTCATGAAGCTTTCTTTTGTATTCATATCCTTCTTTTTATTAAGTGCAAGAAATCTTTCATAACATTTCCTCTGCTATTCCTAAGCAATGGCATATCAAACACTTTTGGATCAAGAAATCCTTCCACTCAAAAAGTCCCTGAGCTGCAAATTGTTGGAGGTAAAGAGAGAAACAGCACTGCTTGTCCATTTGCTATATTCTTTCCCAAGCATTCATATTCAGCCTCTACTGACAACAGGGTACTAGAATAGACAGACTATTACACAGCTGCTCGTGCATTCTTATGCATTCTACATTTTTCTAACTTTTATATCTATGAAGCTTTTTCTTACTCTCTTACTCAGAGAAGTTTGTTCTCTCTGCTTTTTCAATACAATGAAGTCATTAAATAAAAATAGTTTTAATAGAATCAATGGGTGACAATTTTCACACATCCTAGATACTACAGTATTGCACATTCTATTATGCATTTCCTACTCTACTTTTATTATGTTTTGATAATTTAAAGTAGAAAAACTACTCACATCCAGTACTGTCATGTTTTCAAATGCTGTAATAGACTGAACCTGATGTTTAGCAAACTGCTTCTGTTATCCCTATGACTTGATGGCTTCACTACTTTCTCTTTTGGTGTAGTATTTGTATTTAGAAGTCCCTGCAGTGTTGCAGTATGTTACTTCCTATATAAATCTCATTCTTTTTGATCATGCTAGACCTGTTTTCCCATGTTTTCATTTGTGCTGATTGACTTCTCCAATTACAACACAAGCCATGTACAGTACTAATATTCTGTTTACTCTCCTACATCACTAGAAAAGGAAATAAGGAAGAAGCTAAAATGATCTGTCCTATCTCACCGGCTAACTCTAACTTGAGAGTTTACTTACTATCTAAATTGATAGTCTATTGTTGTTAATACCAGTATGTACATCATCACCAGTCCATTCTCCTTCCTAGGCTTGAAGATAGCAGTAACTGGCAAGAGGGAGGACTAGGCAAGAACTAGGTAAACTGGGCAGAGAGATGAAAGAGGAAACCAGCTGAACTTTTATAGGGCAGTGGCCATTCACAGTACCACGAATTGCAGGAAGTTCCTCTAAGGCAACAAGCATTCTCAACCCATATTCTGCTGTTAAAGAGGAATTGATGTCATCCAATATCATACAAGAGTTGGGCATATCCTCAGAACTTAACTCTAAGGTTCTGGCTAAGGAAAGCATTCCACTTTGGGGCAGTATTTCCACAAGTGGAAAAAAAAAAAAAAAAACAAAAATACAAAATTTGAACACTTAAAAATGGTCATTTTGAGGATGTCTAAATTCAGGCATATGGCTAAAAGCTTTCCTGAAGAAAATCCCAACCATAGAACAAACTACAAGTTGTATTCTTATTTTCCGATCATTTTCTGATTTTTGATTCTGAGTCAGAGAAACAAATGTGGCTAGATTTTTTCTCATAACCTGACACTGCTCATAAGTATATGCAATTTGCTTACGCTCCATCTTTTTCTCCCTCCTGAGCAATAACTATTCCTGGGCTGTAAAAGTAAGAATATTCCTCACTTCAAGGAGAAGGAGAAGTAGAAGCACCTAAAGAGAAAATTTCTTACAGAGTACTGAAATAAACACAAAAATATCACCCAAATATCTGGCTTGTACAAAAGCAAAATATTTTCTTATAGTCCATGGTACAGCCATATTTTAAAATACATCTGTAGATAAGAAACTGGAACATCTCTTTATGACAGATATGTATTTTCATACATGATTTAGCAGGTAATGGATGGCGCTGATAAGCAATTGTCATTGAAATCTGAGGTCAGTCAGTTATCCACAAATTAACAATTTCCCATTATGGTGCATCAGCCACCAAATGCAAGAAATAAAGAACTCAATTATTTTGAATTAGCACAGGCTCCTTCACACCTCCAGATAAAGTAACTCTGGAAATCATTTATATAGGCTATTTTAAATGATTAAAAGTATTAAAAGAAGATTTGTCATTCTAAGACAACAAGATCTTTAAACTATTCTGAAATCTGACAGAAGACAAATAATAGTAGTGAGTGAAAGGTGAAAGAGTATCTTGAATATAGCTCAATTTGTCTCCAACATGATTTATAGAGCCAACCTGCAACATAATAGCAAAAAAATAAGGTTTTTCATGGAGGTGGCTGAGGTCCACAAATCTCATTATTGTCATTTCTTTTCCACCTCTCAAATGTAATAACATTTATTTTTAAAGGACAAAATAAATATGGATACACATATCAAAAAGTGTATATGGCACTCTCTTCACAGCATGAGCTTCTTGTGTACCCATTATCTAGCTTTAAATCTACAAGATTTATAAAGTTCCTAGATAAAAGTTTAACTCCTCTGAATACTGAAATGTGTTTTAAAGCAAGAAAAATTCCTTATGCAACAAATAACAAATGCAACAAATAAACAATTGAATTTACTGATCAACAGTATCTTTGGAACACAGTTTTAAGGAGTATTCCAGTTTAAAGAATTCCATTGGAACTTAACCTGCCTGTTAGAATAAAAAAAAAACAAACCCACACCACGTTTCTTTAAAGCCTGGCAAGAAGAGTAAATGTTTTAGGCCTAGGTGTATGTCAGCATCTGTAATGTAGCATGTGTCTATTTTGCTCTGTAAAACATACCTTGCAGATGCAAATCATTTAAGGTAGAAAAGAAACATTAGTAAAGAAATGTTCATTTATTAGGTAAATGATGCCTTAAAGAGATCCTAAATGGAAGCTTCTGTGTATATTCTACAATGAAATGCTAAAAGACCAAAACTCAGAATGAATGACATACATATATTCAGAGATACGTATTTGTGTAATTTAAATTTCAGGCAAGGATGCTGTTAGGAAGCTATAGACAAATTGATACAATTGTCAGACATTGAGCAGGTATGTGGAAAAGTTGCAAAAGGTAAAATAGTGTTCTCCAATATTCCATATGTTTTTATGATGATTAAAATTACTATTTAGCATCAATACTGGCACAACAAAATTGGCACAGCTCACTAAGGGATTTCTGCGCATGGGTAATATGTATCTTCATCCCTTCAGGTCTTCCACTATGACTATGAAGATGCAATGCTTTAAAGTAACTTTGCCAGAGGCACCTTTTGTACAACAATAAGAACATAAAGACAAGACACAGTATCATTTTATGGTACTCTGGAGAGCAGCTGTGTAGCATGTCCCTGGGAGAAAGACTGCCTAACTATTCAAAACATCCCCAGAAAGCAGTGCTGCTTAGCATCTTTGCATTTCCCCACTACTAATTCTGTCTCATAAACAATGATACAAGCACTTATCCCCTTCATTCACATATGTTGAGGTACAGAGAATAACCCAATGGCTTGGTCATTCCCTCTAACCTAGGCATAAGGAATCAACTTCTAGTAGACTTTAAGTTTCATGCTGGTGGATAAAGTAACAGAGAAGCCTAGTGGAGCATTTTATTTTTCAGTCACAATATCAACATGCCCAACTTCAGAAAAATCTTAAGAAAAATATTTTGGTTTTCTAAGGAAATAAAATTATCACATAATATTTTAAAGCATTTACGTACTGAATATTAAAAATATAAGTACTCACAGTAGCATGTTCCCCTAAGTGGATTTCCAAGATACCTATTTTCAGAGTCACAGCTGCAGGGGGAAAAAAGACAAAACCAAACATTCCCATTAAATACGGTATAGTCTTAACAAAAATGCAGCTAGAATATTTATTCCAAATAGCATAACTTTCATTACTAGTAGCACAGTTACATGAAAATAAGAATTGATAGGTTTGTAATTAGGGTGTGCTACTTTCCAGAGACACCTTTCCTTATAAAAGAAACCCAGAATCACTAGGCTCTTGAATAAGGCACTTATTCAAGTGATGTGCTTAAAGATGATGCCTAATGTAGGACTTGCTATAGGTGGTATGTCTCCACCAATGAACAGGCAGCCAGCCAGGGAGGCCAAGCACTGGATCCCTCACTATTCATGCCACTTCAGTGATACC
This sequence comes from Melopsittacus undulatus, assembly GCF_012275295.1. Classification (NCBI taxonomy): domain Eukaryota; kingdom Metazoa; phylum Chordata; class Aves; order Psittaciformes; family Psittaculidae; genus Melopsittacus; species Melopsittacus undulatus. The sequence continues at coordinate 104,195,075 of NC_047530.1, read as the reverse complement.
CTACTCCTTTGGCTGGTTTTGATCTGGCCCTCTCCAAGACAGCAGCTGAGCATCCATGAGGGGGGTCACTGACTGCAGACAGCGTCCCCAGATACATCTTCCTCTAACACGCACAGCTCTGAAACACCATGAGACCTGGCTTTGCACCCTCAGTTACCTTCCACACCTTTTCACACCATCCCTTCAGCAATGGAACATATGTTTTCCATTTCCAGCCACACAAACACCACTCTGGTAGGCTGCAATACCTCCATATTATTTCCAACTCTTCCAAAATATCCCTAAACTCCCGAGCCAGTAATTGCAGCTGTATCTGTAGCACTGTAAGCACAGCAGTCTGTCAGTTACTTAGCTTCTCTAGACTTCAGAAGTAATTGCTTCCTTCATCAACCATCTAGGGCAGTAGGTGAAATTTAGACTGAATACAATGTACTGATGCTGCTGACAAAATGTGTACATGTAGGAGCTGGAGACACATCTTTATTGATAAGATATACAGTTATTTTCAGAGGCATGAAATATCCCATCGGATTTCAAAGTGATCAAATTGAGTCACACCAAATTTCTCTAAAAATGCCAACTACCTTGATAGAAAATGATTATTCTGCTTTTGATTTTCTTGGCTATTCCTCAGAAGTCTCCAGCAAGATTACAATTTTCTATTAAATGCACAGAATGATTCCTAAAACAAAGAGAAAGCTTATCACTGCCTATTAAATTAAACAGAAATATTTTCCCAGAGGAAATCTGGATCATTTAATAGCTTGGACTAAATCTTCATTATTTTGTTTTAAGAAATTTAAATTGCAATAATATTTTTTGAGTTACTTGTAATATGTAAAACACTTTCTAATTTAAATGCCACATCATTTAACAAGTTGCAGACTGTAGAATATTGTTTGTCTTTCTGTTGGTCTCTTCAATAGCTTCCAACTGATAATTCTTAACATGCTGTTAAAAAATAGGTAGAGAATCTCCTTGACCCTTGCTCACTCCTGGTCTCATGTCAGCGTGAGAACTCTACACACAATCAACTATAAAGACATTCAGTATTTTTTTTAATAGAGATACACTTTTGCTGTAACCCCAAGAAACCATAGAACTCTATGTTTCAACTCTAACTGCAGCCCACACTTTGTGCTCTTGTCCACACAGACCCATCAGCGCTACAGTCCTTTCTCAGAATTTAGAAGTAGGATTGATGCTTGAGTATCTCTCTTGCATGTATAAAGGAAAGGAGAAAATGATCTCAAGTACTAATACTAGTCTGCTGACATGGTTTTCTTCTAAAAGCCACAAAACACTAACTAAACTCTTCAACCTCACTACTTAAAACAGATGAGGCTTGTAAAACTAGACTTGTGTGTCTGGAAGTCTCTTTAGGTTGGCAAATTTGAAAGAAGGAGCTTAAGGGAAAAGAATCACTTTTGAATGAAGAAATTAAAAGAATTTCCTTTTCTTGTAAGTCAGATTGTCACATAAATGAGACAATACATCATGTAATGAATAACAACTTGATAGATACTACTGTAAGAGGATTTTTTTTCCTTTTTAATTGTTTGAAAGAAAAAGTAGAATATTAAATATAGGCAGTATTCAGAATATGTTGGGGTTTTATACTCAAACACACAAATATATTTTATATAAATAACTGTATATTCAGAGGCTAAGGAAGATGGCAAGAAAACTACCCTGCTGCTTACTGATAAAGGCATGATTTATGTATGAAATGGAAGAGCAATGTCCTACCACCAGTAGCAATAAGCCGTGCAACCTTCCCTCAGGAGAGACTAAACAAATTCTGCTGTGAACTCTTGCTGGCCACAGCATCCACCTGTGGTGATCTGACCCAGGGTCTAAAAGAAGCTTGGTTTGCTCCTAACACAAACCAGGACATTCTTTTTATTTTTACTTAAATCTTTAAAATCTTTATTAAAAAAAGAATGTTGTTTGCATACAGCTTCCCTTTCCCATTCAGCTATTCCTCTAATCAGATGAAGCCATCTCCTGTGGATCAATAATTACCAGAACCTAGGGATTTCCAGCATCACATATACCTTTCTGGGATTTTCATTTCTATTACTGGAAAAACACATGAATACATAAATTAAAAATCTCTACAAAATCCGTTTAATGCATCACAGGTTTCACTACTTAAAAGAATGCACAAAAGAATGGTTAATACAAAAATTACTAGGTAAGGAATATTTTACAATATACAAGTATTCGTAAGTATTCATTTAAATCCAAATAATTGCTAATTCTCTGACAATTATAGAAGTGACCTTCAAGATTCTGAAAGAGAAAATGGCAATGCAATTTTACAGGCAGCATTTCACTTGTTTCAGCACAATGCATGATGAAATTATAAAATAAAAACAGACAGTGAATTCCACCACAGCACACTATTTATATATATTATCATATATATTATACTTTCTGTATTGGGAGCCTCACGGAAGTCACTGTACTCAAGGACCTAGTGATCTTGGAAAAGGCATGTCTGATGCACTGGTCCTTGTTTGCCTGGCTCAGGAAGCCCATTTGTGAGCATGGGTAAGGGAAGATGTTGGACAGCCCTAAGCCAGCCTGCGCTGTGTGCTGCTGGGTGTTACCAAAGAACCTTCCAGTTTATCAGGAGGAAATGCATGTTTTTGTTTCTACACAAGACAAAAGGCACCAGGGTATGGGAGGGAGAAGGCACCTCCCCATAGACAGGATCTGTGCAGCACACCAGGAGAAAATCCATGCTGAGTCCATCCAGTAATGGATGCACATGAGGTTCACAGCAATGGGGCACAAGATTCACCTGATATCAGTACTCCTCTTTTTATTCCATCTTATTAAAACAGCTATTTATTATGCCATTTGTTGCCAGACCTTACCCTGCACCATCTCTTTCACTTCCTCACTGCAGAACACCTTCATAATGTATATTAGGAATAGCATGAAGTAGAGTTCTTAGTAGTCAGAGAAACTTGCTTTAATTCAAATTAAAATTGCCACTTAAAACCTTAGTTTTCAGTGGAATGAAAAGATGAAATAGGATTAGGAATACATCTAAAATTATTCACATGAGAACATATGCTAGGCTCCGAATAAATTTAGCATTGTCTTTTAATCCCATCCTATTTCATTAAGCGTATGTATTGCTCTGCATTAGTCACTAATTATGGTTCCAATTACAAAATTTCCTATTCCCTGAATTGTTTCCTTATGAGCTTTACTCATTGTAGTAATTTTTGCAGCTTTTCCAAAAGCCACCACACATTTGACCATATGTGAAGCATAATATACACCTCATATCTGCGAAATGGGAGCTACATTCCTTATTTTATGTGCCATAGGGCTATGATCATTTGCTTTAAGTGGTGATAATGAACGAGCAGTTCCACTCTGGCATGACTCCAAAGACACAACTCCCATTTACAAGGACAAATGGAGGAAGGCTCCTCCCAGGTTAGGTACAAATTCTATGGTTTGTTCCAATACAAAAGTATTCAATTCATCAAGGTCACTGACCTTCTGATGGCCTGCTATTAGCAGTTACTCCCCAGCCTCTCCCTCAATTATCCTTTCAAAACTCAACCATTTTCTTTCACTTTCTTTTTTTTTCCCCAGATTTTTTCGAAGTTAAAAATAAAAGTTATGGACAAATGCATTAAAAAACCACCCACTTCTCTCATGTTTATGATGAAGTGATTGATAATTTCTGGCTTTCTCTTTAAATACCATAAATTTCTCCAAAAAAAAACACATCTACAAGATTCACAGATTTGGGCTTATTTTAATGAATGAATTAAAAGCTTTTTTGTAAGAGAGTTTACAAATAACCCTCTGTTAAAGCTTAACAATATGTATGATCTCATGCACTGTATCTGCATCTTCCAAACTTAATAAAGCTAAGGAACCAGCAGTAGACATATATATATATATGTCTGATCTTATTGTCCTTCCTATTACCTCCATTAAGGAAGGGTACACCTTCAAGCTTCTCAAGAAAACTGTCAGAATATAACACCAACCTACAGCTACAGCTTTATAGGCAAGCAAACATCATATGGAAATCTTCTTATAACAGTTCATCTAACCTTTCTTCACAAAGACAGGATTCTTTTGTAGTTCTGCTGCCACCACTGATAGGTAAACCTTTTCCTCCAATTCAGTTACAAGCAAAGGAAAAGAGAAACAGGGAAAGAGTAACCTACAGCTGGTATTTCCTCTACCAGAGTTTGACTTTCACGCCAAACTCCCAGGAAAGACAAAAATGTATGTCAGACCACTCTAAAAGACAATATTCTTTTATTCAACTGATTCCCTGCTGAAGCAGTTGTATCTTGTTCCTGGCCCAGGCACAGTCTTGTCAACTATATTCAGTAAATATTTATGACCCTTACCTCACATTTTGTCCTTGCAAATGAACACAGACCACTTCCACAGAGTCTGTGGAAGAACAGTCACCTTTCTTATCTACAACTTGTTACAAATGGGCCTGGGATTTTACCTAGGTTCTCAGAATTGAACCTACAAGAGGTTCCTGATCAGTAAAGGCTAATGGACTTAGCAGACCTTGATCCTGACTGGTGCCTTGCCCCAGGTTTTAGAGGAGTCAGAATACCTTTTAGGACTACTGTTCAATTTCTGCTCAACTTCATTCTAGCTTTTACTCCTCCTTCTGTACCCCATCTCCCCTATCTAGCCAGTGGTCTTGCTTCTGCTGTTCTCCTTACCAAATTCTGATCTTGCCCCAGTTCCTAATGTTGCACAACAGGCTCCTGTGTTTGTTCTACTTTCCTGCTACCACATTGGTATGATGTTACGGGGCTTTTGAATAGTGGAATACTATTTAACGTAACATAGTTTGTTTACCTGGGACATTTCGGAACCAAAGTTCAAACACTTTTTGTAAAGTTAAACTTAAGACTTCTCTAGTCATATGGTTAGGACTGTGGCGTCATAAGTGGGCTATGAAGAATTACTAAATGCTATACTACTACATGCTCAGCATTAAAAATATGTCCATGGTGCTATGACTGCGGCTTTTGCAGATACTTATAGCTGATGAACCTTTACTAATCAGTGTAGTACCACTTAGCACAGATTCACACACAGGTATTTACCTTTCTTGTTAATTACCTCTTCTTGAAAGTCATGCAAGGTTTCCTATTCGAAAAGTAGCTCTCCAGCAATGAGAAAATGAGCTGAGGTGTATGTTTAACTATGGTCAATAAGTGTAACTGGCTAATTCATAACATTTTGGAAGTGATGCCATAGAAACTACAGATTTTCAGCTCAAGAGTTGCAACTCATGAATAAAAGCATAAACCTCAGATGTTCTTGGGTTATTAACAGGTCCAGAAGAGTGAGTGAGTGACTGACGAATCCCAATTCACACTTGTCCCTGGATGCAAGGGACAAAAATCCCCAGATCTTTACTTAGTTTCAATGCCTTTCCCACTGAACTGCCAAAGAACAGCCACATCTTCTAACAATCAACAACAGTTAAACAGATATTGTCAAAAGCAATGACAGCAAGCGACTTTGGAACCAGCACAATTATGATACACCAGCCTGTTTCACATATTGGGAGCTCAGGCATGTTTAAAAGAACCAGAAGCAGCATCATTCTCCCCCAGAAGTGCCAAGATTCAAACATCATCATTGAGCTCAGATGATGTATTTACTGAAAAATAGGTACTGTCAGCAAAGTTAATCAGTTTTGAGATTTTCAGAGAACAGGTTTGTTTAATTGCTAAGTTTTAGTTTGTTTTTATCCCACTACCATAATCTTTACTTTGTTGCAGTGAAATACACAAATTAATAATCTATAAATGCAAATATATCCCTCTTATAGCTAAGGGTCCCCTTCTTGACTGTATTGACATCGCACTATATTGTCCCAATATTCTCATTAATATTGATGTATTTGAATAGTTCTCTCATTTTTTTGAGCCACAATAAGGCATCTCTGGTTCTAATGTAAAAATTGGACACTTTCTCTCTTTTCAGTGCCAAGATCCTTCCAGTCATGAGCAACCTTTCTGCTTTAGATACAAAGAATTATCAGCCTACCTCTTAAGATAATGATAACCTAAAAAGGGTAAAAGGTACTAGGATTTATGTTTCCAGTTAGGACTTTTTAATACTGTGGGGAAATGATCTGTTTCTTCTTCTAAATGCATATAACGATGTCTTGAGACAATGTTTTTTTTCCCTGTAGATTAATTTGCTTCTTCTTCATACAACTCATGAAAAAGGCCTAGGCCAGCAATATTTGGTTGGGTTTCTTTTTAATCTAGGCTGATCTCATTAAAAAAAAAAAACAAACAAAAACCTAAAACATTCTGTCTTCATAAGAAAATCTTCTATTTCCAAATTCCCCTCATGTTATCCAAATCTTTCTTCTCTGCAAGTTCAAAAATAATTAATATTATAGGGTTTTTATATACTCTTTGAAGCAATGATATTTCAAGTCACTAAATACCTTGGACTACAGGAGAAAATAAACTAAGAGGTGACAATCTTACCACAATTATATAATTAAGAGAAATTAGTTACGAGAAAATGAATCTCTTCTTCCATACAAGAATTAAGTAACCTAAAGCCATAATTTGGATTAAAAACTTTGTTAATCTTAATGAATCAAAGACTAAATGCATTGCACATGCCAACGATCTGATGCTGCTTACTCTGAACCAAAAAAATCTCATGCCCATAGCCTTACCCTTTACCTGTAGCACTTTCCCTTCTCTATGAATGACAGCATTTTTGGTGGTGATGCACTCAAACTTCTGTAAAGGTGAAAGGGTGAAGTTGGAAAGCAAACTTCCCTCCTATCAGAAACTGTTCTTTCAGACTGGGAGGGGAAATATGAACAATTCTTCTCTCGCATTTTGACCTATTTCAGATATTTCTCCAGCCCTTATAAAGTAAATGTTAGAAATACCCCAGACTGCTCAAAGCAAGACGCTATGTTTACACTGAACAGAACCACATCTCCAAAAAATATTAGCATTGTTTTCTCAACTATTTCCTTTAGCTAGAAGAATTAGATTGAAGTAACGGTAAAATAATCATCTACAGTTTATGAATACTTATTACTGCTTAAACTGAAATGCAGCTCCTGCTAAATATTTACTTTGCAGAAATCAGTGAACAGTTCAAAAAATTTACATATGTTTCGTTCTTTTAAAAGATAAATATTGATGACATGTTAAGTGTTAATATCAACAATAGACTGTTCACGAATCTGCATCCCAAAGCATAAGCAGTTTGAAAACAGTTTCTTCTGAAATCATTTTTAATATAAAGTTCTCCCCAGTGGAACTCTGATTTTATTTTCACTAAGATTTCCTGGAAGATAATATTCTTAGAGTCATGAAAACAAGAAGTCTTCAGTTAAAATTGCTAAATTCCTTCCTATTTCCAAATTTCCCTGTTCAAATAGCACTGTTAACTGCATTTAAAAAAAAACACATTCATCCATATGAGCTCTTCCGACAGTAATTTCAACATGAAGCTAAAAGCAAAGACAAAGGACAGAGGGAAAGATTTCTTTCATACGATCATCTCGCATGCTATCCACTGCTGGTGATGTTCTGGGAATTTCTAAGGGTGTGTGTATGTTTTTCTTACTTAGAAACCAGTCCTCAAAAAGAGCAGGAGAAATAGCACTTCAACATCACATATTCGACAGGCCCTGACAGTCCATGTACTGTAAATGTCTACAGCAATTAGATCTGATGAAAAACAACATATATACACACCCTGAATTTCAAGTGTTTTCCTGCATTTTTACTATACATCACTGACTTGTAAAAATGCACAATTAATAAGTGTGTCTGCAGAAAAGAATATTTAAGTATTCAACACCTTATGTTTTGTTTTAAAAAATGTGCATTAATATGACTGATTTACTATTGATTAATTTGAGATCAGTCACTGATGGAAATTATTGCAAAAAAATATTCAATGACAATCTTAACGCAGAAAGTTCAATGCTGCAGTATTAGAGTGCTAAAGAATTATCATCTCTCTACATTGTACTTTGCTTTCAAGATTTTGGGGCATTTCTTGCTTGGTTGATTTTGTTGCTTGTTTTAAAAGAAACCCAATATTCAGACAAGACAACCAAGGCTTCTTTGATTTTGAGGAAGTATAAATAAAGCCAATTTAAGAAATACATATTTGAGGATGCCATGCATACACTCATTTCCAGAAGTTGGTATAAGGACAGACAAGTTACTTTTTCTGCTTCAAGTTGTGTAAGGTAACTTTGATCATTTTCTTGTCATTTAAGTCTACAATTTATCACAAAATGGCAATTAATACTTTCCAAAAAATGAAAAATTCTACTGAACCAGAATAAAAAAAAGATGCCTCAGCAGTAAAAACGAATGCTCAGAAGTAAAGTGCATGACCCATTTGAGAGTGGAGACTGCAGCTTAGAGATGCCCAAATGCTGCTTAATTATTGAATGTTCAAGAATATTAAATGCAAAATGAAGACAGGTATGAAGAAATGAGAATACCCTGGTTTTCTCTAGGCTGTCAGGTGTACAGTATTAGGGAGTTTTATAAAATAGTGATGTCTAAGTTGTTCCTTTACCTGCAACAACAACTTCTACAGTGCTAATGGCATGTTGTAATATGAACACCAGCATAAATATCACAGAGGTTTAAGCGTAACATGTAGTGCAGCTGCCAAGCTGTAATTCCTACTTTTAGGGAGGCAAAATTCAAGGTATGACATGATATTTTTAAATAACTTGCAATATTCCTAGATAACTGAGGAGTTTCTAGCTAGATATTGAGAAAGTATATCCAGAATATTTACTTTCTTGTTTCCTGCGGTATTGAAAGCAATTCTCAGAGACTCAAAGCTCCTCCTTGAACAATTAATGTTGAGCATTCACTAAAATCCTACAAGTGACCCATGTGAGAGCGATCATTAGAAACCGAACACAGAGGTCTTCAATACCATATTTTTTTTCCACTAGACCATTTCAATATCTATAAATTTATCCAATACATTGTTCTGATATGTTCTTTTCCTGCCTAAAGTATTTTCTTCACCCCTGCACAGCAAAGTCTATTAAATTAATCCCTTATTGCCTACCATTGTTCCATCATAACCACATCTGGTCTCTACTTGTCATTTTTAATATCTAGGATATCAAACACAGCTAACCTGCCCCATCTTTTGTTTGACTTTATTAAAAAAGATACCAATCCAAGAGATAAAGAACAATCTATTAAGAACAGGACATTATCAAAGAGTAGGGGTGGTTGGAGAAACTATGAAGATAAATACACATGTGATTTTCTCTGGTCCCTTTCCTATGAAGAGCCCCAGTCCCCATTACTCCATTACAGCACATAATGACAGATGACACTGATACTTCTTTATGAAGTGCCAAACAAGTGGAAGGAAATATTACTGTCCATGTTGCAACAATAATATACCTGCCAACAATTTTAGACTTAGCTGACTCTTCTTATCTGCCTTTTAAGAAGAAAAAGGTAACTGCTGTGAAAAACAAAAGAAAAGTTTACTAAAATGACGCTATAGCCTCATGGCTGGGTACTTTCATAACAGGAGCCCTCGTCTGTCAGTCTTGATTTGTTCAAACTCAGTTTATGTTGGTTTTGACTGGCAGGCTGCAGAGGACTCCCATGAACAGCAATGCTTGCTCCTGTGCAAGTACAGCACAGAACAGAGCCTTTAACTCTCTAAGTAATCCCAATGACTTCCCAAAGGGAAACTCACAGAATAAAACATTTTTCAAATGTACAAAAACTCACCCTAAATAATGACAGAATGAGAAAGAAGAAGAAGAAAAAAAAAGAAAAAGAGAATGATTTAGCTACTGCAAGAGCTCTGGAGCTCTGGTGAGAAAACTTACAAAGGATGAGAAAATTCTTGCCTGGGAGTAACTGGGAAAGCCAAAACTTACACTCCTCAAAAACCTATTATATCATCCCAGCCTATGTACCTCAAAGACACAATCCCCCTACAAAGAGGTTGTAAGACTTTAGCTGGACTTCTGATTAATAATTGATCTCCTGTATTCTGCAAGCATCACACTAGATGCTTGAACCAGCTATTGGTAGAATTACCTGAGATGCATGTATCATACTTCAGTTATTTTAGGGGAAAGAAGGGGCTTTCTTGTGCTTTATGGGCTATGCCCAATGTGACAAACCTGTCCAACTAGTTTGGCAATTAAAATCTTTCGAAGTATCCCAAAATGTAGCACCTCTCCATGGCTATCTGAGGAGCCCAAGATGTGTCCTTTTTGATTTTTAAAGTTCTCAGTGCAAAATCTGCTATGCATTAAGAATAAACCTAAATAACAGCTACTGAAAAAACTGAAATGGAATGATAAATAGACAAACTTTCAGAATGCAGTCCTAAAGAAACCCACCAGATGACCTGAACTATGTTACTTCCAAAGCGCCATGTTAAACAAAACAGCCATGCTTACAGTTGAAAAACCTGAGAGCTGATTATTATTTACTACTTTTAACTAAATATTCTAGTAAAAATAATATTAACTTGCTAACAATGGGACAGATTTTTGATCAAAGACTTTATTTATGTGCAGAACCACTTGCCTCTGTGTGATAGCAAAATAAAAGAGAAAAGTGCTATAGCAGAATGCTTTACTGCATCCCTGGGACTGATGAAAGTGGTAGATTCAGGGCAAAAAATCAGGATTACAGAGTACTGAAATTTACTAAACTAGGACTTTTCTTGACGTCAGAGAAAAATAAAGAGAACCCAGGAGGCATACAAAAACCCTGTTTAGTAATCCAAACATACAGCAGAGGTGGGATATTACTGATGCAGAGATTGTGTGGGAACAGTTACGGCATAATCCCTTCACAAGTCTCTATTTCACCAGCCTTGAGCGTTTCTATTTTCTATCCATCATTTCCTGACTGTCTGTTGGTTTGCTTCTTAACTCAAGCCTGCATAGGATAATAGGCTACAATTACATTAACCGCCTTTCATCTCAGTTTGAATTAAATTTGTTCTGCGTGCCAGCATGAAAATCTGTCCCAAATCATTTTGCTTAAGTCAAAGAATAATAACCTTTCTCAGTCCAATAATTTTTGAGCCAATGGTTTTAATACTGTTAAAATTTCCCTTTTTTTTAACTAAGAGACAATATAACAATTAGTACTTAAGAGGAAAACTTTAGTTACATTTTTTCTGGTTGTTTACATACTCTGTATTACAAGCGTGACTTTTAACATCATCTAAAATACAATCTTATCCTCAATCATTCTCATGTTCCTAAAGTCTTGTTTCTCATTCGTTTTCAGATGAGGTTTTAATTTATGCAAAATTAATACTATAATTATACCATTATCCACAAATTAGAAATGCAAAATATATTAATGTCACTTGAAACACTATACTGGTGACTGAAATTGTCCATCATGAAAGAAAAACAAAGTACTTGTCACATTTTTCCATAAATAACAGAAAGAAATCAACTGAGAGCAGGGTGGAGAAATGCAGTCAGGAATGAATGCTCTTTTGGGAAGATGAGAGTGGAAAAACTCCAAAGAATACACTTTCCAATTATTTTATGTTTGCAGAGCATCCTGATGCATCATAGCAAACATTTCATTCTTGGATCAAATCTAAAGGTTTAATCTTAAAATTCTCCAGTGACCATCATGAAGACAGGCTTAAAAATAAAAGGCATCATCCATACTGCAGTTCTAAGCTTTCCACCTCCTTTCTTTCAACTTTGTTTGGTATCCCCCTTTTGGATTTTTAGTTTTAAAGGAAATATAACTGAAACGACCCTGTGATTTCAATGTCCTACTTCAAAAGTGGCTTTGCAGATGTGTCTTAAGGAAATGTCTTAAGGCTTGGATTCTGGAAGAAAGAAGCACAGCTTTCTGTAGGAATATTAAGGCATACTGCTGACTTCTAGCTATGAAAGAATCTGCAGAAGAAAATACATAGTGTTACCTGGCAGTTTTCATTAAAGTGTGTTAATACAGTATATGACAATCTACTGTATTGTGAGTAGGCAGAAAATTGTATACCACATACTACTTAGAAACACAAAGCTGGATATAACTGATATATAGCTCGATATACACACTATGGTGGAAGATGTATCAGAGTAAGATTTAGGTTGTACTATTCAATGCTAGGCCTGCATTTAACTGAAATAATTCAATTTGAACTTCTATCATATTTATAACAAAGTCATGTTACTCACCATTTCTTTTCATTCTCTTTCCCCAGTGAAAGAACTACTGTTTGCTGAACTTTAAATGTAGTTTATTTTAAAGTTAGTACTTAAATGACATCTGTAATGCGTAAAATTTCACATGATACAAAGCCATTTCTAGATCACAGAAATTAAACATTAAAGGTAATAGCAGAGGACAGGTATAGAGTATGCAAGGGATCAAATATTTCAACTAGAAGAATCAACATCCTCTGGCATAACAGCTAAGTCTTAAAACAATGTGCAATATTATCATAACTTTAACTTCATAGAAATACTTAACATTAAGTAGAAAATGAAAACCAGGCAGATAAAATTCTACAAAAGCACAGAGAAAGCTCTAATCAAAGCTTCCAAAGGGTAAACGTCAAACCATTTATTAAATCATGTAGTTAACTATGTTCCAAAAACACAAGTATTTTCCAAAAAGGCAAGAACAAAATCCACAAACTAAAGATATAGGAAGGATTCATGAAAAGTCAACAGGAAAAAGACAAAATAATTAAGAAAAAAAACCCAACATGGCAGGGGGGTTGGAACTGGATGATCTTAAGGTCCTTTCCAACCCAAACTATTCTATGATTCTAAGTTTTACCTCTTTTTTACCCTAAAAGCAGTATTGGAAAATGCGTTTGATTTTACACATGTCAAAGTCATCTGGTTTAAAACACAACAGGAAAAAGGTGAAAAATTTCTAAATTACAATTTAACAAGAAATGCATTCTTTTTTTAAAAAAAAAAAGGAAAAAAGAAAAAACTAGTTAGCATATCTCCTCAAAAATAAATTTACAGAATTTCCACTTCTGAATCATAAAAAGGATATTACATTTATGTGGACAGCGCTGAACAGCAATAAAGTTGTTCTTCTGTTTAGATGTGTTTTTACCTCTTTTATTCATAGAGAGGAAGCAATCATCCTGTTCAACTTCATGTTTTACATTATTTACATACTTTTTAATTTCTTAGAATCATCATTTGCTCCCTTCATTGTTCCTTCACCTCAAAAAAAAACTTATCTTTACAAAGTCCAGAAAACAAGTAAAGAGAAGGAAAATTAATGTAGATAAGCAAAGTATCAAGAGGGATGGCAATAACTCTGTGAACTAGTTTTGTGAAACTCTTGCTGCTCTACTGTATGTAACAATTTACAATTAGCCTCCCAAGAGCAGGAGAAAATAATAGTAAACCATGTTCCCCAATTCACACCACAACAGGGAAATACTCCCTCTTAAACTTAAGTAACAAGATGTTATTGTGTATTTAAATATTTATCTGAATCGGGGCCCAAATCTGTGATTAAATCAAGACTATACGTAAGAAAGGATAACAGGACCTCAGCAAGAACAGGATTAGAAAGTCATTTTGAAGCATCTGTTGAAAAGTAATTGCTGCCCTCATCTGCTTCTGGATCTTGTAAGAACTCATTTCCAGGACAATTTTTTTTTACTTAAACTTCGTTATGAAATCTGATTTATTAAATCTCTTTTAGCACATCTGATTGTTTCTTTACCCTTTAATTCTTATCAAATCACTGTAAGCAGCGCAACAACTTCTCTTCCAGGACACTGTGCCACTTTGGACATGTTTCTTACGTTAGTCTGGCAATCTCACTGCTCTCCCTTTGGCCTCTTGCTGCAATTTAGTGTTCCCAGATTTTTTATTGCTCTATGTAACAGTGAGGAGAAGAAGAGTGTTGTGGCAGGTCACATTTTCAGAGCTGATTTTAAGTTTGCTTTGATTCCAAATCAGACTCCTGTCATTATTTAGGGCAGCTTTTCTAGCTCAGTGTTTGCTTGACTTTTAGTACTTTGCCCTATTTTTACATTGCTGAAAAATTCGTTTTCATGTAATATATAAATAATAGGTGAAGATGAGAACTAAAGCTGTAAATCAATCCTTCTGAAATGATAATCTAATAAACCACTCCGGCTTCATTGTGGAAGTTTAGGATATCATCAGGGCACTTGGATTGATTTATACCTTTGTAATCAAGCTCCCCAGCCCCATTATCTAGTAAGCTAGATAAAGAATACCACTTATGTTTCAATACATCCACAAAAAGAGGCCTCAAAGCACGCAAAGGTTATGCAGCTTAATTTATATTTTATACTTTCTAAAGGTGATTCTTCAGTACAAAGGAGAAAACAATAAGGGACCATTTCTAATATTAAGATATCATTATCTTTCAGCTGGTGAGTAGAGATAGGATTGGTCCTATGCTCTTTGTTGTTGCCCTATCAGTTATCATTCCCTGAAAATACCTTGCATATGACAGAGAAGTTGCTTTTGGTGTCAAATGTTGTGTGATTATGTTATAAAAGGTAAAATATTACAGATACTTTTTAGTAAGGCAGTTTATTTTAACTTTAATTTACTACTTTCTCATATTTTGTTTATTTTATGTCATTCACCTGATAACCCAGGCTAAGAATGAAAAACAGAGAAAAAAGGATGTTTAGGTAAGCATATGTGCTTACATATGCTCAGCCTGCAGAATTCTTATCTCAGGGAGTCTATATCTAGACTTTTAAACAGGAGTGAAACCAATATTCCTCTTAAATAGGCAAATCATTAGCAAGGGGCAATAAAAATATAGGCAATCACATCAGATTTCACTGATCAACCACAGAATAAGACTTTAACCCCATTGCTGAAAAAACATAGTTGTTATAGCCTCCTATTTTTCTTCAGTTGTTAAACTACAACTCAAATATCTACTGTTTTCTAAGCAGTTCTTTAAAACATTGCATGCAGTGCCCTTATCTTCGTAACAGAATAAGAGGTCTGTACCATTTAAGTTAACTCAAGCTAGCATTAAGGAAAGGTTTTCTAGCAGTGCCTGCACTTGGGACATGGAGAAGCATGAGAACATTGGCTCTTCTGCAGCAATTGCTGATACAGAATTGCAATGGAGAAAATATAAGATATATAAGAAAACCTGCATAACTTCTAGATGTCTGCACGTAGAACTGCAGAAGAACGTAAGTCTGCTGTAACTGGAAGGCTCCCCAAAGTAAGGACTCTCTAAGAATGATTTAGCACTGTGTAATTGATATGCTTAGTCTATATAATTACCAGCAGCTTCATGAAAAAACCAAATGAGAAGTAATGCATTTCTCACTCCCATATCTTAATACCAAAATACATTTCTTAGTTCTATCTGTGCATAATTTTAATCCTTTATGCACAAAGTTCTTTTCACACTCTCAGCAACTACTGAAGCAATTTAAAACTAATAACTGGCAACAAAACGTTTTAACTTTAAAACCAGAAATACAACTATTGCAGATAAATTTTCATCTATATGTAAAGCTATACAATTGACTCAAATAGAAAACAGAAAATGGGACCAGCAGGAGGAAGATGCAGATTAGTTCTATTAGAGACCATAAGAGGAGAAGAAAAGTAATCTTTCCATCACCAGGAGATTTCTAACAAATGGTGTAACCAGTACCCACCTGACATAGCATCCTTACTGCTCTATAAAACCTTTTTTTCTTCCTCTTTCTTAGTGAATAAAACAAATAGGTATCACAAGCCAAAGCTGATAGATACATCTGCTAAAAGGGCCTTCATCATAGCGTAGCTTCTTCTACTTATTTGTAAGATTTAAAAATAGATTTAAACACAAAACCAGGACATGGTACTTTGTGCGATCTGTATCAAGCCACATGAAGAGACACTATTTTAATTGCAAACTTAGTGACGTGTAGATAGCTTATAGAGAGCTATGAGCTATCACACTGGTATTTTCCCACTGCTACCTATATACTTATACTAGCTTAATAACACATGGATTAAACCAGATATTTGTTTCAATTCTAACAAATCTTGTACCAAGTACTAATTACCATGCTAATGGCCTATCAGATGTAAATTAGAAACCCAGATTTACAGTGCACAATGGATAGTATTTTATCTGAGGGTTAAGATCTGAGAATTTTCAAGAGCTTCAAAAAGTCACAAGTGCTATTGATCTATTAAAAAGATGTTAAGATTCACAGAACCTATTTTATTAAATTTAAAATTTGAATTCAGAAATCTTGTTACATTCATAATTAAATTCAAAAACAATCTAATATTTGGATTACTGTACACATTAAGCTTGTACACTCAAAATAAGTAAAACATGGATATCCAAGACACGTTTACATTTGAAAGCTGCTTTCTCTTGCAATAAAAACTGTCATGCAGATCCCTTCTCATTTCGCAAGACAAAACAATAGGCTTGAGGAAATACTTATCATCAATATATTCTTCCTGATTTTAACATTTGTACATTCAATACAATTTAATTCATGCAAACCTTGACTGAACTAGGTACAGAAGTATACCCACTGTTATGTAATGACTTGGATGGCATAAGACTGAGAATTAAACAGATAAATAAAACCACCCACAAAAGGTCTTTTTGGAGACATCCAATACTACTTAATAAGCTTGTTATAGAATCCCTCATCAGGAACCTGCAAAAGTACCAGAATTTACATGAACATGCAAAATTAACTACATGCACAAACAGCTGGGGCTCCTTTGAAATCATCCCATTTTCACAGATCACTTTCAGCTAAGAAAGCATCTGAAAGTCATCTGAATGAAAGCTCAATATACCTGTGGCCCACAATAATTTTTACTTGCTTACAACTGGAGTTTGTTAGAGTATTTGAAGTCTAACAGTACATAATGAAAAAACAATTCTGCATATTGAAATCAATGTAGGTATTTAAACCATAATCCCTTTCTGCAATATAACAATACTCCTTTTGTACTTCAGCCAGCCAAACTTCATTTTCTGCTGATAATCATTTAATGAAAATGGATCAATTCCCCTTTCTCTCTAACAAAATACTGTGAAGAATCTTGCTTGCTCCCCAATACAGTGGTGCCATGAATGATTCAGGGGAAAGAACCATGTTTTTGTTGTAATACTTTTAAGCTCTTCTACCAGAAAATGTGAAGTAATCTATTTTTTCCTTGCTAGAATACACAGGAGAAAATCTGTACAAAGAAGATCATAAACAATTAATGTATCTCCAGATGCAGTAATCAACATAGCCTATCAGCGTCTGGTACTTAGCATCTCATGTTGGTGCCCATTTGTAAATAACGAGCAGTTGGGTTGCACTGGGGCAAGTAGCAGCTGGTTAATCCAACATGCTTGTGGGGGGCAGCAAGCCAACACGGCCAACAACAGCAGGACATCTTGGGATGGAGTGGCATGTCCAGCACAACATCTCATCTCACAGTAAAGAAGTAGGATTCCTGAGAAGTCAAGGAAGAAGCAAGTTTTCTTGGATATATTCACACACCTTTCATGTCCCAGCAGGTGAGTAGCATGTACTTATGGCTCTTTGCCACATGAATATTTCGGAGGATGGTTCCCAGTATCTGATGGACATTCTGTCTGGTCTCTTGTTGTTGCTGTCTTTGTTGTCATGATCCAATATCATTCTAAGCATTTTTTCAGTCACAAATTTTAAAATCTTGATTGATTCATCTTACCTTAAATTGAAAACTAATAAAGAGAACCTTCCTGTTTCTGACTCACCAGAAAAGTGATGGTTTTACACAACCAAAACCGTATTTATTTAAATACATCTTTTATCAATGTGACAACAATACTGGTGTAAGCCCTTCTTTTGCCTTATCTCCCTTCTCCTCTGTCCCCACAACTGACAAACTTCCTTTGTCTAAGAATCTGATGGTGGACTATGAGCAACAGCAAGGATGGGGGCATGTCAGGAAACTCTTCAGCTCTCGTCTGGGCTCTTTTCCAGTACAAAGGACCAATAGTGAAACATAAAATACTGATAAATCTTTTTTTAAGGTTGATCTGCATTTCATACACTAGTTGAGATCCCCTTGGGAAGACCAAAGGAATTAAAATCACTCTGATGGAATTGATTTTTCAAACGTTAAATATACTAAAGCTAACCACCGATTGTGTTTTATGAAGGCAAAAATCATCATATATGTCAATTTGTCTTCTAGAGAAAGGGCCCAAGAAATACGCTATTAGCAACATCTGTTTTCGGGAAGATGCTCACCTTGGAATATTCTGTCTGCCATAAAGTTTTGTAGCAAAGTTTATTCTTATATCTTTGGAAAAAAAAAAAAAAATCTCCTTAAATTTTCCCCTTCCTCAAAGGAAATATCCCTTTGTTCCCATCTGCTCCACAGTTAATTGTCCAGAGATCACCGGTAGCAGCAGTCAGCAATAGTAATAATAGCGATGCAGAGGGTTATTACTATAACATAGCAAACATTGAATTTAATCAGTTATGACAGAGCAATATATACTAGAATTTTTAAGAAGAGCTCCCTCGAACACCTGGTTTTGTCAGTCCCAACTCAGCAGAAGGGGGTTTTTTGGATGATATTAGGATGAGTAGCCAGAAAGTCATCAATTACATTCTTTTCCTCATCTTTAACCAAAGCAGTAGAAGTCCTGAATAACTTCATGCTCCACTGGAAATGTGTGTTATTTTTTCTCCCCCACCTGCAGCAAATATTCTGTCTTTTAAAAATCTAAGTGGGTTTTTGGATTAGGAAGAAATGGAGGGTTAAGTGTGGTCTTCTTTTGAGATTTAGAAAAAAATAAGCTACCCTTTTAAACCAAGTATCTTCAAGAGTTAATTTTATGGCACAAAGCCTATAAAAAAAAAAAAAAAGATTTAACAAACTTCAAAGAGGGACAACTACCTAAGGAGAAGACTGTAACTTCACTGCCTCCTTAACAGGGACACAGTGGTATAAGAACCCCATCAAAACTGAATGGATTAGAGACCAAATCCCCAGAGACATGTACTGTAATGCTTATCTCATCCAAGCTGTCAGATGACTAGTTACTCAAGCAGAATTCCCATATCCAGAATGACTACAACTGTCTGTATACCAAAGAGGTTGCAGTTAGGTGCCTGGAGACAGCAAGCTGCAGATCTTCTCAGCTACCTGTACACTTGCCTAGATGTTCTTTGTATGAACGGGAGTAACAGGTCAAAATACACAGTGGCCATACCTCTGTATAAAGCTCCTCTGGACAGAAATGTCTGGATCAGGATATTCACTGCAGAGGTGTAAGGCAGATAGGACATAAGGTGGACAAGCTGTTACTGTCTGAAAATGAGCTTGAATATGACAGCAGGTATAGTGAATAGTGAATACTGAAGATGTACACACAGTGCCCAGCTATATCAAGGCACAGAAGTTCATCAATAAGTAGCAGTAAAAAGTACTCTGCTGGAGTAATTCACAGATGCTATCCTATACATGAGAATTTATGATCTGTGAGATTAATTGTAGCTCCCACGAATTATTACAGTTTATAATCCAGTGACAGCAGCATGAAAAGAACAGAATCATTATATTAATGGTTAACAATTTGACCATGAAACTCAGACTGGATGTATTTATGATTTGTGGGGACCCCAGTACCTTATCTGGACAGAAAGAATAGACCATGGGGGTATTTGGTTTGTGCACATCAGTAAAGACAACTGTCAGCAGCCTCCTGCAAGCTTTTTATGGAATGAACACCACTGTATTGGCTGTCTTAAAAGAGATGCTCCTGACTCTTTTTACATCTTCTCAAAGAAGCAGTGTCAAGAGATGCACCTCTCCCTCTCAGTAAGTTGCTTTATGAGAGGAGTTATTCATACTGATTTCTGGTTTATGTTACATTTTGTAATATATCCTGCACTAAGCAAAACAGATTATTCAAATGGTAATCACTGAATGACATGTCCGTGGCACAAGAGGAACAATTTTTAAAAACAAGGTATTTTGATTCACTTATTTTTGAAAGAAAATCTAGAACCATATATTTTTTAAATAGGAAACAAAAAATATATTGTTTAATTAAATCTATAGCTAGCACACAGGCTAACATAAACCAGTTGGGCACAAGAGACAGGTACACTGCTTGCATTCCTATTTTACAGCCAGGAGTGTCTGGAAAGTTGTTAAAGAAAGTCTGTTTTGCTCTGCAGTTTGTACTTTTGGAGGTAGCCTTGAGAGAAAATAATGAATATAAAAAGCCTTAGAGAACAACCAAAGCCCAGTGGTGAGTCTGCTCTGTTAAGCTTAGTAAACAAAAAGATATACTCAGACATATGCATACAGTCAGTTATGGAACAGCCTAACTTAAGAGGCCAAAGGCAAAATTATTTTATGCTCATGAAAGAGAAACCCTCATGCCCAAACTGTTCCCCATTTTCCAAACAATTAATACCAAACTCAGAAAGGACACATATCATCGGAACAGAACACGCAAGAAAACTACATGTACCATTTTCAATGCAGCTTTTGGAAACAGACATCTTGTTACCATAACTAGTTTTACATTTTGATATCAATATTGCAGTGTTCTCCAGATTTAACATATTCACAACTGACCCACAATAAAATACCAATATACAAAGCTCCTGGCTAAGTGCTTGCAGCTTCTACCTTAGCCACTAGCTCCTTCTCATTCTTCACCGAGAACATCACCTTTGAGGAACAATACAAGACATTTAAACTCCAGTTCTTCTCTATATTTATAAAGTTTGGCAATTTCTTGACTAAAATGTAATGTTTGCAAGTAACACTGCTTAGAAGAAGTCTTGTTTCACATTTACAGACAGCCTGCAACTCTGAAAGATCCCAGAGAGCCTTATGAACTTTACATATCATATACTGAATACACCAAAGAACAGAAAGTGAGCCTAGTCCAGTACAAAAAAGATCAACAAAAAGGCCGACAGTGACACAGAACACTACTAAGAGTCATTTAAAACTTCTCAAATCATTTAAAAACATTGCAAATCACAAATTTTACTTTCCTTCAAATTTTAGATTAAAAACTATCTCAAATGTTTCAAATGCCTTCTGAATGCTTAAGCCACTGGAGTGCATTTGGGTCATATTCGAAGGTTTGATATTAGACATTGTTTAAACGAAAGCTACAATTTAAGCAAAAATGATTGATGCCAGAAACATGAATTAAAAGGAAAAAAAATAGATGTATCTCAAGTTCTTGATAGATCTGGCAATAATTACTACATGTAGAGCAGAAAATTAGTACATTTAAAGCATGTATTTAATGTTGAAGTGGGAGTTTTATTTTATTGTTCTCCTTAGCAACCTAACGACCTAGTTCTTCAAGAACTTGCTGAGGGCTTGAACCCTGCCTTACAGAAGCAAGCTAAAATTTTCAGGCAGTTAAGAACAGAGGCTGTCCATGAATCCATATTTTACTGTAATTCTCCTTCAAACATAATAAATAATGGAGTAACACACATAAGCACGTCAAAGTTTTCTGTTAAATGGAAAAGTAAAAGGCTGGACTCAACATGAACAAGGAGAGAAAAAACTTGAGATGATCTCAAGTACAACCAAATATGTAAAACTAATCATGGAATATGAACAAACATCAGAAAAAGAAAAGAAAACCTTGTTAAAAATTATTTTCCTCTAATACCTTTAAATACTAAATATTACACTTTTTAAAATTCATTTTAGAAGAGCACAGCTCACTGCAGTAACTGGTATTAAATGGATTTTACCATCTACCAGGAAAAAGTAGTTCTTCAAGAGCAGGCTTTTTATTAAACTACCATGTCGTCGTTTAAGCCCAGCTGGCAACCCAGAACTATGCAGCTGCTCACTCACTCCCCCCTCTTCCTCCCCCTGCTCCTGGAGGGATGGGGAGGAGAATTGAAAGAATATAACTCCCATGGGTTGATATAAGAGCAGTCCAGTAACAAAGGTATAACACAAAACACTGCTGCCACCACCAAAAATAATAATGATTAGAGAAATTACAAAGGAAGATAATACAACTGCTCACCTCCCACTGACCAATACCCAGCCCAACCCGAGCAGGGATCTAGCCCTTCTGGGTAACTGCCCCCAGTTTATATACTGGGCATGATGTGCTGTGGTATGGAATACCTCCTTCACAAAGGCAGACAGCAATATAGTCTGGTGGCTCACAGGTTGCTGTGAGCAGCCCTCTTTCTTACAGATATGGTAAGAAGAGGGAGTCATGACAGGAACTCTTGTATGTTGCTTAGCAGATGAGCCAATCTCAAGGCAGTAACCATTAACACTGTTGTTAAACCAATGGTTCTCCAATTTCAAATCCACTTGATTATTGTCAAATTTCAGTATATCATAAGACACAACTCTTGATGAATTTCTTTTTCAGCAGAGATAATATAATTTAAAAAGACAGGCTGAAAATCACTATTGGGAAAAATGTAGTAAAAAATTTAAATGAGGTGTGCTGTCATCCTGGTCATACCAGAGAGGGACAAATCATGGCAACATGCTGGGGCTTGGCCTATGCTTACAAAGCCCTGTTCAACACCATCCAGCAACTTCAAAGGGGAAAAAATGCCTCTGGATCTGATGGCAATGCAACTGACAACACAGCTACTCTAACTCCAAATACAGCAAGTACATCAACCCTAGTGACAAGTACAGCAGCTACGCAAACTCTGACTGCAATAGATAATACAGCTACTCCAAGTACAGCAACTACACCAACCCCAGTGACAAGTACAGTAGCTACTCAAACTCTGATCGCAACAGACAGAGCAACCACTCCAGCTCCAAGCACAGCACTGCAAAAGCTACTAAGAAGGAGAAAAATGACTGCTACTGCTGAACCCAGGACATATCAGCAACTCGAATCTCCCTGCGTTGCTTTTGTTTATTTGTTTGGTTTTGTGGTTGTGTTTTCATGTGTGTGTGTGTGTCTTTGATAAAGTATGTTCTAAAAATGTGAATTTTCTATATGATTGCTATCAATTTTTCCCCTACCGGAAAGCAGAGAGAGGAGCTCCAAGAGAAAACAATAGGAACAGATTTACTGTGCTATCAGCATGTAAAGCTTTAGTGACACCAACAGAATGGTGAGTTTGACTCCTAACCCAGAATATTTTTACCTGCCTTTCCATCTAGTAAGAAGAACTACACCATTCTGTGCGGGGGAATTATATAGAAGAGGACAGCTGGATAGTTACAAATCCCATTCTTATGTAAGTCAGACTATCAATAAGTACTTATTATTTATGCACAGATCCTTACATTATTAAATAGCTTTTTAAAGCTTGCATACAGTGAAGATTTTAACAAATGAAACGGTATATTTTTATAAATAAAATGGCAAATCTTCCACCTCTTCAGGAAAAATAACAGTATGATTATGAATAGTCTGAATATTTATTAGAATTATAATGAGCAAAATATTACTTTTTAAACCCAGAATACCCTGAATTTATACATTTTATACTCTGAAATTTATCCTTCTTCTCATAGCAAAAAATAATCTATGAAAGACGATATTAAAAATAAGGATTTTTTTCTTTCTCCATGATTTTATTTCGACCTAAGAGTTCTTCATCACAGAAGTCTTGAAGCCCAGTTTTTGCCCAGTTCTTACATGGTTTTCTGGTAGTTCTGTTTCTATACACCACAGCAGATATTTGACATGTTAATGGTTCCCAATTAGGTAAAATAATTATTATTCTGATTTATGTCTGCAAATTTATATATACCAACATGATACCTAACTCACCCATGATTCAAATACACAGTTTCAATACCAGCAGGACAGTTCCAATATCCCAAAATCTACCACAGCAGAAAAGGTACTTAACAAAACAGAGTGATCTCCTTCCTCCAAAAGTACAGCAATGCCTGTAAGCAGGAAGTACAGCGCAATAAATGTTATAGTACATCCAGTAAGACCTGACAATTTGAAAAATTCACTATGGAACCTTATTTCCACCAAACATTTGTAACTCTGTAACCTTACAGATGTCATCCCTTGCAATCATAGAATCATAGCATAGTTAGGGTTGGAAAGGACCTTAAGATCATCTAGTTCCAACCCCCCTGCCATGGGCAGGGACACCTCACACTAAACCATATCACCCAAGGCTTCATCCAACCTGGTCTTGAACAACACTAGGGATGGAGCATTCACAACCTCCCTGGGCAATCTGGAGATACAAAATCTACAGACACATCCCCAGGTGAAGGCTGCCTCTTGGAAGATCCCAGGCACACCAACATTTCTCAAAGAATGATGCAACTAAGCAGTTAATTCTGTAATTTTCTAATTTTTCTTCCTTGCATCCGGTAAAAGCTCTCATCTCATCTCAAAATTACAACTTTTAAACAACTCCTTAACATGTTCCTTACATTTCCATATTCCTACGCCTGAAAGTTAACTGTGTGTATAATCCTGTGCATGGATACAATAAAACCTCTGTAGATTAAATACTATAAGGGAATTAAAAGAGCAGCTAGTAAATCAAATATTACAGAAAATAAAGAAACATTGTAAAATATCATGTAAATGGATGCTCTAATCTCCCTTAGAACACTAATTCTGATTTAAAGTGCCAGTGTGCTTTGTGCTATTCAATGGCACAATTCAAAAAGTAATGTAATAGATACAGCTATACTAAAAAAAAAAAATAAATAAATAAAAAAAGAAAAAAATAAAGATCCTCCATAAAATCACATCTAACTAGCTGTTCTAGGGAGGGAAAAAGAAGGGGAACATTGTTAAGTTTCCTTGATTTCCTAAAAACACCACTCCTGAGGCATGATGCTCACCTGATGAGCAGATATAAAAGCATCAGAGGGAAGGAGGAAGAGATGGAGAATGGGAGACAGATAGATACATAACAGAAAGCCCTGCAGCTATGACTTTCTAATCAGTAGGATTCTTGACAGGAATATAAATCCAACTCACACCAAACAGAGTCTGGAATCTTCAGAGAAATCCTTATATTAGAAATCACAGGGTTGTAGGTTTGTTGCCGAGGTTGGACAACAGCCCATCTAACAAGTGCCAAATAAATCAAGTCAATAATTAAATAAATACATAAAAATGCATCCAAAACGATAAAGAACAGTATTCACACATTGAATCAAGTTCCAGAAGATTTATCAAGAATAAAGTAATCGATACAAGTAAAGCATTTAGCTGATTTAAAATCATCCTAATCTTTTTGATAACTACTGTACATGTATTTTAAAACTATGATACTTTCAACACATTTTGAGTGTAAACATTTTTATAGGGGAAATGGTTTGCTCTTTTTTTTAACCAGGATACAGATCTCATCAAGTTTGTAAACTTCATATGAAGTTTACAAATTAGATAGCAGAAGGTGACTGGGTTCAGTGATTCACGAGTGACCTGGTTTTTAGGTTCTTTGTCTCCTAAGTGATATTCTAAAGGAAATAAAAAACATTGGGCTGGAACTTCCACAGAAGGATGGATACCTTCCCAAAGCAAGCATCCGAGTAAAATGACAAATCCCGACTGTATTGTCTGATGATACACTAAACTCTAAATCTGTCTTTATCAGCTTTCCTCAGGATACATAATGATTCTTAACAGTGAGTCTCTACTACTGAAATTGTGTCCTAGATAGTCTCCTAATGCATTCAAACTGCAACTGGTCTCTTTCTGTATGTGATGACATAAACTAGATAGTCTACATAGCCTCTATCTATTTCTTTTTTTAAGACCAGATTTAGGAAAGAACTTAAGAGCAGAAACTCAATTTTTATGCTAATATTTGTGTCTATGAACGCAACAGACATGAAGGTCACAATCTGAAATGTGATCACAGCCAAAAACAATTTGAAAACAGCTGCTCTGCAGAGTTTATTCCATCCAAAAGAAACTATTTGGAACACCAAATGCTTTAACACCCCAGCTTGTCCTGGGTAAACCTTTGGTTTATGTAGGAATCTAGGAAGGATAATGTATTATATGTGACAAAAACTAGGGATTTTCAGTCTGAATTAGAGAGTCAAAATTCAAATTTCCATCTCTTCCACTTTGTGGACTTGCTGTGACTCCTGACCAGACAGGAAAACCCACCACCAAGGCAAACTTTTCTCTCCTAGCTCAGTAAATGGGATCAAAGAACCCTTTCTAACAAACTCAGAACAGCAGACTGATAGGGTTGAGCTGCACAACTGACCATATGAGACGAAAGTTCCAAATCAGAGAGAAAACGATTACGAAGCAGATGCAAGACAAAGGGAAAGCAATAGCAAAATAGGCATGTGAAATACAGACTGGGGAAAAGGTCCATAAAGAGCACCTTAGGCCAAATGGTAGTTGGTAGAGGATTAGAGTTATGAGCAAAGAAATTATTTCCTGTATTTCGAGTGTTATGATATACAGAAGAGTAGATTCCCACACACACT
This sequence comes from Melopsittacus undulatus, assembly GCF_012275295.1. NCBI lineage: Eukaryota > Metazoa > Chordata > Aves > Psittaciformes > Psittaculidae > Melopsittacus > Melopsittacus undulatus. Next base: position 104,168,590 of record NC_047530.1, on the reverse strand, counting down.
GTTTGTAAATAGATAGAATGGCATCAACATACATCCACAGCACACTGCTAATCAATCACTGATTAACATCTGTGTTTGGGCACAAAAAGAGATAAAAGTAACTTCTCAGTGAACACTTAATTCCTAGTTTAAAGATATTATCACTCTCCAGCTTTTGTCATGATAGAATTTCATCATTTAGTCCTAATCTTGGTTTCCTATCTCATCCTGAGAGTCTCCGATTAACTAGACAAAAGAGTCCCAGAGGCAACACTGAAACAGTGTACCTGCCAGAACAGATCTTTCTCATGAATATACACATAGCATCTCCATCAGGTGTTATTTTTTCTTGCCTATTTATGAAGCAAAGCATTAAGGGTAGGATCCAAGCCAGTTCACTAAGTATATCAAAGATAAACCCACAAATCCAGTTAAAGAATATGCCCTGTGTCAGGCAGAACATTATGTCCTGGCACCTTTCCCTGCTCAAAAGGAATAAGCTGTATTTATGCCTTTTCCCCAGTTCCAACCAACATTGCTAAGACAATTTTGTGGCCAGAAACTATTTAAAATAACTATAATTGTGAAAGGAATAAGGTTCCTATCGGATAGTGCAGTGTACAGGGCAGAATGAACTGAAAGAAAAACTTTAAACATAAGGCTATTCATAGTTAACTTTAATGTGTTGTTTCTCCTACTTGACAAGTTACTCTAGTAGTTCCCTGTTCACAGTGCTCCCATTTATTATGTTCTATCTTAAATTGCAAGTTCTTTCTCTAAACAAACACAATAAGCTATTCCAGTACAAAACAAGTTACAATAACTGTACTTTCCATGACATTCCTTTATTCTATATTTAATGATATGGGAAAATGCATAAATCACTGTGCACCTTATGTTTCCAAAACTCTACAAATCTAATCACTACAGACTCTGTTCAAGATATGACAAACATAGTGATAATTTTCTTTACAGTAATTAAGAAAAAAAAACCACCCCAAATCTTACAAAGGGAAAACAACAACTGGTAATTCTCCAGTTACTTCTTTTTACAAGGTCTTTTTTAAAACTACAGTCTGCAAAATACTGCTAAGACTGGTGGTGTAATTCTTTAACATACTGAGTAATATTGAAATTTCCTAAGAAATGCAGGGAACTGTAGCTTCATCACTAAAACTCTCTTAGGTCAATCGCAAGATCCAAAACCAAAAGCAAATCAAAACCAGGGAAAGAGTGATTATACACTAGTCAAATGGCAATTTAGGGCTATATTGAATTGTACTCACAGTTGACACTGGTCTCCTTTGATTCCCTTAGTTGTGCAGAAACATTTTCCTGTTTGCATGTGACAAATATTCGCATGTCCACTGCACGTGCAAGCTATAAAAATCAGAAAGGAAAAGTGAGATTTCTTCACCCACATTTTACCTTATAGCTAAAGGAACTTTAATAGATTTTAATACATCCTAAATAAAGTTCCTACAAGCTGTATTGAAACAAGAAATAAAGTATTACTACCTCAACTATGAGTTTTTTGAAAAGCATTTCACAAGCACATCATTTAGTTTACTTTATATAGAGTTAAGAACTATATGTGTGTCATTAGGGGCTCTCCTCCATGCCTCAAATAACAGTAGTTTCAGAATAGCCATTAAAGTTCATCATTCTAATGTGCAATACAGAAAATTAGAATACATATTTTCTATACAAGGTGAAATCCTGACCAATGGCAAAAGCAATGGCAAAATTCCATTAGTTTCACGTGTCTAGTTAAAGAAAGTTATTATTGCAGATGCTTGATAAAAAATCTAACCGGAACTCTTGCTTTTTACTAAAGCAAACAAAGTTTTAAAACCATTTTAACAGAAACAGAGCGAATAGTATAGTTATGCTCCACAAAAAGAATATTCTAGAATAAGTGAAAACAAACAACTTTGAAAGATCCTGAAGTTCAAACTGGAGAATAATCACAAAAACATCATCATCACTCCTTTTTAAACTCAATGGCTAAAGTAAATCTCTCCATGATGTTCTGCTCATAGATACTCTTGCTGCCTGATTGATTCTCACCCTAAAACAAACCTTTATGTTTCCAATTCAAGGGCTTTCTTCTTGGTTTCTTTCCCATGTTTATACAAATGACTATCTTGTTTAGGCAGTCCTCCCTCTTTCCTAACCAAGCGTACAAAACTTAATAACCTCCCTCTGGTAAATGCGTCAATAAGCTCCCACATCATACTGGAATAACTACCTCCTAATATTCACACTACATTTAAAGTCTTCTTTTAATACAAAGTAACTCTGAAAATACTTTCATTATCATATTATGCTTTCACTGACATTTTAATTATGACTGAGATAAAAGATTTAATATGTGGGCTCCTGCTTGGGAACAGATAGAATACTAAGTGGTGACCTGTACACAATAAAAGTTTATTTCCCACTTTATAATCCTAACATTGGATTTCTATCAGAGGGATCGAGTTTTAATGTTCCTAGTCTACTGATAGGGAATAATACATAATGAATACTTCCATGACAGCGTCTCATACATACCATATACACTCTCAGCTCTCTGCACCAGCCTAGGGTAAATAGGGAAAAGGGTAACATAACAGCCAGACTAGAACCACAATTAAACATAAGATATTACTGACAGAATATTTCAATGTCAGGAATGGTTTGTTCAGAACTTGTTAAATAGCCAGTGGAAGCTGAAGGAGTGATTCCTATTACAGAGGTACTACAGATCCAAACTGCTTGAAACACCAGAATTTTTCTATGCAGCATACACCATGTTTTTCTCTCATAATACAGCTTGTAACATTTCTGAAAAACACCTACAGTTACCACAAAGTGCTAAATTTTGTAATCTTGCTATGATCCTGACACTCTACAATTAACATTTGTTCATTGATGTGCTGCTACCATATAATCAGCTATGCTTTCCTAAACCCATTCAAGTTTTTCCCTCTATATTTATGGAATGATTAGTTAGGCACTTTAAACTGGAAAAACTTCTTCTCAAAAGTTAATTTTATTTGTGTAAATCTGCTACACTTTCAATAGAAAACTAAGGAATATATTCTTAATAGCTTATTCTTATATATTCTTATATAGTTTATACATTCTTATATATACTTATATAGCTTTACGGTTAATGGCTGTTAACAGTGATGCATCATTACAAGACAGCATAAAATCTACAAGGGAGGTAAAAGGGTGAATTCCAACTCATATGCCAATATGCAATTGTCAATATATTCACAAATACAGAAGCTACTGCCAACCAACTTTAACTGAATATTCCCATAGTCATTGCTCACTTAATAGGAAGTAGATCACAAATGTAAAGTACTTCTTTAATCAAATAGCTTTTCTTTTAGTAAAAGTATTTAAACATTGAGTTATAAGGGGCCTATGGACACTGCATCTTTACCACCTTCCTGGGGAAAAAAAAAACGGAACGATAAAATGGATTATACAGTTAAGGTAACAGATGTAGCCATATGAGATTTTGTGGAAGGGCAAAACCATTTCCTTTGGCAGCTCAGACATGACTTGTATTCCGAGTCCATGGAATTACTGATAAATCAAACTTTTCAGCACCATTTATCCCCAGGGACATCTAAATCAAATCAGCACCAATACAGTGTACTTTAGTGTGCTATGTGCTCACTCACACAGCAATCCACAGGTGAGCTCCTCTCCAATCAACCAGGTACCTCCTTCCATTTAAACTGCAACATGTTTTAGTCCCTGCACTCTGTATTTGCAGTTTCCTGGATTTATAGTGGAGAATCAAATCATTTAAACAACTGATGGAATTTTTTTCCCCATGAATTCGTGTCTAAATTTTGACCTATGTATATCCATAGGGCACACAAATAAAGAATATATTCACAGTTTGGTCTTCCTCACCAAAGCACCAACATGGATGCTTTACCTCACCTGCATTTTCAAGATGCATATGAAGCTTCTATAGTGCTAACATCAGTAGAGTTAGAAAGGGAGAAGAAATTAAGAGCTCAGAAGACTCAGAACCTTGTATTCTGGATTCCTTGTCAACAAAAAAAGCTAGTTCTGACAAGCCCAGAAGCTAATTTTCTTCTGTTAAAAGATGAAGAGAAATTACTCTCGTTGATCTAGTTCCTCATAATTTAACTGCTCCCTGGACAATCCCTTGAAAAAGGGCATCAGGAGCTAATCATTTTTACATTATTTTAAAAGTCTCATCTGGACAAATTTTACTTAGCAGTAAATGCACCTTTTAATTAATCTCAGGCTTGCAAGTCTGTGATGCAAAGTGGATTTATAACAACCTGGGGACAGCAGAGGTTTAGTCTGGATATAAGGAAGAAATTCTTTACTGTGAGGGTGCTGAGGCACTGGAATGGGTTGCCCAGAGAGGTTGTGAATGCTCCATCCCTGACAGTGTTCAAGGCCAAGTTGGATGAAGCCTTGGGTGATATGGTTTAGTGTGAGATGCCCCTGCCCATGGCAGGGGGGTTGGAACTGGATGATCTTGAGGTCATTTCCAACCCTAACTATTCTATGATACTATGATTCTATGTTCAGTGTAACTTGAAAACCAAAATACATAAAAGCTACCTCTGCTGTTACTGAAGCAAATGTGAACATATGTTACCAAACAAATGCAACAGCAGAAACAGGATGATATGATAGTGCATTCCTTGGAAAAAAATGTAGATGCCATTACCTTTGTGCCTCACTGGAGGTTTTCAACATTGGCCTCCTTCCAAATGATGGTTATAAGCTTTGAAGATGAAGTGTGCTTACTAATTAAGCTGCAACCTATATTTCATTTAAAAGTAATAGATTTTCATTCTTCTGTTAACTCAATGTTTCCATGCTACTCTTTCCATATTTTCTACTTCTTTTTCTCTGTTCAACTATTCTCAGTGAATGTTTTTTCTTCTGATAATACTGTAAGTGAACAGTTAAAACTGCAGCTACAGTAGTATCTTTTACAGTCAAATGCTAATAGAAATATTCCAACTCTTGGAATGTTTTAAAATCATATTTTGAGCCAATCATTCTTAGCCAGCAGAATTCAGCACAAGATATGCAATTTATATTTTCCATGTGTATTTTTAGAAGTCCCACCCCGCTCTCCATCCCATGCATTTGCTTTCAAGGAACAAAACTTAAGCTCCAGCAGCAGCGTCTACTAACGTTTGTATTAAAGGACTTCTCCCGCACATCCTTCCCCAAACCCCCCCCCCAAAAAGGACAATCATCTCTAATGTTTGTCTCAGAAAACACTTAACATGATTTTTCTTTGTAAGAACTCTCTAAAGCTGAAGGGAAATGAAATAAGGGCTAAGAGTTAAAATGAAAGATATACTTAATATTTCATGTTTCAAATACTTCTATTACTCTACCCCACCCCTCTTCTACACCCATACAAACCCACCTTGTACTTAATAAAAGGCTTAAGAGTTTGAGTAGAACTGCATGGTGGTACACAGAGATTTCTGACTGAAAAGCCCATTTTCTGACTATTTAATGCTTTCTGAAGATCCCATTTTTGTGCTTTATAGTGTTCTCCTAAAACACTGTGTTTTCAGTGGCTGCATATGAAGTTAGTTAAGACTGAGATTCTCAGCCAATAGGGACAGTTTCAGCTTCTGTCACACTAAAACATTTTACCAACTTTCAGCATGTTCCAATTGTTTTTTTCTTCCATTTATTTTCTATGTCCTTTAGTGTGGGTCATTGATAGCCACTACTCTTTCACATGTCCAGCTACGCACAGTGTGAATCTTTTGCACTGTCACATCTCTCAAGTGATGCTAGGTTGACAGCAAAACATTCTCTATCATGATTCTGCTTTAAATAATGTCCAGTTCTTAACATGAATTACTTGATTTGGGACACTGACAGTGAGCTTAAAATTAGAGGATGAAGCACACCCACACAGATTTGCTGCATTAAAAGAAATTAAATACATGATCAGAAACAATCTCTATGCTTTTGGATAGGGATATTGTGTCCCCAGAAGAAAGATGGAAACAGATAAAGATTTTCTTTGCTTAAAATACACCCTCCACCTCAAAGAAATCCAGGGTCGCATTTGGCCCTACCCTTAGAAAACCACATCACCAACAAAGAAAACTAGCCTTGCTAATACCCTTATGCTTTTTGTACCACCACATGAACAGCTGTACAAGATGGTTAGAGAAGAGATATTATTATCTAGAGGGTACATCAGATTCAGATTCTACTGCTGTACAACACATTCCAGCACTCATGACAGCATCATACTCAAACACATTTAGGAGGTTACAATGACATTAATCCTCTCTCAAATCTTCCCTCAGTCATTAATGCAGAGTGGCTTGAAGTCCTGCTTTAATGTCACAGCAAGTTTACTATATGGTAACATTCTAACAGTCTTATTCAACTCTGCTCACATTCTCTATTTCCTCCTAATACTCATATTTAGTGTTCAAAATTGAGAAGTGAATCTCTGCAAACCAACTGGTTAAAATTAAAGATACAGAATTTTCTTCTCTTAAGAAGAAAAAGGAAAAAAAATCTGCATCCCAAAACACTACTGACTTTGAAAAATAAGACTAAATTAATTCCAGATTATGTATTTTCAATAGATAATCAAACCTCCAGGATACAACAGAGATTGAGAGCATATCGTGGCTCTGATTCTCTCATGGGAAAGCAGTACACCTGTCATTCTCTATCTCATAATTGACACAGTGCTAACAGTTTTTAATTATAAGGACAAGCTTAATACTCAAAATAAATTCCAGCTTCTGCTGGATTTCAGAACCTTCTATAAGGCAAGAATTATCATTAGGCTTACACCTTCCAAAATAAATCACAGTACATGAAACAGAAGAACTTCTTTGCAATGCTTATATTTGACTTGAAGATACAAGAAAAAGTGGGAATTGGAATTATCACAATTTATTGAGTGTGAATAACTCAGCACCGAATACAGGCATAGAGATATATTCTATTTCTAAATATATTCTATAACTCTGATGGAGACTACTTCATGCCCAAATTCTTTAAATCAACTCTCAAAAGTCATATAAGTTATATATATATATATATATATATATATTTTAAAGTAGTATCAGCTACAAAAATTCTCCCTGCAAGTAAGACTGGAAACTTGAGATGCAGCATTCTGGAACCATCCATCCTCCCCAGTCATGACTGAGAATCATGAATTAAGTACACAGAATTGTGTAAACTGTCTCCAGGTTGAGCTTTAATAATGAGTTATGATCACTTTCATGTTTTAAGTGCAGATATACCTTAGACATTCAGTCCTCTGTAGATGCTGGAAATGATCGACAATATTTATTGTCTCATTAATATGAAGTACTGTCACACAATCTCCCAGACATTCCCTTCCTTTGCTTTGTATCACACTCCATGACCATGAACTCAGTTTCACAGGTATTAAACCAAAACAGAAGATGGCTGTAGGCCAACAAATGTAACTAAAGGACTGGAGCATCTTTCAGATTGGAAACACTGAGAGAGCTGGCATTCAGCCTGGAGAAGTCTCAGTGGGATCTTATTGACGTGTTTAAGTACCTGATGGGAGAGAACCAGACTCTTGGTAGTGCCCACTGACAGAAAAAAAACAACAGCCACAAGAAACAGGACATTCCATCAAAACCTAAAACCTGTTTTGCGGATGACATGTTGCATTGCTGTAGGTGCACAAGTATCTTCTTCTGCACCTTTGGATAGAAACAGCAAGTCCAGCCCAACTTGGAGAGTCTTCACATACTACTGTATGCACTCATCTCCAACTTGGGTTTACATCATACACACACGTTGTTGTTTAAACAGTTATGTGAAATGCTTAATGACCATGCAAACATTTATCAGTCATAAAATATTTTAAATAATTAATCTGTGGCTTGCAATAAAAGAAACTGCTTAAAACATATAATCTTATCCTATTTTTCTTATATTTTGACATATTAACTGAAATGATAACATTAGAGCTTTCGAAACAACAATAAAAAACCCCACCCTGGCAATATCTGCTCTATTTCTAGAGAAATACCAGTTCATGCAACTCCTTCATGCAACATGCGGAATCTAAGTGGAACAACAAGATTATATGAAAACAACATAATCCAGTAGAGTAAATCCATGCTGCAATATCACAACCCTATAGAATTTATTAAATAATAAATCCACAACATGATTGATTCCAAATTCCTAGCTCAGCATATAAACGTTCTGATGCTGACAACAAAGAATATCCATCACTATTTCCATGAAGTATGCATTTCAGACAATTGAATTTAAAAACACTTATTGCTTAAAAACACCATCTCCAACATATAGCTGCAAGAGCAATTTTTCTCTCAAACGGAGCTCTTTACAAATGGAACTTTAATTTAATATATTTGCTTACTTTCTAAGGTTACTAAACCAGTAGCTGTACGCCAACAATTCCTTTAAGACACCTCACTGTTTTTTTTATTTTTTAAGGAAAACTATGGCAATGCTATTAATTATTGAGGTTAAAAACCTACTTGGTTAATTTTGGTGACATGCAAAGCTTAAGTTACATCAAAAAAAGAGGAGATACAGCTCAGACCCAGCTAGGCTAAGTAAGAAATAGCAAGTATAAATGTATATTAGATAAAACACTGTAATGCTCAATTTCACTGTAAATGCTCACTTATGGAATCCATTAGCCTACTCATGAGAACTGCCCTTCTGAGACAATCCTCTACATTAATAATATTGCAAAACTGTCTAGTCATTTATTTTTCTAGAAATGCTTATTTAGCTGGAAACCCCTGATACCCTTTTAGCATTCAGGAATTACTTTTATAGGAAATACATCGATTCAACCTCTGAGACAAGCAAGTAAAAGCAGAGATGTGCCCAACAATACTTATGCAGTATCACTAATTGAGTAGCAGTAAAATTGAGCTAAAGAACTTCTGTGAAGCAATAAAAATGAGTACAAAACAGAAAGCAAAACGCCGTATTTTAAAGCACTGCTGTACGTGCAGGTCAAATAGAACTGTCATTTTGTATTAACAGGATTGGCCTTCAAAATAATAAACCAGTCTTATTAGACTAATTGGCACATATATAGCTAAATTTATTTTCATCCTTCTTGGTTTATCTCATAACTTATCTTTCTTTGGTCTCAAAACAATTTATTTTTTACAGTACCATAACATGAAGGATAAGACAAAATCTCACTTGACTATGACCCAAGCCCACAGTACTTATTTGAGTACTAATAACAAGTTGCTCCTAATAAGTAACAGTGTGTCACACAGTCAATCTGGAAATCACACCTGAGGTTTCCTTAGCTTTTTGGACTGACAAACACATTTCAGAAACCCCAAACAGGGAAACAACAAAAAGGCTTATTTTCTTTCGCAAAAAGCAAACTTTAGGTCGGTTACAATACAACAACCCTATGGCAACTTTCTGTATTTAAGGGCCTGAATTTATTTTTTACATTGCCATTTTTACACTATGTATTTCATTATTTCTTTTGCTTAAGTATTCATCCTGAGGAGTAAGCTGATTCTTTTTTTGTTCCCCTGAAATAAATACCTCTCAAACAATCATCCTAAACCTGTCTTTAATCATCAGTAACTAACACTATAAAAGTAGCTTGGAAAACCACAATTTTGTCTTATACAAGTAGATAATGAAAATGCAACACAAGATTAACACTGAATGATGGGATATTATTTCTTGTCATTAACTGAACAGATCTGAGACAATTAACAAGAGTCTTGCTGTGACTCAATCTTTCATGCCAGTACTGAACTACAGCACAGAATTCTTACAGCTTGCCCCTGTGACCATTCAGGAATCACGTGCATAGAGGACGATATTTTCTACCAAAAAACCATACCAAACCATGACATTTCTACAAGAACTCATGACCTACAGCAGCACAATTTTATTTTCTCCATGTCTCCTGAGTGAAAAACTGAAACTTTTACGCTTACTTTGAACATACAACACTGAAAAATTCCAGGTGAAACCGTTATTATCTTTACTTGGAGGTAAGTTTAACATGTTAATCAGTTTCCTTTTCCTGTTTTTTCACTTTTCATTTTTAAATGTAATATGATAAGTTAAGAAATAAATACCCTGTAAGTTTTACAGTTCGTTAAGCTTCAGATTTTGTGGATTCAAGTAAAAAACTAACCACTGTTATCTGCTGCATACTACAGTTCTTTAAGCATGCCAGCATTTAAAGAGATGTTTCTTTCTCATGCCTAGGAGATTAAAAGTATTATTCTGCATATTAGTTTTCTTGTTTGCAAAGAGGTTTCTTACATTAAAACATAAGATTAAATTAGAATTATTAAAGAAATAAGTAATTTCAAATCTGACAGGCTAAAACTATGTTTAGTAAAGAACTAAAACTGTGGACGGTTTGGGGTTTGTTTTGTTTCTAAAGAAAAACCACAATGTGATGATTCTGGATGTCTTCATCTTTGCATGTCCACCCTGAGATGAGTGAAAGATGAGTTTTCCAGACACTAAATGCTTAGTAACTTCTTTTTAACCTTTGTCTTTTTAAACTTTATTGAGGAAGACAGCAGCTTCTCTACTGGCTACTTTGGGAATTCTGCCCCCAAAACTCCTTTCACCAAAAGGCTGCTATTTTTTAACCTCTTTCTCTAAAAAGAATGTATAACTTCCTAAATAAATTACAACAGTAAAAAATTAATAAAAGCTTATTATAAGGCAGCATGAAATCAAAAAAGTTTAAAAGCACTCAATAGCTATTCACAGTGGCTTTAAACATGGAAAAAAGTAATAACATCCAATCTGAGTGAAAAACAACTGAAATCAACAACTGGTGGTTGCAACTATTTGTGTGTATTTGTCCATTCAGAGTAAAAGCCCAAAGAAGAGAAACGACTTCCACAATTTATCAGACAAAAGTGCCACAAAATGTTAATATGTCAGCAAATCATTTCACTGTGTTAGCCATTAGGAGGTGCAAAATATGACTGATTTTTAATGCATTCAATTGTGAGTGAATGCTTTTTTTTTGTCCCTTAAATAACTAATGCATTCTGCCATTGTAATGTATTGCATTTACTGCTCAGAAAATGACTCTGAATCAACTGCAATCAAACAGAAATGCCATTACAAGTGTTTCTTGAGAATCTTCTTTCTACCAGCTGGAAAATGAGTAGCACGATGCCTCAAAAGCTATTCTTTCCACAGCCTCTATGGTGTTTCCAAGACCCCTTAGGGAGAGGGGTCACTATTTCAATGCAAAACACATCTAAAAGGGTAAACTCAGAAATGACAAACAAATAAAAAGTCTGCTTTTCATGTCTACTGTATATGGGACAAGACGATTCTGGCTGTGTAAAATACTTACTTGAGGATCGACTAACAGTGATTTAATGAATTGTCATCTTCAGCTTTAAACTGCCAACTCTCAATCAGAGCCTAGGATCTTCTCAGCCTAGACACAGCAGCTGAGCAAGATCTTGCAATCTTTTCCAACACAAGGTAAAGTATGTTTGCTTATAAAACAAACCCTATAAAACATAATCCCTATATTTCTGGACAGCTTCTAAACAGAGTTTCTAAATCATGCCCTGCCTATCTCCACTGGAAGCATCTTCTGGAAACCAGTGACTTTAGAGATTTCATCAGGAAGGTGAATGCACTGATACATAGCTCTGATAGTACATTAGAACTGCATTTTAGAAATATTCCGTATTCCATAAAACAAATTCACAGCATGTAAACCTGAAAACCACAAAAATAAGAATGCACAGCAAATCATTCATCATCTCCAAAAGCTACGCTACACAGTAACACACAGGTGGACTTGATCACCAGCATCAGTGAAAGCAATAGAATTGCCATTAATCATTGTGAAAAAATATGCACAGAGATAAAGGAATGTAATATAACTCAAACTGCTGTATCTCTTCAATATCTATAAAAGGAATACAAGGTGATCAATTAAAGGATGCTTGAATTATTATTTCACAGACCAAGATGCTGAATACGCACAAAATGCTTGCTACTTCAACAGATTAAGATAGCACAAGTTGTTGTTCTTTTTACTATTTCAGATATTTTGTTGCATAATAGACCTTGAAAAAGAGTTTACATTGATTTTATTAAATATGCAGCATTGATTGTACATTTGTAAAAATTCAAAAATATGTTTGCCTTCCTTTATTTTTTCTTTTTTAAAAAGCTACCTTGTTCTCACTCCACTTGTGTAACTTAGAACCAGCTTCGCTGGATGGTGAATTTACATTTATGCAAAGCCACATACTGCAGCAATCAGGCTTAAGGATCAAAGCTATTGTCCAGGAAATTGGTTTCTAGACACATAGCTACACAACTACATTGTGGTTGTGCAGGGTAGAAAGAAAACTTTGTTATACAAGAAAAAACCTCCTTCAAAGGAGGCAAAAAAGACACCTCAACTAACTTATTTTAATCACCTTTACAAATAATGAACAGCTTTTCAGTCCCCACAGACCACAAGACTGGACTGAATTTACCTTCTAATCATGGTGATAATGAAAGAATATTATCTAATTTGGGTAGGAGGGTATGCCACCTTGGACAGCTGACTTGAACTGACCAAAAGGATATTCCATGCAATTAACGTCATGCTTAGCAACAAATATTTTGGAGACTTGCTGGGCATTGGTCTGTGTACAGGAAGGGGTGAGTATGCACCTCCGCTTTACCTGATTTCTTCTTCCCTTTTTCCTTCCTCTGTTACACTGCCTTTATCTCAATCCAAGAGCTTTCTCAGGTTTGCTGTTCTACTCACTCCCCATCCCACCATGCAGGGAAAGCAGGGATTAAGCAAGCAGCTGAGTGATGCTTGACTGCTGGCCTGGCTCAGTCCACCACACTGTCAGCTGAAAATGGGTAGATATAGATCAGATATTAGGCAAAAATCCTTCCCTGTGAGAGTGCTGAGGTGCCGACAAAGGGTGCCCGAAGAAGCTGCAGCTGCCCCGTCCCTGGCAGTGTTCAAGGCCAGGTTGAACACAGGGCTTGGAGCAACCTGGTCTAGTGAAAGGTGCTCTCACCCATAGGCAGGAGGTTTGAATTAGATGATCTTTAAGGTCCCTTTCAACCCAAAACATTCTGTGATCCCATGATTTTTCAATAGCAATTGTAAGCTGATGCTTGAACAGTAGTTTGCCATGCTTACTGTTCATAAAATCAGATCACTCAGTCACCCAAGGCTCCATCCAACCTGGCCTTGAACATCACCAGGGATGGAGCATTCACAACCTCCCTGGGCAACCCATTCCAGTACCTCACCACCCTAACAGTAAAGAATTTCTTCCTTGGATCCAATCTAAACTTCCCCTGTTTAAGTTTCAACCCGTTACCCCTTATCTTATCACTACAGTCCCTAATGAATAGTCCCTCCCCAGCATCCCTGTAGGCCCCCTTCAGATACTGGAAGGCTGCTATGAGGTCTCCATGCAGCCTTCTCTTCTCCAGGCTGAACAGCCCCAACTTTCTCAGCCTGTCTTCATATGAGAGGTGCTCCAGTCCCCTGATGATCCTCGTGGTCTCCTCTGGACTTGTTCCAACAGTTCCATGTCCTTTTTATGTTGAGGACACCAGAACTACACACAATACTCCAGGTGAGGTCTCACAAGAGCAGAGTGTCAGGATCACCTCCTTTGACCTGCTGGTCACACTTCTTTTGATGCAGCCCAGGATGCGGTTGCTTTCTGGGCTGTGAGTGCACACTGAAGCCAACTCATGTTCATTTTCTCATCATTAGCAGTTTCTTCTTTTTTTCTCCCATAAAATTACAGACATCTGAATGTCTACTGACATTTGACAATGACATTTTCCTTGAAGCATAGCTCCAGGTCCTTCACGTAGGATCATTCTAAGTAGGTTATAAAATACAAATATATCTAACAAAAAGGTGCCTAGTTTTAGCTGAGTTTTTGCTTTTGAGGTACAATTCATTATATTAGAAACCATTCTTTATAATACATGTCTAATCTACAACAAAGCAAAAAGAAACTTATATGTACACACAATTAATAGCATACGGAAAAGTTGCTTAGCACATTTTGATTGGCAGTCAAAGAATAACAGGAAGAGTAAGTTGTTAAAGACATATTTTGCAAGTTTCTCTATTAACTTTTTATTATGCTAATCCACTTTTCATCCACTTTATTCTCATGGGACTTACTTTGAATGTAGTTTTCTTTGGAGTGAATTTTATTTAAGTTCATAACTAAGTACAGGCATTTTATTCACTCAGTGTTCAGACTACTCTGAACACTGTTCAATAAACAGCATTCACCAAAGGAAGGAAAATAAATCACCTTTGGGGAAAAAGGTCTTTAAAAAAGTGATTATTCTAATGATTCTAGCAATTTCTCTGCAAAGAGCAGTACGAAGGTTCTCTTGAATACCTCATTGTGCTATGATGTCTTTTATTTCATACGTACTCCACCTACTACTAAAACAAATTCCAGCATTTTAGTTACTATTAAGTGGTTTTATTCTATAATAAGGTATTGTATAAAAATGAGAAATCAGTGTCATCTCTATTCAACACTTGAAAGAGAAACAAACAGCCAAACAAAACCAACCCCCACATCACCACTACCGCTAAATGCAATTTCTTGACAGCCCCCTCATTTGTCAAAAACCTTTGGTTATTTGGCTTGTATAGGATAAACAAAATCATGTTTTCTGGTGGAATTCAGCACTACATGTGAGCTTTTCTTTTTCTAAATAACCTTAAATCACAGCTTCTTATCACAGAGTTTTACTACGAACTTGTGACCCACTGTTTCTTGGAAACCAAGGTACAAGACCAACAGTAGAAGTGGATTTTCTCTTTCAAGTTCAGTTCCATATTCTAGTACATGCAGACAGTATGAAGCATAGTGTACTTTTTTTCCCACTTTTGTCCAACATTTGTCCATTTTTATCTAAAATCATTTTATTCACATAGACTCCTGGGATCTGTATAGGTCTCCAATCCATTGAATACTGGGTTTTTTATGTGAATAACCATAAACAGCCTGCACTAAAAGATGCTTTTGATTTTTAGCTACACAGACTTAGTCACTGTGAAAAGAATGCCTGTAAGCACAGGCAGAGTCAGGACAAAACGTACAGGAACAAACATCTTGAAGACTAAAATATCACTGCAAATAGGGGTGGAAATTGCCTTACGGGTAGTGGAGCTGATCCCCACCTGAACATTCTAGCTCTCACTATCCTGCCTGTGCTAAATGCAGCCCCAGGCCCATGTTCACAGGACACCAGAGTAGGTTAGCTTCAGCTAAGTGCTAAGAACACTAGGTGTGAGAGAGACATAGGATGCTGTTTTCCAGCTGCTAGCAAGTAAGCATTCTTGGCTTTTCGAGTGTTATCTTGACAATAAATACCTTTTACTACTTCACACAATATTTTCCTCTTGGACCTGTGCAGCCTTCTAGGACATGCACACATGCAAAAACCACAACACAACCAGCTGAAAAGTGTGAGAGACATCAATGATTACAAGATAGCTGAAGGTTGACCAAAAACTAAGAGACTTCTATTAGTACTGAGTGGACTCGTGTGGTTGAGCACATTTTGAGAACTTAGATTTTAAACAATTCCAAATACTGAGGGAGAAAAGACTGATGATTGCTTGAGAGCCAAAATTGGGTGTTCTATTTCAAATTACCACCTCTTCATACAAACATTTTATATAGAAATGTATTATGTTATTAATTTCAATTCTGAACATCTGTCTTTTATTTCTAAATAATACATGATATGAACAGATCATCAGGTCATTGCTCACTGAACGTTAAATGAGCAGTTAAGAACAGCAGCTTTTGGGCTATCAAAACCACCTATTATTATAGGGCAATAAAAACATGCTTCTGGACATGTGTCACCACTTCACGGTCATAGCAGCAGAAAAAGTTAATGCAAAAAAAGAAGGAAATGAATATATGGTTTAGCATGAGGTGTCCTTGCCTATGGCAAGGGGGTTGGAACTGGATGATCTTAAGGTCCTTTCCAACCCTAACTGTTCTATGATTCTATGAATACACTCGTTAAACTACTTTTTAAATTTTGCTTCAACTACAAGCATATAATGTTCCAGAGGTTACAAAAAATGATTAATTAATTCTCTTTACCATGTAGGCTTATGGAGCTCAGGTAGTTTTTGTTTCCTTGGTTATCACCGCTTATAATAATTGCTACATATTTTCATCAAAATGACAGCCTGTACGACTGTTTCCCACAGAGAGCTGCTATTAACAGATGTTGGAAGTGATACCAGTGAGAGATATCACAAGCTGGGAAAGCTTCAAGGACAGGTTACCAAATGAGATTTCAGTACTACGGCATTAAACTTCCAGCTGTGGAAATTTGGGAGTTTGACACCTACATTCCCTGAGGAGCAAATGATATCATCTACTGCTACTAGACTAGTACGAAGTTTAGCCTATGCTGACTAAGGAAAAGCAGTATTGAATCAAGCGATTGTCAGGATGGAAATTATCCTGGGTGCACTAACCATGAAATTCTTATGCAAAAGGAGGATGCTCCTTCCAGTACCTGGATTTTGCCTTTTTAAAGAAGCATCATAGAGTTTCTAATGCTATAACTAATCAGTCTCAGCGTGTTTTGAGACAAAACTCAAATATCATGCCATTATGCTATGATATTTACTAAATAAAATTATTATAAGGGAAATATTTTTCCCAATTCTAGGTTTACTGCCAGAAATACAGAATATTTAGGCTGATGCTTATCTCTAACTGCCCTATGCAATAACAAAAATACAGGTAATGTAAAAGCTATGTAGTGACAGTGTTGAAGTGAAAATTAAGAATACTGCTTTCTGCTCCCTCATTGCTTGTATAACTTTTTGAAACCTAAAAAAATAAGTCTAAAGGGAAATTACCCCATACCTTTCTATCAACTAAGCAGACAATAGCATCTTTTAGTTCAAAAAAGAAACTGAACATTAAATTGTTTTCCTTGTCATGCTATCAAATTTTCCTTTACAAAAGACAGGCTGCTTTCTATAATGTGTGAAATTATGCCATTTGCTGTGTTACAATTTAATGTACAAAAGCTGTGCACTATGTATACATACACACACATATATGTGCATGTATATATATCTTAAGAATATGGCTGGGGAGCAAAGAGGAAGACTGACTCTTTACAGTGTACTGGCCACTATGGGTTACTTTGTACTCTCTAGATAGGAGAGGAAACTGCTTCTTCCTTGGATGCAAATGAGAATTACAGCTTTGCAAATAATATTAGGAGCAGCAAGCAGGGTTCAGGGAGAAGATGACAAGAAGAAGAAAACCTGAAGCAGGAATAGAATCTAGGAGACATTTCAGAAAAGAGACCTGTTTATATCAAAGAGCAGAATCAAAACAGACCAGAGGGAGAATCAAAAAAAGAGACTTTACGAAGATCTAGTGTATTGTATGGAGTCTGATTCAGCTGGGACACAGGAAGAAGTTGTTAGATTGGAAAGAAAACTGGGAAAGACAGACACCCACCCTGAAATTCTGTGGCAGCAAAAGGTGGATATGCTTCTAACTGGTTTTCTTTAGTTCACCATCGCTAATTTTCCTTAATCTTGCTCAAGCTGATGCTGATGTTCTAATAAATCAGACTACAGATTACTTCAAAGTAATTGAGGGTTTCCTTAGACACACTGCCTACAAAAATGTGCCCACTCTAAAGCACATGTGCTCCTTGCAAATAAAACTGTTTTGTTCCGAATATCTAACACACTGATTGCCCTCTGGGCTCTATAGGAACAGGGCTCTGTTCCTGATAGTGTCCATGGTAGCTTTTAAGTGTTTCTTCTGGAAAGACAGGGGTGGAAGGAAATCAATATGCCTATCTTTATTTTAATCTTTAGGCACTTACTGTAGCTCAATGTAAGCTGGATGGCCTAAGCACAGATGCCAAAGCTCATGTGGAATGAATTCAGGGAGTAGTATGTGCAAATGTACACATACAGATATAGGCAAAAAGTTCAGAGTTACACAATGTGCAAAAGAAGCAGACAGCACAAAAGGCAATGCTCTTACAGAGGCAGAAGCTTTAGCAGAATAGCACAAAAACTCAGATTTATTGTGTCCTTCACACTCTGTGTACTGTAGGAACAAAAAAAAGGCGCCCAGACCTCTCACCTGGCTGTATCAGATGCTGCTGACTTGGTGCACACACAGTGTACACTCACTAGAAACGTGTTCACTTTTGCCAATAATTTGAAGATCTGGTAAAAAAATTCAATGTGTCCACTAAACTATAACTTCAGATTTTCAAACAGAATGATTACAAATAAAACGTAACAGGAAGCTGTTACCTTTAGTATCAGTAGTGTTCAGCTGTGTTACAGAAGAGAAAGGGACAGATCTATAAATGCAATAGAAATGCTGAAGATTTGCTTAAAAAGCTTCACCCACACAACATAGCTGGGAGGAGGCTTTTACAGAATGGTCACTTAAATGCCGTATCTTTTAAGCCTGCTTAGAAAGGTAGTGGTGCAAGCTGAATCATGCTCCTGCTGTGCCGGTACTCATGGTTTTACTCCTACTTTAAAAGCAACGGCACTGGTAGTACAATTATAGGAAAAGTGAACACTGTCCAGGATATTATCACTTTATGAAAAAAAATGGCAAGACAGCAAAGTGCTTACATTGTCTTATTGCTGAGTGTATTATACATTCACAGGGTGTCTTAAGTGACTGTACGGAATTCTCTCACAGATCTCATACATTTTAAGGCTTCCTGTTAAAAATACCATGCATAAAAGAATGATCAGAGAGAAGCAGCTAATTTGAACATTGAGAGCTAAGCAGATGATTAATAAGGTTGCAAATAATGGTAAAAAATGCTGCCAAGATGACACAGAAGTATTCCAAGCAATCTCCCATACTGTTTTCTCCTGCTACTCTATGCTGCAGTCTGCAGTGCACATATAACCCTATTTTTACTAGAATATCATAAAAACATTGCGTATTTCCCAGTCATGCAGTACATGACAGAATGAGACCTTGAAGAATACAGAATACCAAGAGAAACTACCAAGATGGCAAGCCAGCATCTGTTCCCATCCACAAAACTATTTTACTTTCAAAAATCCATCAATATTTAATGATGGATTTTCTATTACTGAATTTTTATATTCATGCTTTCAAAACTGTACCCCAAAAGGGACGTGAGCGGAATAAAAAAACAAAGCAAAAAGGAAATACCCACAAGCAACATCAAAGTGATTTGGATTATTTGCCCTACAGTTGTTCGGCATCTCAGTCTACAAGGCTTCCTATGTTTCCTACAGCTTTACCTTATTTTACAGAAGCAAACAAGCCTGGGCTGTGCACCTCTCACCTAAGACTTATCACAACACAGAGCGAGTGATTCTTATTCTGTTAAATCACTAGAGGGTTTGAATCCTTAGGTATTTCTGGCACAGACTGACAGCACTGCATTTAGCACTCCAAGGCTGCTCATGCATTTGCACTCAAAATCACAGAGCAAAGTTTGGTGGTGTTGTTCCACAACAGAACTGGAGCTTGGTGTGGAACACAAAACCTATTCCTTTCTACAGCACTCTATTCCCTCGTGTTCTAAATTCACCTCTGGCTTCCCTATTGTTTTCTTGCATACAGAGCTAACCCTTAAAAAAGAGGCTGTAATTTTAGGTGGTAACTTTGACAGTACTATCACTTTACACTTTGCCATACAGGGACTTTAGCTTACAACTCTGAAGGATGCACACAGTGCCTGGACTTACTAACTGGTGTACTGTGTATCATTTATTTCCAACAAAGAATGCAAATCTTTTTGTGTAATCAAACATATACAATAATATCAGGTGAAAAAACAGAATTTTATATTTTAGCTGTTTCAAGTCACAGACATCATAACCATCTGAAACCATGTTTAATTAATATTAAGAACAGTAATATTAATTAGTATTAAGAACAGTAATAAATTGCAGTCACATAACTTTAACAAAAGACTTTTGCACTTTATTACTGATTTTACTATAGAATGCAGCAATAAATCAAATTAAGTAATTCATACTAGATTTGAGTACAATGAAATGTCATAAAGAATTGAAGGAGTGTATACATCTTCCCTGCAATCCGCATGTTAGGATTACTGAACGCAAAGATCACGTATACACCAAGAATACAAACTAACTCTCATTACCTGTATAGATACTCCAAGTGACAGAATTTAAATGAATAATTAGAATTAGGCACACTTTTCTAAGAAAAAAAATATTTAAACAGTTAATTGTAAGAAATATGATCGTTGTCAAAATATTGCCCCTCAACAACCAACATGCCACATTTCTGACAGGGAAAATAAACTAGAGCATCAATCACAGAGTAAACCTGCATTAGATGGAAAGCTATTTAACACCACAATAATAAAAATGCTACAGATTCCAAAATAAGTAATATGTATGACTAAGGAACATTAAACACTCACAGTATGGTAAATTCCATGGTCATTTTGCTATACATAGATAATTTTCTTATATAATGGGAGTATTTATCTTTACTCAAAGCCTGCCTGCATTCTAGATCTCTGATTCCAACAATCTTCTGAATATCAGGACTGGAGAAGAACACATGGAATTACTCAGTCCATTGCCTTTTTCTAAAGTTAGGAAGCTTGAAGATTTTAATACAGTGTAGGTGACAAAGCAGATTTCACAGCACTTTTTAGGCAATCTATTTTATCATTTAACTAGTAGGAAGTTTTCCCTGCATTCCGCCTTAGTATTTCTAATTGCAAGCTAGTCCCATTACTTCATTCTCAACCAAAACAGGGATGTGGGGGAAGGCACTTTCTCATTCTCTTTTCAGCTTCCTTTCATGTATTTGAAGCCTGCTATTATGCCACCATCTTTTCTCTGTCTTTCTTTTTAGGTTTGTCATATCGACTAAGCCTGCATCATATCAGGATGCGAAGTGAGTCCTTATATTTGTTTTAAAGCTACTGAAATGTCAGCAATTATAGTGAACAGAAATCCAGAAAAGTAAAATTTTGTTATCCATTCCTTAATCACAACTATTCAACACCATCTGAAATATGAATTATATCTTTTTCCTATAAAAACTGTTACTCATCTCACAGTAATTTGTTAATGTAACACTATGCTATACCACTATGAATGTTATCAGTTATAACAGTTCTGAAGGCATCATTATTCCCTGAGTAGAATAAGGAATACACTGATATTTGTGCAGAGTTCCCAGGCCTAGACAAAAGTCAGAAAAGAACTGACCACTCAGGGGTGGACAGTCAGCTTCTTTCACAGCTTTCTGAGTGACATCCTAAAAGTATAAACAGGAAGGATTTAGGAAAGGATTAGCATTATCAAAGGAATAACAGTTTTCCAAGGACTAAAAGACTTGCTATGCATCTCTTTCCCCTTCCTTTCTAAATTATCAGGAATCTAAGGACCAACAAGGCTAATCCAGCCTAGAAAACAAAAGGAAGTTTTTCTTGCAAATCTTTTGAAACTATATCACCAATAGTCAAACTAAGTTGGGAGGTCAGATTTTACCTATAAGCACATATATCACAACAGCAGAATACTTAATAAGCGTACTGAATGCTTTTGTCAGGACACTGGGAAAAAATATTCCTTGTCATATATCATGAGTACATTATAAGGTAATAATTCTTAGCTTTTCTCTTAGTGTGCACCACTTTGCTTCTCAACTGTAGAATTCAAGTACAACCTCTTTTCCCAGGTTCAACTGCTCACTAATTCATAACCAAGTTACAGCCTTGTAAATGGAGTAACTTGTTATATGAACAATATTACAGTATTACAGATGTTGCTTAAGAGTTATAGTCATTATCCTCACCTTCCTTTAAAAAGCTCTCAATCTTGATCCTCAAAAAAATAACTCAAGAGCTCCAAGGAACAAAAATTCTGATATTGAAAGAAAATCTAACAGTACAAAATACCCAATTCATCAAAATGTCGTAAAGACTTAAACCAGATTTATGGGCTCTATACTGCAAAATACAATATACCAATGCAGATAAAGCCTCAAAATAATTATCATCTTTATTTTTTAAAGCATTCTTTTGCCTAAATAGCTCCTGTTAAAATCCTGCCTTCCAATAAAATTATGTATTCTTACAGACTAGGGTTGAAAAAACAAGTCATAAAATTTATAATTTTACTGGTCCTATAAATTGATTTTAGCCATTACTGCACCATACATAATTCACTAAAGGTGATGGAATGCTTATTTGGTTGATAGCTAATGTATCCCTGAAGAAGAAAAGTTATATTAATACATCATTTTGCCATAAAGGTGATATAGACAGCAAAAGAACATTTTGTCAACTTTAGGAAATAAGAGAACTATTAAGAATTATTTAAAGCATCATAAAGAGCCAGTGAAATGTGCAATTGTCAATAGGGGTAGACATTAATCTTTCCATCCCCTTGAACACACTTGCTACATATTGTGCCTGAGTTTACCAGATGTGCAGCTTTATGCATTGACTACTGCATGTTGAAGTGCTGAATAACAAGTGAAATGAATAAATATTCCTTGAGAAGCAAAGGTCTAGTTAAAGAAACATCAGTAATAGAGAAGAAAAAGTTAAGAGAAAACTTTATAGCACCCTCCAAGATTGATTCTCAAGTACCTTAATAACTTTTCATATTAAATATAATAGGGGAATGAGAGATATTAAGCTATCAGGGACGAGGTTACTGTTAGCTTAAAAATCACCTTATCGCAATATACATAAACCACCTGGAGTAGTGGACTTCATTCTCTCTCTCACTTCAAGGAGGATCCTCCAGTGCGATGCAGCAGTTACAAAAACAGATTGGATAGTTTAGGGTAGCTTACAATCCTCAGTGTACCAGGCCTTTTTGTTTGAACTATGCAGATTTGTTGGTCTGTTAAAGGCATCATTTTTACGCCAGCATTACACATTTATGTAAATCAGTGCTATCAGATATTATGGTAGATAGTGAACTTCATTTATAAGAACCTTCTCATTGCTTTTAATAGGATTGTTTTCATGGAATTAAACTATGCCTCTTTGAAATATCAGGATTTAAGGTCTTGCTCCCACAAGAGTATTTCTTTCTCCTCCCTTCCCTAACTAGTAAAGCATCTTTAAATTATCACCTTGTTCTTAGGGCATCCAGACTAAAAAAACAACAGCAAAATGAATAAACACTTAACCTTTAAAGAAAAGTTAATTTCACGTTACATTTAAGAAGTTAAATTCACATTACATAAAATGTCATTTTAATTACTCTTTTTTCCTCCCAGAACAGCTCACCTGTACACTGTCCTCCATTTGTGGGATCCCCATAATATCCTGGCATGCAGGTTTCACACTGTTTTCCTGTTGTTAAGTTTTTACACTGATCACAGACATTACTGTTGATGCAGGTGCTGTGGCCATTACACTGGCAGGCTGGAATATAACATTAAAAAAGCCATTTATAAATTGCTCTTGGGAACAAAATCATTCCTATGTTATTACAAAATTACAGCAGAATGTAATTCTGAGAACTTTAATCCTGACTAATGACCAGCATATATATTTAGGTTTTGACAGATAATCACTTTAAAATGGCATTATGATAAGACAAGAATTCAGACCAAAGACCACCAAAGCTAACTATTTAGTGACATGCAAGACTGAAGTGTGTGAGAAAGTCTTCTTTTGCCATTTTTGAGTGACTAAATCCAATCCTCATAGCTTTAAAATACTGCCTAGTCACTCAATAAACCTTTTAAGAGGCAGTAAGGCACCAACTGAGACAAAATCGAAACCTCCACACCTATATGCCATCCACTGTGAAGCATCTGAAAGGCTACCGTGATAGAGAGCACGAACAACTCAACACTCAACTTTGTATCTACTGAGGAGAGAGAACTCACAAGAAATTAACTAAAGATAGTCTAATTTTTAACAGTTCTAACCCTCACATTAGCTTTAGCTTTTAAGGACATGAGGGCCACATCATACAGCTCGAGTCCCTCCTTGCTGCAGTTGACTTTGGTGAAAGCAAAAAAGAACTGGACTCCTGTCGGCATATGGTTTTTACACCTGACCTTAAAAGCATAAAACTGCTTTTGGTCAAACACCACCACTATAGAGCACAGATCCTGCACCACATCTGCACTCCAGTGCTCTGCATTTTGGAGAAACTCAGAAAAACTACTGACCACTATTGCAACAAAATCACAACCTGAATTCTACCAAAGTCATCAATCCTGCTGCCAGAACTCGGCTGAACAACCAAGAGGTTTTGAAGGATGACCTCTCCCGAGAGTGGGACCCCGGAGCTCCTAGTGCTCAGTAGATTAGCAATCTGTCAATTATAGCAGTTTGTCAAATGTCAGACTATGTCAAACCTTTCGATCCCTTACTGGCAAAGGATGTTAAACACTCAGCAGAGGACAGCTATATCTCAGCAAGATCATAAGGGGTTTTTTGAATTTGTATTTTTAATCTAAATGTCACAGTGACTGGTGTCTTGGCTACAGAAAAAAGAGAAAGATATTGTCACTGTATGATTGAAATGGTTTTTGACCTGTTTTAGAATTTAGTAACTTACGTATTTATAGCCATTGCCAGGCTATAAATAAAACTCATAAACCATTAAACCTACCAAGTTTACAATCTCTTTCTTTTTCTGCAGTTATGCCTATAGAACCTTGTAAACAAGTATCAAACATTTCTATACTACTTGAAAGTTATCTACCTTGACTAAATCTTTTTAGAAACTACAAGTTTCATTCTTCATAAGAACACTTGATTTTTAGACAACTTCATGGTGCCTTCCTCCAGCAGTTCACCATTGTGTGTGGTTTGTTGCCTTTCTCAGAAAAAGCTATATCAAAAGACCATGAATTGCAGCTCCATTTTGGGTTCTGTTCATGTCTTCCACATGAAATTACTTAAAGGAAACATTAGAAAAAAAATATGCAGCCCAATAAACAAAGAGAAAAAGGAGACAGTGCATTAAATAGGTGTTCTATTAAAGTAGAGTAAGATGATAACATAAGGAATGGATTATAATACAGGGAAAATGTTTCATTCTGATAATCTAACTAGTGGGTCACTGATTTATAAATTTTCTAGGCTCCCTAATGGTTTGCTTTGCATTCCTGAATTTTTGTGTTATTTAAAGGACAGTGATAGCAACCGTAATTAATCCATTTTCTTATTGTGAATTCTAGTTTGCTGCTAGTCATATTATACTACCTGTTCATACATGATAGCTCTTAATTCTTACACTTATTAAGGCAAAGTAAATGGAAGTGTTTAAATCCGATTCAAAAATAGATATACAATAAGAACCAAAGCAATCTATGATTGACACAGCACACCAAAAGTGGTATTATATATCTGATGGTTTTCCTAAAAATATGTATCTCATTGAGAAAAATGAAAAGCCAGACGAATTGCACAGTTCAGCTATTTCCTATGATACAGACAAGTGCAGTCAAACTGGAAACATCAGTATTAAATAATTAAAATAGTAATTAAAATAATGAGACACTGTAATGATCATTTGAGTAAGAACTAAGATTTAAATTTTTAGAACTACTTTTTTTTCTTTAAGTGATTTTAATGTACATGAGTACCAGCAGCAGAGTTATTTTCCTCATGCATACAAATGTGATTTAGCTGAATCTTCAGTGAGGCTGCTCAGGATATAAACAATTTTATGTCTAATTTGCTTTTGACCTCTCAGTTGAAATGGTTGGTGATGCTGAAAATTGTTGATAATTCTAGCTTTAAGAAAATACTTAATACTAGAAAATATATAAAATGTGTGCCTGCACTACACTCTGGATTTCATGTAAAGATACTTCATCTATTTTTAAACTAACTACTTATAACCACTTCACAATTCTTTTCAGAGAAATTTAGACTTTCAAGACAAACCTGGGCTACTCGATGAATATTAAAGATTTGAACAGAGAATGATAATGAATTTAAAACACTTATAACCAACACAACTGCCCAAAGGCACTATAAAGAACATGGATATGAACTACAAGGCAAACTAAGTACACAGATGAATGAACATGAATGGTTTAGCCAAGTATTCATCGGTGTGACAGAATAATCTTTAAGCTACAAGCTATAAGCTTTTTATTTTTATTTTCATTGAAAATAAAACTGTTCCATCAGCTTATATAGCTTTGGTATCAATTCTATCTTATTTCAAGATCAAATGATTGCTGTGCTAAGAATAACAAACTGTGTAAATACAATCCATTACAGACAGCATTTTAAGAAAATGAAAAGCTTAAGTAAAAGCCTACAGCCTATACCAATCAAATTTAATTTGCCTCTTAAATTCAGAACTTCAGAGAAATCTTGGTTAGAACATAGAATGATTACAGAATTTTATCCATAAAGAATAAATATTAAACTAATATGAGGGTGAAATCTGCTAACTCAGACATTTTAGACAAGCAATACATTACCCATTACAAGTTCACCAATGGTAGATACTGTGTATTGCAGTGAAAGTCTAATAATTGCACTTACTAAAAATAAAAACATAGCTGCATTCTAACAGAGTAAGTACTGAAGTTTCCATACAATGGAATGTATGGGAATGTATTCCTATTTCCAGGAATTTACTAGAAGCTTCTGGGTTCAGGAAATGGTATTAGATAGTTGGGAGTTTTTCAGTATCAACTTAGACCATTTAACAGTGTTCACCTGGCTTTACACTTCACTTCATTATTCTAAAACTTTAAAAAATATCTACTTTCTATGCCTGCATAAAAAAAATAAAAGATACCAAAATGAAACTTTCTCCAGAGATTCTGCTCTCTAAATAATACAGTGATATACACAGTTACATATATATATATTAGCACACATACATTACATAGGCACACACGCGTAGAGAATATACTCATGAAAACAGTACCCAGGAGAACAAACACTGCTGCATGTACCCATAAGAGCTCTGATCCTAGAGAAGCTCCAACTTCCAAATTTATCAGCAGTAGGAACACTTGCTGGAAAAATGCCTTTAGCACAATTACACCATTTATTCTAAAAAAAAAGGTTTTAAATGGTATTATTTATTGTAAATTACCACTGCAGGTCTGTCAAACTCCCCAGTGGGCTTTTCATTTGCCTGCACTATTATGCTGCTGCCTTCTCACCCTGCTTTCAGGATTTGAACTGTACCAGCTCAGCTTCCACTCTTTTAAAGCACCTGACATCTTGCTTACTTTTCCAATGATTAAAATACTATAATCATATCAGTGTGCCTTAAATTTAGATTGTCTTTAAGATGATAAATGCATACATTCTGTTTACACCAAATGTCAAAGAGGTAGACTAGAGACACAGCTCATAGGCTTGCAGCCTCCTATTCTCACAGCCAGCTGGACTTTCCTGAGAGCACCAGGGATGCAGAAAGTTCACAGCTCCTGGCATCATCAATTACCTATAGATAATTTCTCCACAGCTGAGCTTTTCTGTGATGGATACAGAAGCCAGAAGAAAGCAAGAGCCAGAGCAAATTCATATTGGTAGATTAGAAAAAGCAAAATGATGGGATGTGTGGCAACTTTACAAAACTTTACCAAAAAAATGGCAGTTTTGATTACAATATTTGCATGAAATTTCACATGTGACTCTGCATGAGAGGAAGCACATTTGTGTTCAGTAAACAAGAGGCTAACAAACTCTGTATTTAGGAAAAAATCTAAAAATGCAAATTCCTCATGCAAACGTTATCTGTATTACTCAAAATAATTATGTTAATTTGGGATACTTAAACAGAGAAACATTTCTTATTTCATATAAAAGAAAGAATGGATTCTGGCCTTACCTGGACACTGGATAAAAGACCACTCATAGTTCTTCTCTTTTGGACACAGACTAGCATCAAGCACCATTTCATTAGAGTGCATGCTAACTGCCTTCATTGGGCCTCGTGATGATCCTTCCAAACATTGCCCTTTTCCTGTGTTACTGGGATCGTTACACCATCCGCACCCAGGCTGTTCCAAACACTGTCCACACGTCCTCAGTCCAGAGCAGTTCTGAGCTGTATGACATGGAATATAATATTAATGCAAGAGGGGGGTTGGTTTGTTGCTTCTTTTCTAAATGAGACGCTAGGATTTTACAGCCCCAATTTTATATTTCTATTTCCTTCTGCATATTAAAAATTTCAGTAACAGTAGTAAGAGTTTCTGCATTTTCTTTAAAAGTTGTACTTCTTCAAAGACCATAAAGTGCACCACAATGTAATAAAGATTTCAAATCAACAAAAATAATGAGGTAGAACAACATCACACATCTTCATTAAATCCCATGATAAAATATATATTATGTGCTTAGCATTAATATGTATCATGGTATGAATATATTACTAATTTTCCCAATGTAAGCAACCCATCCCACAGGAAAACTATAAATCTAGACAAGGTCAATAATACAAATAAGAGTGATGTAATATATCAAAAAATTGTGATAGTTCATAGAATCACAGAATAGTTAGGGTTGGAAAGGCCCTTAAGATTATCAAGCTTCAACTCCCATCATGGCCAGGGACACCTCACACTAAGCCATGTCACCCAAGGCTCTGTCCAACCTGGCCTTGAACACTGCAAGGAATGGAGCATTCACAGCTTCCTTAGGCAACCTGTGCCAGTGCCTCAACATCCTCACAGTCAAGAACTTCTTCCTTACATCTAACCTGAACTTACCCTGTTTCAGTTTAAACCCATAATTCAAACTAAAATTTTTTGGTGGCACAAAGTATCAAGGGATCACACCTGAGAATTCATCTACAAATACAACCCAATTTTCTTATACAGAACTTCTGAAATGAGCTAACACAGTACACATCTTCCCAAAACTTAAGGATCTTAAGCTCCAAGTCATAATTCCATCCCATTTAATTGAACTATATCATCAGAGTCTCATCTGTTAGGAGTACATCAGCATTTTAATTTGCATACTAAAAATCAAGTCTCCCCCTAGATCTTTTATACTCCACTATGTTTAAATTATTTAATTTCTCATTAAATGGTCGGCCTCATATTTTAAGCCTGTTTAGAATCAAATGACTATGCTGAAGTTACTGCTATTCCTTATTAACAAAAAATTAACAATTTAGTACCTTCAGGAACTCCATTGGCGCTCACAAGTTCATTTGAGCTCTTTCTGCTACACCTTTTTAAATTAATGCTGTAACACTGAATCAAACTAACATCAGAATCGTTTGAACATTGATCACTATGGCTCCCTGTCTCTTGTCACATTATGTTTGCGGACACTTAAAAACATAGATTTTAAAAGCATAAACAAGCTTCAAGAAGATTCTGCCAGGAGGAAAAAAAAGTTTGAAGATATGTGGGGTTTTCTTTGCAGGACACTCAAACGGTTCTACATGAGTGTAACCTCTTAATGTGGCTCAGCTGCAGCCAGGACACTAGACTCAACTAATGATCTCAACTGCGTGGACCACTCAACTCCATAAAGGCAATACCTGAATCCATGTTGTAAAGGGTATATACTAAGCAGAACAATTTTGTTTCCAATTAACTCAACTGACAGCAGAATAAAGGCAGCTACAGAGACTTCAATAATTATTAAAATTGTTTAAAATTTATGAAAGTTGTCACAGAAAAAAAGGTTTATGGAACTGTTGAGAGAAAACCTTACATAATTATGGTCTTATTATCCTAAATATATGGGACAAGAAATTAACTGCTCCTATTATTTTTTATTCTTATGCCAAACATGGGCTGATGGCTGGGTTTAGAGGACATAAGGACCCAAGGACCATGTTAACCCTACTTTTAGTCCACACCTGGACTCTAGAATCTGTATTAACACCAGCAGTTTAGCAGAACAAATCAACATTGTGCTGGTTCATTATATTCTACAATTACTAGGGATAAAGAAGGACTTTTTTAAGATGATTCTCTTAATAAAGAAGGAATCAATTAAGAAGAATAAAGCGACTTGGCCAGTTTTACCTGAAAGAAAACTTTTCCTATGCCTTAGTTTCCTTTAACCCAGATATATGTAGGGAGTTGGTACATATAGCCATTCTTTTCTCCTAAAATAAGATTATATAAATGGTTCCTATTACAGACATGGCAGGACCTTACTTAATATTTTCCTGAAGCTTAGCAGAAAGGAAGTAAATACCTTTTGTATTTTTTTGCATTTGTATCCATAAACTATTAAATGGAATCATGATGTTATTAGGACCCTGCAGCAAGTTGCTTCTTGTCAGCATCATCCATCCTGCCACAATGTATCCAGAATGTTCCAGATATGTTGGTATCAAAAAAGGGAAAGGAAGTTGGAAATAACCAGAAAAACACTCTCACAGAGAAGAGTGGCAATGAGAGTTCAACAGTCCATTTCAGAAGTCCTATATACTAAGTTTGGGTCCCACTGGACAGGTAGAAAATATGAGTCAAACCTTGAAGGATGGTAAAAATACTAAGAACCAGTTTTCTGTAGGAAGGTGACTGAGGAATTGCTCTAAATAAACCATTACTGAGACAAAAATCTAAGGCACCAGCAGCTTGCTCCAGCATCTTACATGAATTATAGCACTGATAGACTTTGGAATTGAATGCTCCTGAACTTAACAGGTCCAGTCACTACAGACTTGGAAAGAAGTAGCTCCAGCTGAATGGTACACTGAAGAGTACAATGAGCAGGTTTCTTACTCTCCTAGAAAAGTGTAGTATCAATATCTGATGAAATATACTTCCAAAGGGGACATCTGGGAAGTACCTTTACTGCTCGACAAAGTAAGAAATCACTTGTATTTTATCTCAAAAGGATGAAACGAGCAACCTTGAACATTAATACAGCCTGACCCAATCTGATCACACAGCACAAGTTTCCTGCACATCTTTATGGGCCTGTTGGCTTAACAGAATTCCTTCTGTTTCCACAAAGGATAAACAATCTGCAAGGGTTAATAATCAGCATTGGCAAGTGATAAGAATCTAAGGAAGACCAAAACCATTTGGTTTACATCTGTGTTACAAAATTCCCAAGACTACTACTATCATGACTGTAACATTATTTTTATCTTTGCATGATAGGAAAATGTACTATTTTGAATCTGACAAAGTGAATCAGGTTCTTAAAAACACTAAATTTGTCTCACCTTATTAAATAAGTCATAGCATAATAAACCTCTTTATATAAATAACTTAATATTGTATAAGTCTACTGAAAACAACAGCACTTTTTGCTGTGTCAGAAGATTAAATGTTCATCAGAAGAGATTTGCCACTATTTTATCTGTATCTAGAAAACAAACACAGAGCATTGGCTGCTCACATGAGTAACCATATAAAGTCACTCATCCGAAATTATTTTTATCTTTAGTCAATGTGCTGAATCCTACTCATAGAAGCACTTTTGAGTGGCAACAAATATAGCAGCATACTTAATAGGATCACTGTTCATTAAGATACTCACGGGAGCATGTGGCAGTTTGCCATTCTAGACACTGTCCATATGGGAAGGAGATTATATAGGCGTTTGAGTCAACACATCGCTTCGTACTGCTACACCACATACATTCCATACCATTACTCGTGCAGTTAGAACATGACGTTCGCAAGGAGCATGGCTTTTTGCAGGGTCTGGCATTCTGGTTGGGACTGACTGGAAAAGAATCACATTTATAATTCTGAACACAGATTCAATCTCCTTTAATGACATGTTCCATTAGAACAACTTTTGTTAAAGTGAAAGTGGTTGTGTCCTTAAATAGCCATAAATATTTTCACTCAAAGTTATGTTATAATATATAAATATAAATATAATAAAGTTTTATAAAAATTATTAACCAACACTCAGCATGAGTCACACTATAGCTCTAAGAGTCCATTTGAAACATTTCACAGCAATTTTACCTATATACTTACATAATTTAATATTCATTGCCTGGTAATGTCAGCTTAGTTGCTTACTTGCACATACATGACATAAAATACCTCTCAAACTCCTATAACAAGTACAGTAGAGCTCTGGATCTACCAATCTCATTAGTTCAACAGTATATAAGCAAAAAATATTCTACTCAGGACTGACATCCCCTAAAATTTTCCCACACAGCGTACATATGAAAGTAACTAGAATCCAATGGGAAAGTAATAGAAGGAAAATTGTTCAATGCAGAACAGATTTGTTTTGGAGGGGTTTTCTTTCAGTTAAGGGTTTTTCAGGTTCAGAATTTTTTTGCTTGTTTTTCTCTATTAGAGATCACATTCTGACTGAGTTAATGGTGTATGTCAACTCAAAAATTCATAACACACAAAAAGAGCTTGTATCCCTTAAAACTCCTGATTTATGCTTTGATTTAAAATAAAACTGTTACGTGTACAACAAGAGCATAGTAATTCTTAGGTAGGAACACAAGAGTGTACATAGCACTATATTTTCCATGCAGAAAAGCCTTGTGAAACATTGGGATCAGGCCCTCCTATATATTAACATGGTTTTATATATTACTGATTCATATTCAATACCCGCTAAGTTCTCAAGCCAGTCTTCCTCTACAGATATAGTAAGAACACTGAAAGATTACATTTAGATGGCAGTAGCAACAAACATACAATATATACTTCACAATGACATCACTATTTGGAACTGCTTCAAAGAGAATAAAGAATTGGTAAGACCACTTTTGTTATGCAGGTTAACAACTTGGACAGTTTCACAGCAATGCCATCAGATTGATAGCCAGTGTTCCCAACACACCAACAATGCAGCTATTTTCCAGTTTTGCATAAGCAATGCACAAAACAAATCTGAAGGAGAAATTTAAAAACTTCATGTGCTCAACCCCAGAGCTATGAAGAGAAACACAGGACAATCAGAGCATGAAAATGCTAATTTGAACTGTCAAGTGACTATTTGCCATAGTCATTTTCATACACAAATAGACCTGCAAGGCAGAAATAAGGATTTTGGTTTGTCAGCCCTTCAGACCACTAAAATGTTGAATAATGTTTTCTTTCCGAATCTCACTGAACATAAGACTTGTTGAACACATTCACTTTCATACTACAATCACTCAATCACTGTTGTCACTGACTACTACTGATTTAGAGGCAACTTATAAGACTTCTGGTGTAATGCAAACTAAGCCATGTAAACTAATTCACAAATAAATATTTCCTGCTTTAGGAATATTATTTGTTTTCTATATTAAAGCTCTAGATTTTAAAAAATATTAAAATCTTTTTTTTATTATTTAATCTAAATTGTCCAAAAAATCTGTTAACCAAATGAAAACCCAAACAAGCTTGCTAATCATGACAGTAACTGTAACTGAGTATAAGAGATGGCTTACCGACAGGTTTTTCACACACAAGACCATCAGCCATTGCAGTGCATGGATTTGCTTTCAGCCCTGCCACCTCTGCTCTTTCTAGATACGCACAGAAGCCAGAATCATTTGGCTCCCCGGGAAGCCACTGCAGAGTTGTATTGGTAAAAGGAGACATGTCGTCCCATCCCCAGTAGGAGATATTGATCTTGCGTAAACCTACCCAAGGTGAAATTTTCTATAAATCAGAATAAAAGAAAAAAGAAAGAGATAATTATTACAATGACTTCTTCTTGTTGTTGTTGTTAAACATTTCAAAGAATAGCTCAGCAGCAATAGCTTCACATTTTGAGACAATTCACCATATTCTTTTCTCACTTTGTCATCTAATCATTGTCCATAGTTCTTAATTGTTCTACCTTGCTGAAATGCACCCCCCCAAAACAATAAAAACCCCTACCCACCATATGCTTCTGTTCTACCCAAAATCTCTGTCTATACTGTTCAAAGTCAATTCTGATTATATTGACACAGAGTCAGAAAACAGTCCAATTGGTCATAATAAAACTGTTGGGGTTTTTTTCACAGCAGCTGCTACACTGTTTACTAATTTCTAGGCCAATGTAGATAATAAATACACATAACAGCAGTTCACTGACATCAAAGTTCAGGAAAAAACAGGATAAATAATCCATCCTCTAAAATCTGTACAGCTGATACTGATCAACATCTTTAGGCAATTCAAAGAGAGATGCAAGTAGCACATTCACAACTCCAGTGCCATTCAATGCACACTGAAAACATTTTTATTATTATTTTCTGAGCCATAAAGAAAACTAGTCTAAAAACCATAAAATGCATTAATTCTTAAAAAAAAAATAGGATGTGTTAGGAAAGTAACATCAAAAATTCTACTAATTTTTAATAATTACCTCTTTATACAATTAGCAAGAGAAAAAGCAGATTTTGAGGAATAAAGGCCTTTGCCTGTTTCTGGATGAATATAGATTTCTTGCTCCCATCATTGTAAAAATCCCAAGATATTGAAAGCAAACGCTTGTAATCTCTATGTAATCAGTTTTAATTAACCCCATTTTAACAATGAACAGAGACAGGCTACAGCTGTGATATGTATGTGGTGTTAGGTGAATACTAGAGTACAAACAACCCAGTCATCTGCACTGGGCAAAGGACAGATGTTACCAGTAAAGATGTTGATCTGATTGTGAGTAAAAGTTCTCGACTGATTTAATTTACATGCCAAGGTAAGTAAAACACTATAATGTACCTAAAGGGAACCCACTGTATTTCAGGTTCTATGTGAAATTTCACACGTGAACCAAGAGTCACTGCCATCGTCTCTCTGAGAGATCTTTCCTCTTTGATCTCACATCTTTCTTCACCCATTCAGGTGTATTCCACAACTGCAAGATCTTTCAGAGCTCTTTTTTACACCTGATCAGAGCATTCCTCTTTTTTCCCCTGCCTCACTAGACCAAACTGAAACATAAATGATTATTACTTTTGCTTCAGAAATAGCAGTGGTAATACTTAGAAAAATCTCTGTAGGTAGATAATCAGTATTCCTGACATTCCTAAAACGTATTCCCTATGGTCTCTTCTTCTTCTGTCCTACCAGTTGGCAGCATGATCAAACAGAAATTGCTACTGCAACTAAGAGACTTCCAGATGCAAAAAAAAACTTAAACCAGAAAATTCATGAGTTCCATTCCCTAAGCAGTGATGCATTCTGGAAGACCTGGACAGCAACAAGAACATCCAGCAATGCCACTGCCTACTTTCACATCTTACTTCTGTATTTACTTTATAACTTCATTGCTGCCCCAGGTGAAAAACTTCCCAGGTGTCTGTGAAAGCACCACATCCTGGATACTAGATAGAACATGATTCAAGTAATGAAAGTGGAACTTGGGCACCTGGAAAGCAGTAGATAACATATTTGTTGTCTTATTTGTTATTTAGTTGCCTGGACTGCTGTATATGTACATGGTCTGCATGCATCAGAAAGTCTTATTTATTTACGCATGTTTCTAGACATCTCTCTGTAGAATGCTAAACATGTACACCAGGCACTTATAAAATATGCCAGGGGCTCAGGCAGGATAAATTGATGACAAATACAGACCTAAAACCAACCCTAAAGACCTACTTTGGTTCTGAGGAATTCTAGCCAAGGGAACCATCCACATATTACAGTTTCAACTGCACTGCCAAATAATTCTCAGCATCAGTATACAGAAAGCAGAGATCCTATTCCAGCTATGGTGAAACGTATGCTGACAGTGCAGCAGTGACATTTGGAAAGAAACTCTTCTATTTGAGTAGAAGAGTGTCTCAGAACCCCTTTAATGATGACAAAGTCCTGGGTAGGATGAAAGCCAAATCAGCCTTAGGAGATAAAAGCAGCACCCACGAAATGGAAGACTGTTGTCAAAAGCTACACATACTGTAGTCATCATCTTCCTTACTAGCTGCAATATCTGGACAACTTACAGGTATGTCAAATTCCAGATGTACCATCTTTGGCTCTTTGGTAATGTAAGACATCAGACCTGAGCACTGATTAGCATGCTATCAAATACACACTATCAAAGCTATTGCCTTGCAGCCTCACTTAAGCTGCTCTGGGTGTGCTGTTAGGATGCTCTGAACAGATTATCCAAAACATTTTTAATCATTTGATTAAAACATGGTAAATAGCTGAGAAGCAGGCCACCAAAATGCTCCAAGGTCTTGCTTAAAGCACATATTCGATTCTGTGGCACTGATTCCATGATGTGGCAGACTGAAGACTACTGGCAATAGCAGATGGCATGTTGATATCACTAAAGCTTATCAGCAAAAGTGCTACTGCACTGCATGAAAGCCAACAGGAAAAAACAAGCAGTGACTTAGAGAATTCAGGAAGATCCAAATGTGACACCTAGAGCCACCAGTGTGCTGTGACTATCCAACTAATTTCTTCACAAAAAGCATAGATCTAGTCCTCATCTCTCAAACTGATGAAAGGTTCAATCATAATAGCTGGGAGTCTTAGAGTACTTGAAGCAACTGAGGGACTTCAAAGGTGCCGAATGAGAATGTCAATCCAGTTTCTTCTCCAGGCTTAAAAATAATGAGAGTTGAACACCCTTCTCTTGAACTGTATGGTTGTTTCATTTAATGCAAAATGAATGTAGGAAACCGATTCCTTTACTTTGAATATCTTGCCAAAGATACTTCTGAAGAGGATCAGACAGGAAGAAAACCAGCCTGCCTGTCCACTGTACCCAGAACTCACTGCTATAAGATTCTAGTTTCCATGCCTCTTCAAAAATACTGTTATCAAGCCAGGTGGGTGAAAAACACAGTACAAATCTACTCTTCATCTCAGGAAAAAAAAAACAAACTTGCTGACAAGCCCCAAATATGTCTATTCTTTTCTTCTCAAGAATACCAGCTTCTTTATTGGAAGGTCAGATGATATTTGCTCAACATTTAAGTGGGAAGGAAGTTACTCCTTACTTATGGAGACTTGTTCTTTCTCAAGGCCTTGATGAATGCATACTTTCAAGATGTCCAATATCCACAATGGAGAAACCTATCCTATCCTCACTGTATCTGGCAAGTTCAGAGTTGAAGAGGAACCTGCAATCAGAATCAGTTCCTTTTCTATTTAAGGAAGAAGGAAAAGCTCCAACACACATGTGCACAGGTACACATGTGAACCTGTATACACTTATCAGTAAACAATGATATGGCCATTTAAAATTGTTAAGAGCTAAAGGCTGCATTTCATCCATGAAAAGTCACCAAAACAAATGATAGCTTTTTGACTCAATACAGATTATAATTCTTTATAGGATTTAAGAATTATTTCAATTACATTACAGATTTCTGTGTGAAATGGTAAAGTTCATAAACTTTTGACTTAATTTTTCCTTTGTGTATGAAGAGGAACAGATAGGGAGGAAGCAGTGGCTCATTGCAGCTGGCATGGATTCTTATCTCCAATTTTTCTATTCTTAGAAAATATAGACAAAATTCAACATGCATAGGTTAGAATTTGTTTAACCATCATTGCAGAATATGACTGCTCATGTGCTGGTGGTTCAAATTGTGACAATTTTTGCAGGAATACTATCACCATATTCTGAAAAATTATGTATTCTTTCAAATATTCCAGTGGATATTTTTTTTTAAATCAGGCTATACAGTATATATATGAAAACTCGTGTTTTACATTATGTACAGCATTTTAAAACAATACCACCAACAACTAAGCTTATTCAATAGCTTTCTAGGTAAATTATCAGTTAAAAATTGGGATGCAGGAAGGAAAATGTTCAGAAATCAGAGTAAAATTTCACAGTGAAACAAAGCCATGCAATACACAGCAGGTGGCCAAAGCTACCTCAGCAAAGCTTGTAATGGGCCTCACTAATGTTGCATTAGAGAATGCAATCAAACATATCTTGAGAACTGTTCCATAGTTTTATCCCATTACACTATTTAAAATTCAGAACCATCCTCTAGAATATGTTTCTCCTGTTATCTATTTCTTTCCAGGCCAGTTTTTAGAACTCGCAACCCATTTCAGAAGCCGTATACTTGTGCTTGAAAGGCAGCTAGTCACAGTTTATCTGATCCTATAGAACAATCTTTTCGAACACTGATAAGAAGTTGCCAAAAACCCTTTTAAGCAAGAATTCAACCTTTATGTTAAGTTAGAAAAGTTTCAGGAATTATTAAATTCTTAGGCAAGTTGCTGGACAGGGCTTTATTTTCATCTGACAGAAAAGCAAAACTGCTATCATAAGATGCATACAAATAGAACATCAGTCTGGGCTCACAGAATGAGCTACATTCCTATTTAATTGAACATAAGGCAAGTTTTTAACCATTGCAGGAAATCATTAAATACTGATCACTAATAATTTCAAAAATGTGCTCTTCTCTTTTTCTAACCCCCTCAAATTTAATTTTCTTTTAAGTAGTAATTATGCCATTATATTAGAAAGGGAAATTGAGTCACCTTAACTACAGAGCTTATATTTCATGTTAAATCTAGGGTTTACTGAGAAAATTTAAGTCTGGCTAAGTTGCTTTGAGATCTACAGTGAATGTGATCATTTACAGTCATGACACATTTTTCAGGAACTACTGCTGCCTCAGCACTAATATAATGAGGGCTGAATAATTTGCAGAGGAACAAAGTGAGCAAGCCTACCTTTACTGAATAGCCAATTACTACTGAGGCTCAAAGTTGTCCTCTGTTCCTTAATTATGCAAAATACTAAGGAACCATATATCTTTTAAAAAAATTATCCACATCTTTATTTAAATTCCTTTCATTTTGGATCTTAAATTCTCCTGGAAGCCTATGATACACTTCTGGCGCATTTTCTAATGTGTGCATCACAATATGTTATTACCAAATGTCAACAAACTTTAAGACTGTTTTGAACTCCTTGATTTCTAGGAAAAGTTTTCCCCAAACTGTACTACAAAGGTTTAGTTGTAATTAAGTTTGTCATTTACTGTGAGGGTGCTGAGGCCCTGGCACACATTGCCTAGAGAAACTGTGGCAGCCCGAACCCTGGAAGTGTTCAAGACCGGGTTGGACAGGGCTTGGAGCAACCTGCTCTAGTGGGAAGTGTCCCTGCCCATGGCAGAGGGCTGGAACTGGACGAGCTTTAAGGTCTCTTCCAACCCAATGCACTCTGGGGTTCTATAATAATTCTATAAACTGTCAAAATACAGTGGCCACTTAATGCTCACATTTACACAACATTCACACTTCTGAGAAGTGCCTGCTGTCAGTTTGCCTGTTTTCTGCATCCTTATGCTTAAAAAAGAACTGCCTACTAAAAATAAGACCTATATGAAGAGAAAACATCCATTCTATTTAATAGCCCATTACTCAGTATCTGTTTTTTAACTATGCATTGATTCTAACTACACTAGATACCTGCACATTTCATATTTTGCCAATAGTTACCCAGGGAGTGACACATAAGCAGGTAGAGCAGCTCCATGACTTTTAAGTGTCTCAGTTTCTGTTAGACACAAATGATGAAATCTAGACTCAGTGAGAAGTAGGAGTTATGCATTAGGTCCTAAGAACATTTTCTCCTCCTGTCTTCAAATTTTGCTGTTGCAACATTTGTTAAAAAAAAAAAACCAGAAAATCTGGCAAATGAAGAAAATTACAGCTTTCCCAATTTCCCTCCAGAGGGATTATAGCTAGTATTCCAGTGGGACTTTGGTTTAAAAGCTCTTAAGTTTTCTTCTTTACAGGGGGTAATTTTAGGGGGAAATTCAGGTTTTCAAGCATACAATGGGAGTTGAGACCCCCACTTCCTGAAAGTGGGAAGACAAAGTTAAACTAGAGGTGAACTAATGGGCAGCCAATGTAACACCTCTGATGGAGGTAAAATGCTGAAGCAATTTATTAGGCTTCCAAAACCACAACAGAGAAGTGGGACTGCTGGAAACTGTACTAATGAGACTAATTCACAAAAAAAGTACGTGTCAACTCCACTAAAACCACACATTTGATAAAACCACAAAACATACAGCCCTCTGAGAATACTTTGATCTAACAAGGAATACTATTGCCATGCAAAGCCCACTAATTAACAACAACCTACACTCAAGGGTAATTTATAAAGGATGCTTAGGCCCCAAGAACAGCAAGTTAAAGGAAAGTCGCAGTTTATATAATCAAAGGCATTGTTTAAGCTGTTCTCATTCTTGTTTATGCTTACTACACCAAAAC
Source organism: Melopsittacus undulatus (assembly GCF_012275295.1). Taxonomy (NCBI): domain Eukaryota; kingdom Metazoa; phylum Chordata; class Aves; order Psittaciformes; family Psittaculidae; genus Melopsittacus; species Melopsittacus undulatus. Next base: position 104,128,418 of record NC_047530.1, on the reverse strand, counting down.
TAAGGCATCTCAGAATTTATTGCATGTTAACAAGAAAGTTGTTATTTTTAGTTCAATTCCCACAGTTGTGAGAGAACTCCCAAGAGCACTATTGCTCTTCCAAATGAATATGCAACATTTGAATACTGCAAGAGCAATTAATTAACCTCATATTGCTGTTTAATCTACAGAAAAACTCAAATCTTTCATAATATTTTGCTTCCTAGGTCAATAAAACAGCACATAAAAAAAAGACAGCATCATTTTACTTTAGTATAGGAATTTGCAGTCCATCCATTGTCTTTACTTTGACATTCTCTTAAAGAATTTGATTTTTTTTAATGAAAAACACAAATTAGACTGCTAATTATTGGTGACAGACTTAGAATGCATTTGCAAATCAAATGTGTTTTGACTTCATACTACAAAGGTTTTTGTTTTGCCCCTTAAGTACCAAATGAACCTTCTCCATACCCTTTAAGAGAAATCTATTGATTTCCAGTTTTGCATTGGATTTAAAGAGAAATTACTGATATATAATAAGGTCTGGACAGGGTATGGGGATAATAGCAGCCTCCTCCACCTGAAACTTTCCCAAGCATCAGTGTTTTGTGTTATTCTAAACATGATAAAGAAATTGTCCTAAATTTGTCCCAGGACAAGGACTTTGCACATGAGAAAGAAAAATAATAAAGCACACCCCTAACCAGAAACTGTGAAGTTTCACATTATTTCTGTGAACGATAAACCATTAAGTTCTTCCAGGCTACAGTATTTACTAACACCATTCTAACAGTTTGTACAATAAACAACATTCACCAAAGTTGTTTTTCTCTTCTCAGTATATCAAATAAAGCAGAGATAAAAACAGATCCATATTCTTATTTTGAAATGTTGCTCTGACACATTTACTAATCCTGGAAGCCCTTCACATAGGTGAAGATTTTAAAGCCTTTTATATTAAAACCATACAAGCCAAACTCCACCATAGGTAATACAGATTAAAAGACACTGTGTTCACCTTAAAGTTGCTCTGACTGCATTTGTGAACTCCACATCACCACCTGTTACAACAGCCATCTAAAATGAAATCTCACTCCTTAAATCATTATGATTGCAGTTTGAGAGGAAAAGGCAGACAAAGGAAAAATCAGAAAGTTCCAGCGAGCCTGCATAAGACATTTAGGCTGTTTCACACAGAATAAATGTAACTGGAAAGATAGCTATGAATTAAAAAAATTGTTAAATGCCACTAAAAACACCAGGATAAGTCCTTTAACCCAAGATAGGCTTTTGAAGAACGTACATTTATCTACAATTGCAAAACTGTACATTAAGTATCTCAAATTTACATCACCACATTGGTTTAGGACATTGTTTAAATAAAGATAAGTTCAGCAGGATGTTACCTTGTTCAAGTTCTAAGCTCTGAAATGTAAGAAAAATCTCGTTTCTAAACTAAAAAAGCAGCTCTTTCTCATCTACACCTCAAGCCAGTGAGGTAATATCAGCCAATATCAATACTCCACCACTCGCTATTAGATTTGAAGGCCTCCTGTGCAATATTTTAATGGGAATCAGGGAAAAAAAGGAAAAAAACCCAAAAGCAACAAAAAATAACTAGAGAAATCACTGCCATTTGTGATTCTGTTATTTTGTTTTCAATTACATTTTGAACATTATCTCGTATCAAGGAGAGGACAATGTGTTTCGAGTCTACTGTAAGTACAATATCAGGGGAGATCTTCTGACATAGAAGAATTACTTCTCTCTCCTTTATTAGCAAATAATAGAAAATACACGGTCTTTCAAGGAAAAAAAAACAACTCTCTCTCTGTCCAGGTCCTACATTTAGAGGAAAAAATAACCCCAAATTTAAGAATATAACTTATATTTGCATCTCCTTCTTGAAATGGAACACTAAAAAGAATAATACAGAATATTTTGATTCAAACTATATGTCCCTAAAATCTTGCATTCAGATTTAGCATAACAAAGGCAATTCTTAACTGCCATTTCCTTCATATGCATCTCAATTCATCTCCAACATAACAACTTTGCAAATCACATACTAGCTTGATATAAGCTTTAATTACTGTTCACAATTACCTTCCATTTTCCTGTGACTGTAAAATCCTAAGCTACTTAAAAATTACGAGGTTTTATACAAAGAAATGCTGCATGTTCTATAAAATACTTCCAAGAATGTCCTTTCCTAAGATGAACTGATTTGCTTGTAATAGAACCTTATTTTGCTAAGACATTCCATCTGAGTGTACACTGTTGGGTTTGACACCTTTTGAGCATGTACTGAGCATTTATATTTGAGCATATATACCCATACATTTCATATATGGGTACCAATGCTGTGGGTAGGCCTTCCAACAGTTTAAACAGCAATAAGCATCCGAATATTTAACTGCTAAAAAACTGAAGCTGACCACCCATGAACAGGTCATTAATCCTCAATTTCCCATCTTCTGTCCCACAGTTAAATTAACATGGATCACTTTCCTAAGAAATATTCTGATGGCAGCTTCCTGTATTTGCCAGAGGCATGGGAGAGTTTTCAACCCTTTTGCTCCCCCATCATTAGAGCAGAAGGATAATTAGCTCCTGGCTCATTCCAGTGCCACTGTGCAGGGAATTTCTACATGCTTCTCATACTAGTGCACCTATTCTGTGACCCTTTGATCCTACACACCAGGGAGCTAGGGCTTTCTGGAGAAGAAAAGTATGCATCTTTAGTACCTCCCTGTCCTCAGCTGCTTGCAGCCCAGCTATTCACCAGCCAAACCCAGTCCTGTGAGCAGTTTTATGGATACTTATGTGAAAGTCTGTATTTATTTCTGTTACAGTGAAAATTATTATGTAATTTTTGATCCCTGCAATCACAGTGTATTTAAAAGCACTAGGACTTCCCAGATCAGCGTTCCAAGCCATTCTTGAGTCACATCTTGAAAGTAAACAGTAACCAGTAACAGGTAAATCTGGTATGGAGAAACAATTGGGTACTGTCATGTCATTAACTTTAAACATAAGACTTCCTTAATCACAGAATCATAGAATCATAGAATAGTTAGGGTTGGAAAGGACCTTAAGATCATCCAGTTCCAACTCCCCTGCCATGGGCAGGGACACCTCACACTAAACCATATCACCCAAGGCTTCATCCAACCTAGTCTTGAACACCGCCAGGGATGGAGCATTCACTACCTCCCTGGGCAACCCATTCCAGTACCTCACCACCCTCACAGTAATATCCTATACACCACTTACAGCACTCTTTAGCACCATGCTACATTTCTTTGAGGGCATAAACTTTATTCTCTTTGGACAAATCTCTAAAATATATTTCTCAAAGAAAATTTAATTCACACAAGCATGAATTACAGTTACTCAAGTTACCTGAAGTGTATACTTTTGTATTTCATCAAGAACAAATTCCACTTCTTTTGAGGTTGTTAATGAGGCAAGATTCCCACTCAAATTGTAGCAATACAGTTTGGCATTGTCGTAGCTTTCACGACTAGAATTTATGCGGAGGCAGGCATCTCCAATATGACTCCATCCTTCCCCACATAGATGAGCTAGGGTAAAAAGCATATGATTAAAGATGATTTGAAAAAACATAATGAAAACCTCAAGGGAGCCTGAATTTTACTTTCCTGAGATCATAATTCAAAATACATCCCACACTCAATTTGCCTTTTCAAAATCTAAAAACAACTCTCCTAGAATTAAGTGATCGCAACTTTACCCTTGCTTTGCTTTATCATCCTACCTTTGCATTTTTATTTGCCTAAACACAAATACAATGAGAATAATAGGAAATTCAAATAAGATCTCAGAAAATATTTCCTCCTCAGCATGACTCAGGTTCAGATAACTAAAAAAAGTAATTCATAGCAAGTGTTATAGTTAATCTTTACAAAGATTAAACAAATGCAGCTTTAAAGTGCATTTTAAATTAAAATGCAGTTTATTCTCAACTATTTTGCAGAATAAATTGATCAAATTTATTTAATTAATAATTGAAAAAATGTGTTCATTAACTTCATCTGGACAAAAAGATAGAATGGAAAAGGTTCTGACATCTAACTGCATATACATAGCTATGAATACAATTTACAGAGTAAATATTATTTCAGAACATTAACAGTCACCTTCTGAGAATATATCAGTATTTTAATATTCACTGCTTTCATAGTATTACCAATATTAGACAATCAAGAAACTAGATCTTAGGCAGTATCTGCACAAGCAAATTGAAATATAATTGAAGTATAATTTGGAAGATAAACCCTCAGCTCGCAAGAGTAACAATGTCAGTGGATATGTGATAGTAAAGGACCCAGTATGGCAATTCAGCTCTGCACTCAGCAATCCCCACAGGCTAGAATTTGTCTCTGGCTTGTGCAGAGATACATGCCATTATGGCTTTGCATATGTTATTATCTCTCCTTACAATATTAAAGCCAGTATTGATATACAAACCAGTGATGTAAAAACATTTGTGTTCACCTGTACAGGCACAGCCAGGCAAGGAGAGTCAGCACAGGTACAACAAATCCAGGACTACTCATTGAACAAATATTCTGTGACAACAATGGAAGAAATTTATCCAGTTTTGAAATCAACTACATAAAGCAGCATTGTCACCCCATAGCCCTTACCAGGTAGGGCCTGGCACTCCTGCTGCCGTTGGTCCCACTGGCAGTTCAGGTGCAGCGAGCAACTTTTGCAGCTGGTCAGTTTATTGCAGATCTGTTCATTCCTCACATGACATTTGGTGTAGTTTTTAACCGACTATGAAAATAAAACAGACAAAAGAGGATCTCAAACAGATGTCAAACTGTCAAGAAACCAGAAGGCAAAACTGAAACACACAGCAGGTGAAAATCACTGAAAAAAATCACAGCCATCTAAAAGCTTGGGTGAATTTAAGTTTTGTGTAGATCCTCTTATCAGTTGCAGACAGTATAAACTGCACCTCTAGATCACAAATCACCCTACCTGTCCTACATAAATAACTTCTGAATAGGTCAAATGGTACTTTAAATATGCCATTTCCCTGTGCGAAGCACAAGAGGAACTTAAATAACTAAACTAAATCTCTACTTCTTAGATAGGTAAGGGATATGCTATCACTAAATTATTTTCTCCAATGCAGGTTAAAACAACTAAAATAAACTGAATATAAAAAAAGGCACAAGATAAAGGTGTAAAATAATTACACATCATTGACTGAAGGTGGAAAAGTGTGTTCTGCTTTATTTTATCAGGATTAAATGAAACAAGAATGAGAGCCATAGGGCAGTAGGCACAAAACACAAGAAGGACTTGTCAAAAATTTCACCTATGCCTTTTACAAATTTAAGAGCAAACCTGTATGCAACATAGCTTGTATGAAATTCACAGAATCTACAGGAAATCATCTTGTCAAACAGTGACATAAAACCAGGAATAACATCATTCTTTTGGTACCATAGTATACAAGAACAGTAAACACTGAAGGAATTTTCACTTGGGTTTTCTGCAGAGTTTGGTGGAGTATTTCATTTTCTTACTCTAAAAACAGGTCTTCCTTTGCAAATTAGGCAGTTTTAATCCAAATCTTTTTCCCTCTGGATAGTACTTTTAATTAAGACATAATATTGATATCTTACTTAATAAACTGCCCCAAATCCTCACCCAGTTCATCAGCTTATCTATAAGGCTGTCTCTACTAACTCAATTTCAAGGTAATAACAAAAAAAACCTCCTAATTCAAGACAGAACCACAGAATAGTTGAGGTTGGAAGGGACCTCTGGAGGTCATCTTGTCCAACCCAAACAGGTTTTTTCTCTCTCTAGCAATAAAAGATTAATTCATGCACAGTAGCAAAGATGAATTGCACTTAGACAATGAATGCATGGTTTACATGACAGTTTTGATTGCTTTCCTTTCTAATTATCTTCTGCAGCACAATAAAGCACATCTAAAGGGGAAAATCCTACAATAAGCTACACAGTTGTTAGTAATGGAATGTGGACAGTGACAGAACATCAATCTCACACAGGGCCAACTTCAGTCCTGCTGAAGAACACTGCTGTTTCGGGATTTGGTTGTTGACTTTACTGGATCAGATACCTACCAGTGAGTTTATTATAAAAGGTACTCACTATTTTTCTGGTCTATATGAAAGGCTATTGTGAAGAAAAGGACAACAGAGAAGCACTTCTAGGAGAAGGAATCTACACCGCAGTGTGAAACAGAGCCAGAGGCCATGCCATAAAATAACAGAATGTCTATGTAGACAAATAAATACATACAAACAGTAAAGCACAAAATCCACCTTGGTACAGGCCCACATCTAGCTTCACTGTCATGAAGCATATTCACAAAACTGCCTGAGAGATACTTTAATGTGAATTTTAGAGCACAAGTAACCACCATCTGCTCATTTACAACACCTCAATTCTAATGCTTCGTGATGGCAGTCAAAAATCCTTAATCATTCAGATTGGTTTTGTGAATTATATACTGTTTATTGATGTTACGTACAGATTACAATATTCCAGCCAAACCAAGATATTTTTCTATTACTTTCTAATCATGAAGCTTGTTGTGTGCTGGTTACTTAATGCTTAAAATAAAATTCAAGGTACTAGTGACTATTCTGTAATAATGTTCTCTGTTGTATTCCCTTATTCCCAGCACTTATTGCCCTTAAATCCAATTTTAACAGTGCTTGCCTGAAAATCTCATTAGTTCAATGTAGAAGTGAATCCAATAGGTAATTCATATTAACACAATATTAAGGTTATAATTTAAACTACCAAACCCAATGAAATTCAGAAATATGACAGCCCATCTGTTACTGAAGTCCTATATTGCTATAGGATATTTATAATGTTTACACACCAAAGCATGAGTAAATCATGTTATGTATAAAGCTTCCCACTTATGTCTGATTTACCTGCATTTTTTTAGTACTGTTCTTGATGTGGCAGTATATAGACAGGCTTATGAACTGCAGTGTTTTTGTGAATAACAAGTGCAGAAGGAACATATTACAGTAGTTTATCTCAGAATTCTGGGAATTGCTATTCACAAATTTTTGCTACCCTCTCCTCTTTCACCTGGACTTTTTAGGTTAACAGTATAATCTTGTCTAGTTCCTGGAAATTATTAATCTAATAGGTTTGATACTATTTCTCTGAAGCTACTCCCAAATCTCACTGCTGCGCAGTCCTTAGCCTTAAATTTATCTTTCCCAATTTCTTCCACTACTTTATACATTCCCTTTTAACTATTCTTTTGAGTTCCTCAAACTTAGGCAGATTGCTATTATTACTCTTGGTACTGGTAATAGCATAGCAAGTAGGCATTTTAACAAGCTTAATGTGAAGATTCAGAATAAGAGCTGAAATTTTACTAGAAAAGTGGGGGTTTTCCATTTTTTTCCAAGCACTTGTATAGTTTCGAAGAGAAAACATTTTCTCTGAGTCAACATTTTTCAAGTAAAGTTTAGTATCACATTACTGCTGCCTTTCTAGCCTTCAAAATACTTTCCTTAAGTAAAATGGGAGTAAGTTACTTTATTTGCAATGTTTTAGTGTAGGCAGTTACCATTTCTATAAACTGAATTACTACAGGCCAACACTGTAGTCAAGAAGTGGAGCATATTATTACAGCTGCCGTATCTTCTGTGATTACTTCAATTCCTACTGTAGAGAAGTAAGACAACAGAAGAGAAGGAAGCCATTTCCTGTTAATTCCTGAAGTGTGCCTTTCAGGACTGCTGGTTGGATGTGAAGTTCAGTGTGGAGCCAGGAAATGGGAAAAGCTGTTTTGAGGATATAAAGAAGCAGAACCAATTTGGTTTTATAACCAATGCAAGCATTTCTCATCATTTCCCAAAGAATAGGGTGGGAGAGGAGACAAAGAAGTGGGGTGAAAAACAAAAAATGGTAAGAAAAGAGGAAGAAAATAAAAGCCTCAAAATTCTTTTACATTATAAATATAAAAAAAAAAAAGTCATAATATTGTCCAGTAATAACCCACATGTGTACATAAACACTGGGACATTTTTCAACCTGTAAGTCTATCAGTATTTGAGCCAATCACAAATACAAGTGGCTGGTACAAGTCCAAACTCAGCTCACCCTCTTCGTTCCCAATCACATTGCTTAAGGAAAGTTTGCAAGGAGGAAATATTCCAGCACTTTCATGGCTTCAGTGCAATCACACTTTCTGAATTTGCCTGCAAAAATGAGACAGCTTTAGGGCCGTAATGCGGACTTGATATATTTCTATTTTTAAATATGATTATTCTTAATAAAGCTCTTCTTTCTTACAAGGTACAAAAAAGATTTTGCTTCACAGGACGACTCCTCCCTGAAGAGCACACCAAGCCTTTGCTTACTCCTCCATGCTACTACAAGAAAAAATGACACGTTGTAAAGGTGCAGCTATTTAAAATAAAACTAATCTCTCCCCAAAGCCTTTTATTTATGTATTGCTGCAGACAGGGTGGTAAAAACAAGAAGGCAAATTCATAAAATTAACAGCTTTTCCTGGGAATATTTCCATTATTAAATAGAAATAGTCAATTTTCTGAACAACACAATCAGCAAGGGAGTATCATTCTCACAGTATGAGAGACAAAGCTTTTTATGTGGAGATGTACAATTGTGAATACAGTTTCACAAACATGTTAAGCAGATCCAGATCTGGTGGTTGTCCTCTATTAAGAGACAGGCAAAATGTATCAGAACCAGGGAGGACCAGGAAGACACTGGATATTATAGGCTACAAATGTCAAAGGTCAAAGTACAAGATCAACGTAACAGATCTAAGGGCAGTGAACTGCTAGTAAAAGTAAATACAATCTACAATACCCTGGGTTCAGCAGTAGCAGTCATTTTTCTCCTACTTAGCAGCTGGTGCAGTGCTGTGTTTTGACTTTCAGCCTGGGAACAGCGCTGATAACACCAATGGTTTTAGTTGTTGCTCAGTAATGTTTACTCTGACCAAGGACTTTCTGAGTCTCATGCTCTGCCAGGGAGAAGGGTAAGCTGAAGAAAGCAGAGACAGGACACCTGACCCAAACTAGCCAAAGAGGTATTCCATACCACAGCACGTTATGCTCACTATATAAACTGGGGGCAGTTACCCAGAAGGGCTAGATGGCTGCTGGGGTTGGGTTGGGTATTGGCTGGCAGGTGGTGAGTGGTTGTATTCTCTTCCCTTATCATTATTATTATTGGTGGTAGCAGCAGTGATTTGTGTTATACCTTAGTTACAGGGCTGCTCTTATTTCAACCTGTGGGAGGTACATTCATTCAGTTCTCCTCCCCGTTCCTCCAGGAGCAGAGGGGGGAGGAAAAGGGGTAGGAAAGGGAGGAACTGAGTGAGCGAGACTGTGTGGGTCTGAGTTTCTGACGGCACTTAAACCACAATGCCCACAAAAATCAGAAACACACCACTAGCTGGACAAAGAACTTCCTTTGGAAACAGCAAAAGAAGGAAGATGTGAGACAGAGAAGCTAAGTTTAAAAGGCAGTTATGAGCATGACAGAAATTTTAGGAGTGCTATGTAGTGCTCAGAGCAACACTCAACATAATTAGGTTTCACAAGTCAATCAAAATATTCCTGTTTAAATTTTGATCTTTGATGGAGACATCCAATGAATGGGACAAAAATAAACAGGTACGTCAATGACACTGCTTCGTTCTTTATGACAAAGTCCTATATGTTTCAAAGCTGAAACCAGCTCTAGACTAGATACAAGAGGCTCCAAGAAGGAGCTTGAAAGAGCAAGTTATATAGCTATTAGTATATCATTATTTCATGACGTCTGTACTTGGCATAAGACAGTATGACAGCATTACAGTTGCTTTTTCCCCATGGCAAACCAGTATCTGTATTTGCATAGCTTTGACAAAAGGTAAAGTAGGTCATTGTACCATTTTCAGAATCCATCAATCTGAAAGGTAAAAATTAAATAACTGTTTTCTTAATTTTATATACAAGACCTACATTTTATTATGGAATAACTTCAGTGTATTATGTAAAACTACTGTAAGCAGTCCAGGGAATTGAAATGGTTTAATTTCTCAAGGCAATCTTCAAAATCCTTATTACAATAGACAAAATCTCTAACATAGATTTAATGGTAGAAATCAGACAAATCGGATAGCTAGCATGCTGCTCACTGGTCAAATTTCAATACCATGTTGAACCACTCCACTAATTTTAAGTAAACGGTTTTCCCAGTTGGGGAAGACAGAATAAGTATTCACCTTTCCGCATCTGTATCAGATATGATGATGTTAATTCATTATACCACCAGAACAACCTGGCAATGCAAGCCTCTGCTTGCAACTACATCAGATATGAGCATGACATATATCTTAATGATCCATGAGTCTGCACAGTAGTGGAAATAGTGTCCTGTTAATGTACTCACCCACATCAGCGAGCATAGGCAGGTAAATATGTATCATCAATACATTAGAACTACTTATGAAGTCCATCTGTGCAGGTATTTCAGGGAAATATCCATATTGCACAGCCCTTCCAATAAGCAGACTAATCACTGGTTTGCAAATATCCAAGACCACGAGGTCCTTGCCAAAATGATTGCCAACATATGTTTAGTATGCTGACCATTTTCCATGAAGCAAAAGAAAGAGATCCTAACACCTTATGGTCTGTCTCATCTGGATGTTCTGTGATCTAAGTTACGTATCAATGCCTTTGTACAGCTACAAAAGTGGGACTTTCTCCTTGCGACGTTTCTGATTCCACAGCTTGTTATGCCCTATTACCATCACAGTACTGTCACAACATTTTCATTCTGTGGGCCTAGTCCAGAAGTGGCCATCTATGAAAATGGATAATCAGCCTGATCCATTCCACTTCTCCACACGGTGCCATTCTGTTGATACTATTTTGGTGGGTTTATGTCAATAGCTGCAACATTCTGCCTCTATCACCTCCCAGCCAAGTACATTAATTTTGCAATAGCAATTTTCAGCTTATGATAATAATTGTTTTCAGAAATCATTTTGATGAATTTTTCACTATCACACTCTCTACTAACTCCACTAATAGCCTTCGCTATCCACTTCAAACCCTGAATAAAGGACAGGAAATGATACATAGAAGACCAGTGCATCAGTTGTTAATTAAGCTGACAATCTTGGTAGTGAATGGTTGTCAAAGAAGGATACTACACTAAGAAGCTTGTTCTAAAATACCCAGTGCTCCACATTTATCAGAGATGAAGATGGTCTGCTCCTTAGCAACTACTCCTTGCTTAAGAGTTGAAAATCACAGTTAGAAAATTGGTACCAAATATAGTACAATGTGTTAGGAAAAGAAGAGCCCTTGAAGATCACAAAGGAAACTAACCATTAGTGCCTGGAATGTGAAATCCCTTTGACAGACTTATAACATGGCTGTTGATGAATTTGTGTCTGTACTGCTTTTATTAGCAGTGACCAACTACAAATGCCAGTGATTAAAGCTGGCTGTAAACACTCTGAATGGGCAAGATTTGAATCAGAGTCAATTCAACTGACACATTAATTTATCTGTCTAGAGAACATGATTGATTTGCATCATGTTCACATCAGAGAGCAAGCTACTTTTACTAATGGTAGCATGAAAAGAAAGGATTTTGAACTCTACTACAGCCAAGTGCCTGGAGCTACCTGAAAAATATAAAGAAGGAAAATTATAAAGCTAAAGTGTTATTATTAACTTGTCAAAAATCAAATTAACAAGCTAGAGATGCAGCAACCAGTGGACAACAACATAAAGAATAAAACATGGCAGCAAGCAGTATACAAAGTAGAAAATGAGAAGATTATATGAATCTGTATTTTCTTATTGCTTGTATTTACAACAATCAGAACAATCTTACCAAATCATCACAAGTCTGTTAATCTCATGGTGACAAAGGCTTATATTCCTTAATGAGATGAGTAACTCCACAACCCAAAGAAAAACATTTCTATAAAGAACAGTGATAAGAATACCAAGACTGTTGATAACTGACCTGGTCCTGTTTGAAAGGGGGGAGGGAGAGGACGAGGAGGGAAACCAACAGCCATCCTTCATGGGATTCCATGTCTGTCTACATGCTGTATATATATATGCTGTGCATATGCTCCACATATGCACAAAATCCGAGTTGACAATGACTCGCAGTTGTTCCGAATGTAATTAATTAGGAGGTAACAGTATTTGTCCCAAGAGACATATTGTGGGCTAACACAATCCTAAATAATGCCTGTATTTTTTTCCTCTGGAATAGGTATCTTTGCTGCAGTCCAACTCTACCCTCTGCAACATTTTTACTGAAAATGCCAACCAAACACATCTATGTTTATGTTCAAAACAAGCTACTATTAGCCTACTGTACCCCTTTCATCTGCTGCAGCAGGCCTCTGGCTTAGCTAGAAAAGAAACAGCATTAATAACACAACGATAGGTTTGCAGACTCACCATGCTACAGTTACTATTTGCTGAAATGCACTTCTTGTCATCACACCACTGGCACCCATTTGTATTGGCAGTACAACTCGCACAATCCGCGTACCGGTAACATCTGTCATCTGCAACAGCTGCAACACCAATGACAGGCAAAAGGTAATGTCACACAGGGGAAAATACCATATTTTAAACACTTGCTTTGAGAATTTGCTGTTCCATCCTTCATTTGAACTGTAGCCATTCATAAAGGTTTAGGTTACTGCAGGAAATAATTCTATACATTGATAGGATTTACTCCTTTAAAAACTCCTTTAGTAACAACAATATGAAGGTTCATAAGTCTCATCAACTAAAGGAATACTCACTGCAGTGTATTTGCAGCATACAAATTCTTAGCACAGTGCATAAGAGTATCAGAAACTTTCTTAAACTACTAATTCTTCACTCCTTTAACACAGCAAAGACTTTCTTCAGATGCAGGTCTCTGATAAAAATATTAGATTGCTATGCAAGAAGTCAGTGGTAAAACTAGTAGATGAAAAAAAATCTTAAAACATATTAGCAACACACAGTCAGTTTAAGTCTTTACAAATTAACTTATAAACCTAAAAATGATTGCTAAGTTATAGTTCTGCCGTTTCTCTACAAAAAGTACTTGAGGAAGAGTTAAATCCTGAATACAAGGCTTCAGGACTTGGACTAAATTTGAATGTTATTTAAAACAGAGACAAGTTACAACTTCTGTTTAAAAGAGGCAAAAATCTGCAAAATCACCATGTTTGTCTCCTGTGCAGTTTGGTTTCTTTAGTCTCAAGATCACACAAGTTTAAGAGATTCCCTTGCCAGGTAACTGAACTTCTGAAAGCTAAAATTTCTGCCTATGCTTTACTATTGACTATCAGCAGCTTCTCCAGTGACACCATCAACCAGAGAGCAACTGAGCAGTGTAAAAGAATATATGAAAAATTGGCTTTTGGCTTGAAAAACTTGGCTTATTACCACTTGAAACAGGAAGGATTTGAAGCAGTGGTGTCCACACGACTTCTTTGGTACTGGAATTCTATTCACCTCATCTCTCACAAGTTTAGTTGTAGGTTATTGCCACTGCAGCAGCTGTACTTTGGAAGCTGTTCTAACCTTACTTTCCTTCAGCCTGTCTGTTCTTTACCTGTTGCTTTTTATAAGATCCAGTTTCATCTGTATTATTTCTGAATTCAGCATCTCAAGATTCTTCCTTTATAAAAGAGCTGAAACTGTAGACTCAAGATCTCTAAATGTTATTAAACTGCACAAAAGCAGCTCTTCAGAAAGCTTTACCTAGGTAACCTTTTTGTTATATAATGCACCTTTTCCAAGTTTGAAACTTTATATACAGTTCTGAAACAAACAAAAGCTAACAGAAAAAATGCCCTGAAGTACTCATTAATAGCAGAGCTAATATCTTTTTCACAAACATTAAAAGCAGACTGGCAGTTTAATTGCATGGTAGTTTGTACACGCAGCACAGAGCCAAAGTTTGGCTAGCAATTTTATACTGTGCTGAAAGGAAAGATGCAGGAAAAAAAATAGTAGGTGTATGTAGCAGGGATGCATATGCTGTTCATGTGAAGTATAAGAATACCACTTTCTCAAGCAATTTATCTGTGACAAGCCAAAATACTTCGGAATAGGGTGCAGCAGTTACTCGCAATGCTAAACTACTGTTTCAAACAATATAGCTATCACAATGCTGCATAGAAATTCACATGACGAACTTGAACCCGTTTTGACACACTGCCTCAAAGGGTTTGTTTGCCTCAAGTTTCTAGCCAGCTGTGAATGTACTTTCTTCTATACAAATTGCTCCTGTTTGATAGGTAATCTACGAGAAGCAGCAATGCTTTCACTCTCACTTACTGGTGACACACAGACATGAGAGTGCCATATGCCTGTAATACCAGGTATCACCTGGAGCACCCATTTGTGCTCTGACTGCTATAATGCTTCTTTGGAATCGGAAAAACATAAAGGCTTTTATATATATATATGTAATACTCTTACATAATACTTAAGTAATACTCTTCATATTACTTATCATATTATATATATATTTATATAATGTGTATACATATATATATAAAATGTGTGTCAATATACACACCGACATATATATATATACACACAGACATATAACCCAAAACAGCAGGCAGAGAAAGAGAAAAAAAAAGGAAAATCAGTTACAGTATTTCAAAGCTCACCCTTTTATAAATGCTTCAAACATAAGCCAAATCCAAAGTCATTTTACACTTTAGCTCCCCAGTGAAATAAATTCTTGTTTGAACCATCTTGTTTTGTATCCCTTAGCACCTTAAACCTTTGCCTTCTGTACCTACTTCCCTGTATTTAAAATAAACTAAAAACCAGAATTTAATGATTTTAAAGATTAATCCATCTGTCTATTGCATTGAGTTCTGCGAGAGGAACAGTCTTAACAGTCCAATCACTAGTTCCTAAATTGCATTGCAAATATGACACTCTAAGACTAGAATTTACTTGCCTGTTTTCTTTGGACATTTTGCTCTAAGGATGTTGTTAGCATGTCCAGATTCCCAGGATTCACAATGTTTCTTGTTCCACAGACACCTTATCCCTGGACGGGCATTTTTACACAGCTCTTCATCTCTGAATGCTTCACAGTTTGGAGGCTTGTACACAAGGATGTCATTCAAAAGAACACTTGAAAAACCCCCAAATATATACATGGACCTATTAGAAAAAGCAAGTAAATATAACTACTATTACAGATATAGATACATCTTCCTGATTTCTTACCTGTCTCGATATACAATTAAAACATAACACATACTAACATCTCTCTCTCGTTTTCAACGAATCTCTCTGTTAATTTTAGACTAACAAAAGATCTGCACAAAATGCACTGTGCCATATTATTACCAAGTGATAGGTTCCAAACGTCTGGAAAGAAGAAATAAGAGCCGTGAAGAAAACTATTCATTTTTTGAGTCAGATAATGAGAACAGAGTGTGAAATAATGGCCTGCAGGAACTGAGAACATTTTTCTTCAAGATTTCAAAGACAGACAGCAATCATTGGCAGATAGGTATTTCTTTTTGGTAACACTTCTGGCGCAGTAGCTTCTGACATCAGAACCACAAGACCTTCCCCTTCTCATTTAAAATTATGAACAGAGTCTGGTAGCTGATAACAATGAAGAACCAGTGTATCTGCTGTTATCATGTACTCTTAAAACAGAATTAATCATACATCTACCAGTAACAGATATCTTTGTGGAGCATCTCATATCACAGCTTTTTGAACATAAAACCCTACTAAAAATACTATTAAGTTCAGAAAAAAAACAGGTGTTTTCACCTTGAACCTAATTCACTGAAAGTGACACTTCTCAAAGTATCAGATGTCTTAAAATAACACAAATCTGAATGAAAAACTATCATTCACTGAATTCATTAATTCCAAGCAATTTTCTCTCAATGAAGTAATCTGTTCATTGATTAATTTCAAATGCTCTGCGTATGGAGTTACAACTTACTGCTGTTTTCATTAAAATTAAACTCTTTGTATTACTTATCATGTCTGTTATTTCTTAACTATAGAATACGCATATGTAGAGGATCTCCAAGTTGCCTGCATATACTTGTGTACATAGACTTAAGTACTGAGTTTATTAGGATAATGAATCATGTAGAAGAGGATGATTAGCAGTACAACAATCTACAGTACTGCAACTGTCAGGTATTAGGCCAGTTGACAGCTGGCCATAGTAAAACTGAAACATGCAAACTTAGAGATTTCTTTAAATCTGACTACAGTTTTCTACAACTTTTCCTCTGAAGAGGTGACATCTGTCTTACAATTTTATCTTTTGGGGTTGAGATGGAAGAACCAGGAAGTTCATCCACCAAATCCACAAAGCTCCAGATCCAGTCCATCTCCTGCTTCTAGATGAAGTTGTTTTACTGAGCTCCTCAATGCAACAAATCACATGGAAACATTTTCTAAAGGATAAGCAGTATCTTAATAAAGTCTAGATACTGGCAAGCGTTTTTTCCCCACAGGTGGTTAATAACAACTGTATCAGTATCATCAAAATCCTGCTTTTTTCCAAGCAAGTTTTAGTTACAAGTTTCTGAGTTTACGATAGAAGAACAAGGAATTATAACATGCTGCAAAGAGAAAAAGATTTCTCCCATCACATCTCAGTAAGGATTATAGATGGTACAGAAGTTCCAATTCCCTGTAGTTCACAATACTGAGGAAACACCTCAGTACACTAGGAGGTTTATATAAAAAGCCACAGCAAGTCAGACTGATAATTCGTTGTAATGGTTACCTAAGACAAGAAAAGCCTTTATGAGTACTGCTTTTCATGTTAATAAATTACATCAGTTGTATGGCATCGAACCATGCGTCACATAGGTAAAATTTCTGCCACAGAATTTTCATTCAAAAAAACAGCAAGGAAAATTTAGAAGCCATCATTTACCCATTACTGACAACAGCAGTGTGACCAAATCTGTTGACATCTCGATGCAGATTAGGTTTCGGTAAAATCTTCCATTCATCACAAGCTGAAAGATGAAACAAAAGCATATGAAAACATACACAATCTTAAAAATTAGCAAAATATATGAACAATGGATTATCAGATACTCTTTTAAGTATCAACTAACCTTACTGCCGTTTTACCCTCCTTTCCTAGAAGGATCAGTGTAGGTAATCCCTGCTTTCCACTGTAAAAACAGACCCTCTATACCTCATGGTCATCACATGTCCTTAACATGTTTTTACCACCTTTTGTTCTCGCAATCTCTGAAACAGAATTTGACTGATGTATTTAAAGCCATTCTTAATATTAGTTTCTAGTGGTTTTTAAACTGCTCTGTAAAATCAGCAGGATATGACAAGCTTTTTTTCCTGTTGTCACTTGATGAAAGCTAAGCTGCTTTCCCCCACTTCTAATAATCTGCTTTATTGTGCTGTTTAAATATACCATTCATTCAAAACTCATAGGGTTCTTCTAAAGTCTTTATTTGCAGGGATATGCATTTATCAATATATATCACAGATCAGTGATATACACACTATCAGTCCTTAAACACACTCTGTTAATGCCATTTTCAGACTTTTGATCTGTTTCATTTCTTTTCAAGTAGGCTTTGGATTTTTAGGTAGATCCCCCTTTTAAAATGCATCACTGAGATTTTCTGGGAAAACAATTCCTATGCATACAGATTCTTCTACACTTCTGGAAGTCGCAAGATTTGAGGACACTGCAGGCTCTAGTTCTGAGAAGCTGTATTTGCACTGCTTAAGAATCAATCAACAGGTATCCCTCTTAGATATATCTGTCAAGTAGCTACTCCAAGAACCTGTAAGCAACACTCATCTGTCGTGGCATTTATCAAGGCCAGAGGACACTCATAGAAGTCTCCCTTTATTATACAGTCCTCTGCCTTCACAGACCATCTCAACACTCACAACAAGCACTGCCACCATTGTAATCAACTGATCAGTAGCATTGCACTAACATTACACATTCACAAATTAGCCAAAGGATTTCAATTTCTATGTATTTCATGAGACATCTATGACAGCGATCTTATTTCTTTTCACATGTACTTTAAGATATAACTACCACTCCTTCAGCTGTGCATCCCATCTCATTATTGTCTTATTTAAGCACAGTACTAATGACCTTCTTTTCATCAAGTGTTCAAGATGAATGTTGTATCAGTATCTTCATGACAAATTAAGTATTTGATTGTATTTCTTTTAGTTCAGTTGTAGAAGCATTTATAAATGTGGTTTTGGTGTGATTTCATTTTTCTGTTCTGACATTTTAGCTCTTTACAACCATGAGACCTGTCTTCATTATTTCCTATTTGAGCTCTACTGACATCAAATATTAAAATCCACAGTAACAGAAATAGAAAGCATCCAGAGATTGAAACCTCATGGAAATCCCCTTAAAACAGAGCAAAAAAAGTTTTCTGCAGAGCAGGCAAAGCACTTGTAGAACTTGTCACTAGCACAGGTTTTGGAGGCAGGTTCAAGACAACTTTCCTATCAGGCACAGTGGTTACAGTTTTCTCATCTAAAAAAAAATAAGCTGCTACATTCACAAAGGTAAAGATTAAATCCAAATTTGGAAAGGAGTTAAAGGGAGAGAAACATTTCCCATTAAAACCAAATAAAAGTGTGGCTTTACATATACATCTATGTATACACAACGCATATTTTAGGTTGTTGTCAATTACATTGTCCTTTCAGATATTCTCAACGAAAACTAACTGAATTTTGCCTTCACATGGTTTGAAACCAGAATAACATGACACTTTTCATCTGGGAATCAGGACACACAGAAGAAGACACATCTGCTCAGCATACTCTCCCTGTAATATACAGAAGTGAACAGAGTACACACCTGTAGAAGCTACCAAGTAAGAACAGTAGTACTATGGAGAAGCAGAAGTGTCATATAGACAAAAACAGACAGAAAAGATTGCTGGCATACATCAAGGCTCTGGGGAACTCATCTGAAACATAACTGCTTCCAGGGTTTAACACAATCATTAAACAGGTTTATTTTTACTTTATATTGTTGAATTCCTTCACCTGAGAGATTCCAGTGACAGCCACATCTAAATAAGACATACATACTTAACTTTAAAATTTGGACTTATTTATGCAAACAAACCAAAAAGAAACCTAAACACCCCTCCTCCCTCCCAGCTTAAAACAACAAAAATAGATATTGGGAAATCCAGGAGGGACAAACTGTCCTCCAGGCTAGTGTCATACAGAGCCTATGTCACCAACTGCACCACACACTGGCCTTGCTCTCATTCTCGCTGTCAGAACAGTTCATGTCCATTCGCATTGCTGTTCTGACACTTCCAATGCAAAAAAAATGATTCACAGCAGTGAATTGACCAGTTAGCACCCTGTTAACATTCCATGCTGAAACAGCTCCATGCAAGGTCACACAAGAGAGGACTCAGCACATGAGATGGGGCAGGATGGCACAGCTATGGGCAAAACAGCAGTAATACATTGTTAGATTGACTTCTGCTTCCAAAGAATCACAGCCCAAGCCCACAAAGAGAGTCAGATTGAGACTGTGGCTGTGAGACAGAAATCAATTACATCTTTTTATAAATTGAAAATAGAAACTAAAGGCATGTTATTACCAGAGTAACACAGATGGTCTGAACAGCAATAATTTCAGCATCAGATGGCAGACACAGAATGAGTTCAGTAGTTTTAATGAAAAGAAAGTTAGTAAGTTTAATTCACTGTCATATAAGGCCACTGTATCCCCAAAATTTTGCCTCTGTCTTAACTTCTACCTTCTGCTGTGATTGCCAACATGACATTATCATAAAAGTTATGGTATTATTAATAACATAATTATTCATAATTTTTACCAGAACTTCATTGCAATTGCCCTTTTTTTCATTTTCTCTACTACATTCTTAAACAGAACAGTGTGAGGACACACATGCCAGAGAGGTGGTGCTCCTGAAACAGCTTCAACCAAAGAGATCACAGTACTGGGGCATCAGCTATGATCACAGGTCTCCAAAGAAGGCAGGAATAGTATTAAATATAAAAGCTGTGTATTCCTCATATCCCAGCATGACAGTGGCATTTGATGCCTCCATGGTGTTTGAATTATGTAAAAAAAAAATATCAGCCTAAGAGCAATATTATTTATTGGAAAAACGTGATCAATAGTTAATTTAATTTGTATTTACAGAAAAATATTTCAATTTTAAAAGCTATGAAACTCAAATATTTTAACACTACAACCCACCAGCAAAACCTTAATGTTATACTTTAAAATCAAGTCGTTGCTGCTTAAGTTATTGCATATTAACAGAAACAGCATGTTAGACCTCATATGCCTTTGATGAGAAAGGAAACAATTTAGGAAAACCCACATGAATTTTCATCTGATCTTGCAAAGTGCTGCACATTATTTTTGGTATTTTTACAAACATACATACAAACATATATTATTTCCTATACTCAGAAATTTAAGTGGGATTTACTGCTGAAGGAAAACCTTAATAAAGGCCAGTTTTGAGATAAGAAACCTTCGAGGGCTGGAGGTATAATAATTCCTTTCTTGCTGATGGTATTTGTCAAACTGGCAGGTCTTTTCAATAGAGTACATGAAAAAAAGAAGAGGAGGGAAGCACATTACAAAATAGCCTTGCCTCTTATCTCCTCCCAGCTTTCCCAATAACTACTGATCACTGAAGGGAACACTGTGCAAGAATTATAATTTGCTTCAGCTTTAAATTCCTGATCTGAGTTTCTCATTACAGATTGATTAATACAAAATAGTGTAAATAATACAAACAGTTAACCAATTGAATTTTTATGAGGTTTGGTAAAGAAGCAAATAGAATTAATCCCTGCCCATCACCTTCAGACTTCTTTAGAACATTTTAAAATACCCAAATCTCCAGACTTACAGTAAAGTTCCAAGAAGAAAGGGGCAAACAGCAAACTCAGTATCATTTTCAACCTTGTTTATCAATATTACATCCTTCTGTGCATAGTTCTTATTGTATTAAGCCTAATAAGGATGGTAAGCTCTATGGAGCAAGGAATAAAATACTTGCCTCTAATGTCATGCACTCTTAAGGTATTATACAGATAGTAAGTGGAAGATATGGTATTGGTTATATTTATCACTGTCATGGACTATATAGCACAAATCATGTACTGCTTTTAACAGAAAAAGATACTAAGCAGATGAAAGAGTCATACTATTCATTCCAAACTGATTAGCAGAATTTGTAGTCACTGAAAAGTATAATGAGGGATACAGGGGTTTTTCTTTCTATTAGTAAAGTTTTCTGCTTCAAGAACAAGTTGTACCACATTGTACCATTATAAGAAAAAAAAAAAACGTACTCCCCCCCCAGTGCAGAGGAAATTGGTTACCAGATGATACAGAAGTGGCTCCAAGAGTGAATTTGCCAGCCACACAAATCACAGCATTAAACATGCCACAGAAATGCATCAGATGTGCCGTGATCCATCTGATGGTGGCAGAGAAAAACCCCAGTTGGACTTTGCATGGGCCAGTGCACTACAGGGTCCACACTCCAACAGGACAAGTCCTGATACCCTGTATTTTACCCAGTCACCTATACCCTTCTTACGTACAACCTACCAGCAATATTGTATTCCTGGTATCAGAGAGAATGACCAAGATATTTTACAGAAAAGTTCTCAATATTGCAACAGTAAAGAAAAAATGTCACAGAGTTTGAACTTGGATGTGAATCTAGGCTGTCTGTACGGGACATGGAAACACAGAGAAGAAACTGAGAATTCACTGTAGACCATTAAGGCTCCATTGCTGAGATCACCCAAAATACAACCAATTTCTTCAATACAAAAGTACTAAATAGCATATAGAGTAGGGGAAAAGGAATATGCTATACTATGTATTATGCTAGTGTGTATATATATATATATAGTATTGTGTGTATATATACATACATATACATACACAGAACTAATATGATGTATTCATACATTACTAGAATGTATTCCAGGATGATTTCATAGAAAAATAACAATCACATTTTTAACCAGCATTGCCATAACAGTAAAGTGCTCAGATTTGCTTTAAAATATTTAACCAAAATCAAATTTACAAAAATGTGATTGAAGGAAAAATGGGGGAAATACAGGATCCTAGCTCATTCCATTACTCCTGCAAGTGCTTTTATGAGTGACTTTTGCTCTTCAGACATAGTTGAGCATACTATTAAAAACCTGTGTAGGAGTAGAGGGCAGCATTGATTTTACCCTTACCCAATTTTGAACAATCTATTACTTGAACATTGGGGCAGAACTGGACCAGAAGCAAGTTAAAACAACTCCATTAAATTCATGTCTGAATTAAGTTAGTGAGGCAGTTTTGAAAATTATCCAAGTTGAGCATCCAACTATCTCCAGTTCAAATTCACACACACACACCCTGCAATGCCCAATACTGCACTCAAGACTGGACAGAAGCATCCCACTCAGAACTTGCAGGTAGAACACTGTCAAAGTGATACTCTCGCTGTTCCCTTTAAAAAATGGAAAAAAAAAAGACATATAATTGAACAGCAGCTGGAGCAATTATTCAAGATAGAAGAGAAACAGGTTCATTTCCTACCCAATGGGATTTAAACCTACAGCTTTAATTTCTGAGGAAAGTGCCCTAACTGTTCAAGCTAGGCAATTCATCTCTACTCCAAAGTAATGCTGTTCCTCCAAACAGGGTGAAAAAATAAATAAGGAAAATGTTAGAAACTGGGAGCAAAAGTTGTTAGGTCAGTCTCTAAAGAGGCAACCAGTGTTTCATACTTCTAGGCCCAGCTCTGTATTTCTGCACTGGCAGGCAGGTCTAGCGACAACATCTTACAACATTTGGAGCTAAGCTTTAAGAAAAGGTATACAATGCTACCTACTTTGTGTTTACATTATCAAACTATTTCTCAATTTAAAAGTATTTAAAGAATTTAAATAGATTTGAAATGTCAATGTAGTACTTCTGCTTAATCACAATCAACACCCACAGCACAGCCTTATTCATTATGCAGAAGACACTATCAGATTATGCTTCTACATTCTCTTCACATATTTCCAGTAACTACTGAGTTAGTTTTACTCTGGTAAAAGAAGAAATGTTGGTTCACAAGGTATGGAGATATATTAAACTTCTCTTTGGTTCTCTTTTTTTTTTGTAACTGGGCAACTAAACACTACAAACAACTGTAACACCACAAAGGTTAGATAGAAACAAAAAAAACTTTATTTTCCAATTCATCCCACACTGCATAAGTATTTTTCTTTATTTAGATAATAAAGAATCTCCTTAATCTCAGAAAAACAAAGGTAAACGTGTTTGAAGCAGCATAAATTGAATTTAAACTATAGATCTAACCTCTACAGCAGGGCCTACATATGTATCTCCCTAAGCAATATTAAAAGAGCTCTACAACCTTAAGCTTTACCATTAAATGGAGCAATTACTGCATTATATTCTGTTCTTGCTCTCCTAAGAGTACAGTGATATGGAGGCAGTTGCTACTGCAGACTGTACCAGAACTACGTTTATGACTTAAATGCTACAGGATGTATAAAACTTCTATTGTAGCTTTACATTCTCTTTGCCACAGCACACTGATAATTTATTTGTAACTCCAGAAGGAGGAAGAATTGTAAAAGCAGATGTATTTGCATTAAAATAAAATCTTTACACACATTTAAACTTACTCATTTTGTTGACAACAAAGACTAGAAACAACTTACTTTTAAAGCAAACAGTTTATGAATACATAATTTGGTTTATTGCAAAATACAAGCAATGGGCTTGACTACAAATGAAGCTAAAGTTAATCTCATGAGATAATCTGGAAGTGTTTTTCCAAACAGGGAGAAGTTTTTAAGCTTTGTTTGAATCTCCTAGAAGAAACAAGATTTCACACGAAATACTGCCTTTCATAAGCAACTGAATTTGCATATTATTAAACCATAATAATAAATTGAATCTAGAGTGTGATGAGACTTACAAAAGAAACATTGCAGAATACGTTACTCCATTAAAGGTGTTTATTATTGCACTTCTGCCATAGATACAGACAATGCCAAAATACAACTACCACTAGGAGAGAGCAGGGAAACAGCTTCTATGTTCCAACGATTTCAGCTTTTGGTTTATATAAAGGTTCCCGTCAGTCATTCTTTATACCTTTCTAGGTGTCCAGATACCTTAGCAATTGGCATACATGAAATAAAGGGACGGAGACTGAATACTTCATAAACTGAAACTACAGGAACTGCCTTAGGCATACAGAAATACATTTACTAACATTACCTTCTGGCCATGTACCAAAATAAATATCCTTATGCCTAGAAAAAGCATTTTTTCTTTCTTCCTTTTGTTTCTTCAAATACTGGTCTCAGTAGTTAGAATCTCTGCTTTAAATTCTAATTCTGTGTATACAAATTATATTTATCCACAAATTTTACAACTCATAAGACATAATCTAAATTACTTTCCTAAATTCTGACTGGAATAGAAATGCAAGAGTTTTAAGTCTGTGGGAGGATGTTCTGGGCTCAGCAGTAGCAGTCATTTTTCTCCTTCTTAGTAGCTGGTGCAATGCTGTGTTTTGATTTTCAGCCTGGGAACAGCACTGATAACACCAGTGTTTTTAGTTGCTGCTCAGTAATGTTTAGTCTAACTAAGGACTTCCTGAGTCTCATGCTCTGCTAGGGAGGAAGGGAAGCTGGGAGGAAGCAGAGACAGGACACCTGACCCAAACTAGCCAAAGAGGTATTCCATACCACAGCACGTCATGCTCACTATATAAAACTGGGGGCAGCTATCCGGAAGAGTTAGATCACTACTCAGGTAAGGCTGGGTATCTGTTGGCAGGTAGTGAGCAGTTGTATTCTCTTCTCTTGTTATTTCCCTTATCATTATTATTATTGGTGGCAGCAGCAGTGGTTTGTGTTATACCTTAGTTACTGGACTGCTCTTATCTCAACCCATGGGACTTACATTCTTTTGATTCTCCTCCCCATCCCTCCAGGAATGGGGGGAAGAAAAGGGGGAGAATGAGCAAGCGGCTGTGTGGTTCTGGGTTGCCAGCTGAGCTTAAACCTGAGAGGACGCATGTGTCACAGTTTTACAATTAAAAACCAAAGAGATGATTTATTAATCCCAAGCTAATACTTTAAAAAATATATATCCTAAAGTTTTTAAGAGTACAGCTTTGAAATTTTTTCTCTGCTGTTGGGCTGCAAACAAGTCTTTCAACATTTACAAGTGTGCATTTGTGTATATAGATACATATAAGTATGTATTTAATACATACACATATATAAATACACAGTGTGGTAGTTGAGGGTTTTTTTATTTTTAAGTAGTATTTTGACAGGTTTCCAGGATGTACATTGAGCTCTTCTTCAGAAAATTAAAATCCACATGGACATGGCCTTCCAATAAATTATATGGTCATATAAATTATAAATCAAATTTACACCATGCATTTATCAGCACTGTAACATTAATTATAGGGCAACATAAGAAAGACAGACACGTGATGTGTTTTTTAAACCTTCATACCAGATACAAAGGTTGAGGGTAAAAGAAAAACCAGCTGTAATGCTGCACCCCTCTATTCTTCCCAAGCCTACAGGAGAGAACAAAGCAAGGAGGATTCTTGCTCAAAAAAGCTGGTTGTTGGTACAGCCCAGAAAATGGAATGTGATTGGATATTCATAGTGCAACTTCTGGTATTTTGAGGGAAACTACCAGAGTTCTAATTTTTCTGGGAGGGTTTTCCATGATTGTTGCATTATCAGGAGGCCAACAGCAGAAAGAAGAATCCATAATAGTTTTTTACCTTATTGCAATTATCCTGGAGCACATTTAGCCCACTGGAGCTGGTTTAGATATGGCATTTTTGATCAAATTAATGTAAGTGCATGTATAAAGCATATCCTCAAATTTTCCTAACTTGCATCAAATAACCCTTAGTACTGCCCAAAAAATGAGACGGCTTCATATAGTGTTTTCATTTGGGGTTTTTTAAATGTTTAAATAAAACTAAGAACTTCTTGCATGGAATGCTATTTATTTCACAACTTTTAGCCTTTCACAGAATTCAGCCCAGTTACTGAGGTGGACTCATTAGACTAACTTCTAATATCTTCTTTGGAGCAGAGTCAGACTAGAACTTTGTATGGTAGACATATCACCCCGGTTTCTCTCTGAAGTGTATCCTATTCCTTATATAATATACATAATTACATTTACCAAGTACTATGAAAAACTCCCCAGCACACTAGCCTGGCTGAACTGCTCTACATCTGTGTGGGCAGTAAACACAATCCTGAAATTAAGGCCAATAATAATCAACTCACGATGCTGTTGCTGAAGAAAAAAAAGCAGATTGAACTGACATCACAGTTTGTACCAAGAACAAAACATAAGAAAAACATCAATACTGTGCATGTCACACTTCCCCTCCAGTTCTATTACACATTCATTTGAACTAATCTCTGTGGGATCTAAGCACTCTGTAGAAATTAAAGTCAGTGGCGATTATTCTTTCTACCATGTCTCAGTCTCCCAGTGGTATGCAATTTTGATATATTACAAAGTAGTGTTAAGGAGCTGGGAGAACTTGGGATACAGATCCTAATATATAGTTTCTCAGTTACACAGCAAAGACTGAAGAACAAGACTGAAGAACAAGATAATATCTTACTTTGAAAGATACATCCTTATTAATTACAAGTATGCAGCCAGAGGTTCAGACACGCACATCCTAGTTTGTATTGTCATTATTATGTATGCAACTCTGATTTCCATAGAGCTTTCACACAGCACACACTTTCACAAGCACTGCATACCTATTTTTGCAATATGCACCTATTCAAATTCCTTTTCTAAATGAGAAAAATGCTCCAAGTATCTTTCAAAGTGTTATAACAGAAGAACCGAATAAACATCCTAGGTTTAGCACTGACACTACATTCACAGTAGGCAGGAGCTCACTACATGAAGCCTTTCAGCCTCATTTTGTATACGGAACAGGTAACTATGGCACTCCAGTAAACAGCAGATAAAGCAAAGCTATAACCAACATCAGTTAGAAAACTGCAAGTCAACCACAGCACCTGAGACTGAGTCCAGTGGTAGCCCAGTCCCCATTGCCATGGTTCCTCTTTCAAGAGAATGTAAGCAGTAATAGGTCGGTGAGAAATTGTCACCTCTGCGAGGTAAACAATGGATCTGCAAGGAATTGCAGAGCAACTTGGGGGCAAGTCAGATAGTAAACTATGAGAGAACAAAAGCATACTCAAGGTCAGGTTTCTAAAGCTCATTTTAGGCAGGAGACTTCCCGTCATAAGTATGTTTACCGCTACTTAAGTAAACACATCAAACAATATTTACTTATGAAAATTAGAGCATCATAATACATTTTATAACATTCTCCAGATATCAAAGTCTTCAGCTTTAACAAGTGTCTTCAAATGAAGTATTTGAAATGACTGAATTGAGCTCTTGGCTCATGACACGTTTAACTGTCTAAAACTTATGCGTGTAGACTAAGTTCACTACCCTGAGCACAATGACTGATCCCAGAAAAGGGGAAAAAAAGGCAAGTTTACCTAAGCTTGGTAAAATTAATTGCTTGAATTAGTATTATATTACAATATTATTGCAAGTATTAATTAAATACTTGTCTCTCTCCACTGACTAGATGACTAGCCAGTATTACCAGACAGTATTCAAAAACAACCTTTTAGGTAAACTTAACTGAGATTAATCCCCCCACCCTGTGCTGGTTTTTGGCTGAGATAGTTAATTTTCTCCATAGAAGCTGGTACAGGGCAATGTTTTGGGTTTGTACTGAAAACAGTGTTGATAACACAGGGATGTTTTCATTATTGCTTGAGCCCCGCTTAGACACAGTTAAGGCCTTTTCTGCTCCTCACCTCACCAGTGAGCAGGCTAAGGGTACACAAGAAGCATGGAGAGGGGCAGCCTGTACAGCTGATCCCTACTGACCTAAAAGGTCAGTTCCCCACATCATAGTGGGTCATGGTCAACATGCAAACATTATGGAATAGGAAAAGAGGGACATTGGGAGTGATGGTGTTTGTTCTCCCAAGTAACCATTGCAGGTGATGGAGCTCTGCTGTCCTGGAGATGACTGAACACCTGCCTGCCCATGAAAAGTGGTGAATAAATTCCTTGTTTTGCTCTGCTTGCATGTGCAGCTTTTGCTTTTCCTATTAAACTCTTTATCTCAACCCATGAATTTTGTCTCTTTCACCCTTCTGCTTCTCTTTCCCATCTCACTATGGAGGAGATTGTGCAAGTGGCTGTTTGGTGCTTAGCTGCTGGCAGGGGTTAAACCATGACACCCCCCAAATAGTCATTTCACATTAATATGAAAAACAGAAAGCACTTTCATAGATAATAAAAAGCTGAAGCCATCTATCCATATGACTATGTCACATATAATAAGAGAGATAATCAAAAGTACTCTATAGCCCAGCTTGAACATAAATAGTATAGGCTCTATCTCGAGGATTCAGCTGGTTTCCAGACAGCACCCATTTTTTACGCGACAGAATATTACACTCCATCCTTTGCAAGATATCTAGGAAATGTGATACTGATAGCATCATGAATTTTTTCTTCCAAGCATTGCTCAAAAACTCATGATACAAAGAAAAAATAATTCTGAAATACACCCATTACACAATTATTTAATTTTTCGTAAAACAAGCATTTACTGACGTCTGAAAAAGTATGAATTTATAGAATGTGTGCTGTGAGACTGTTTTCCATTCAGTGAAATGAATAATACAGAATATTAAGTCTGAAACAAATCCATCTTCATAGGATTATTTTTAAGAGTAATTACTACAACAGTTTAGTTTGTATTTTATCAGGTTGATAACACACAGAGAATATGACTTGCAAGAACACATGAATACTGTATTACATACTGTAATGGACTAGAAAAAACAATGTATTGTTCCACTTGAAAAAAGAATACATCATTTTCATGAAGTAAGAGCAAAAATTCCTGGTGCATGAAAGTCAAAGTTACATTTATTCAGGTCCTGGGATTCATACTATTGATTCTCAAGTGTACATTCTACAAATGAATGTAGACCAATAAGTAATATTATCCTCTAAAATGAGGAGGGAGCTCTATTTCATTAAAAATTAAAACCAGATGTAAACTGAAGTGAGAACAAAATCAATAGCTCACACCATCAGACGCCTACAAGAAGCTACAGAATATGTAATACAGGGATACAGTCCAAAAATGTAACTGTTCTGAAAGGCGTTATTCACACACTCAGTGAAACTGACAGGAAATAACACATACATGTTCCATGTACTTAACTTCCTGATCATTTTTGTATGAAAACAAATGCACTGCATTGATATCTAAACAGGAAGCCATAAGGAGCCATCAACTAGTCCTATGAAAAGTATCTTGCCTCACCCTCTTCTACCACTGTAGTCAGCTGGTAAATGCTTGTCAAGGATAGATCCAGGCACTATCCACAGGCTATTCTCAACAGGATCTGGTATGAGTCCATTTCACAGATTGTTCTGACATCCCCCAGTTTTTAGCTCCCAGGACAAGTGGCTGTGCTTTTTGGCATGAATATGACCTGTGTGTGTTTATATTTGCAGCCTATGCATAAAATATGGACATGAACATCAGGGAAAGGAAAACCTATTTATGGTAAGAACAGCAGTGGCAATAAACAAGACAGGAAACAGATACGAACTCATTAAATTCCCTTAGATTTACAGCCTCCACAATCCTATAGGGACGCTTTTCCATAACTGCACAGCTCTAATGGTTGAAACCATTCTACAGACTGAAAGCTCACAACCAAGTAGTCTCGCCTTCACAGCATCTTTTACCTTAACCAGTTTTTCTCCAAAGTGTATTCTTAGCATGCATTTATAAACAATGATCTTTCCTGCTCTCAGCTACTCTCTTACAAAATTAAATATACCACATCCTTTTATTACTTACTAAAGGCTCCTCATGCTTCAGTCAGCCTTAATGCTACTTGCCATGAAAAGCCCTGTTTGAGTTAGTCTTTCTTAAATGTGTGTTGCCAAAATCCTGCAAAGACATCCAGGGCCTTGAGAATGGTATCAATGCTTCCTCCTTCTTTTCATTAGGACTACATAGGCCACTTCTACAGCCATACACAACTCCTTACTCAGACACACAAGCCACTGTCATTCAATTTGTATGAATGATTTGTTATCATTCGCTAAGTGTATGACTTGCACTTTGTTCCACTAACCATTATCTCATGTCAACTGTCACTTCCAATCATCTCATTCTTGAATGACATTCCAGCCTCCACCCAATTGGTTGCCATCAAATTTCAGTGGGGTTCTTTTGGTACTCTTCTCTACTTTTGAAGTCTGGTAACAGGGAATGAATTCTATACTTTGACATTTATACTGTATATTAGCAGGCTTTGGTGCTTCAAAAGTAAACCTCTTTTTAGCACCATCCTCCTAAGACTATTTCTGCCCATGAAGCTATGCACAAATGACAGCCATTTGCATTGCACTATTATCCATGGAAACACATTTTTATCCTTACCATAAGGATACAAATGTATTCTATAGTCTACTATTGCCCTGATGCATTTAATATAGTTATCCCATTGTTCTATCCAAGGGAGTATGCCCCAGAATTTTCCTCCTGCTCAGCAAAACCACTCATGTTAGACTGTGGGTAAGATATTGCTACAAACGTATGTGAAACAGGCATATACCAAGGCAGTTATTCTGATCAAGTAACGTATTTCCTTCTCAAAGGCAGGAATCCTTTAATTAATACTCTGATCTGAAAAGGCCAGGAAGAGACAGAAGACAGGAGGGCAACTTGTCAGAGGAAGATACCCAGCAAAACCCATGCATCTCTTCCATCACCTGTGCCTGTTAAGCTACAACCACTATCTACCACAGTCCATCTCCCAAGCAGTGTTTCTCTACACTCTACTTCCTTGGCGTGGACTTCCTATGTTTTCAAACTGCTCTTCAGCTTGTGGCAACTCCACTTTTATCAGTTTCTTGAGCATCACCACCTGACTACTTCACCTCAACTTTCAGACTGCTGCCTGCCTTGGCTTCTCCACTTCTTGATTTTCAATTCAGACCCACTGTGGTGCCCCTACAGAAGCACTGAGCAATGCATTTTTCAAACTGCCACCAATTTCAAACCTTTTTAGAAACCTCTCAAGTGCTGTTTATGGGAAAGTAGGTTTGTTTCAGTTGGAAGTAGTGGTGTTAGTTTTTGATTGGGGTTTTTATGTTTCGGTTTTGGGGGTTCAGAGTTTTCTTGGGTTTTGGGTTGGGGTTTTTTGTTGTTTGGTTTTGGTTTTTGTTTTGTTCTTTTAATTTAAGCATCACATTTCATTAGTACTATGTAGCTATTCATTATGAAAAATAAATAACCACTAGTGTCTGTGTTCAACACACTTTCATAAAACCAAAAGTGCACCAACTCTTGCAATTCATTTAGCAACAACATATCCACTACTCATAATATAACACAGTATTGGGCACATTTATTAAACCTTGCTCATTTTAGCTACTATGCTTTCCCCCAGAAACAACAAACCTATGGAACAAAAGACTACTTTTAATTTTACAATATAATTTATAAATAACTTGAAGATATTTGGGATCAAGACTTTAAAGGCTCACGTTAGCTTGAGTTGAGAAAGTAACACTGTGGTACTTAAAACTCAAATGAGAATAAAACAATACATACCTATATCATATGCGAGGAAGTCAGCAGAAAAACACTTTGCACCATTACTCAGGGAAGTATCATTATGAGTGTTTCCACCAAAAATTAGCATAGCTCCATTGATTAAGACAGCTGAATGAAGGTACCTTGCAAAACCACTCTCCTTTAAAATAGTCCTATGAAATACAAGAACAAATAAATTCATACTAACATGTGAAAACCTGCAGACACATCAAAAAAGTTTACAGATTAAAACAATATAAAATACAAGGAAAACACTAAAGCCGTTGTTCAGTAAATATGATTAAATATATTCAAATTGCTCCCAGAGTATTAAGTTCCTTTTGTTACAACAAATATTTAACACTCATTTAAAATGTCATGCTTACTTAATTAAAAAAAGCTTGTCAAATTATGCATCTGAAATAGATTGTATCACATTTACATTCTTCAGCAGTGATTAATGATATGGCAAATTGCATTCGAAACTGAATGCAAACACTATTCTATTCTTGTATATCCTTAGCCATACTGTGGCTTTGCTCAAGAATGCAATAAGGAATTCTTTAGAAGGCTAAAAGAACCTTTAGACTATCCTAATTATTGGAAACTAAGAAACTCTTTTGTTTGTTAATTAACTGAACACTTAGAACTCAAAAAGAAATTGGTAGAAGTGATAAAAGGTGTGATAAAAACCACTTGCACTGCTTCAGAAACATATTCAGGCTGGCAAAATCAAACACACAGAATTTCAGTACCAAAAAAATAAATACATTCAAAAAATAGCCCATGCACACTGAGTCTTTGACCTCTCTTCAACTCATTTTAGGCTGTGATGTGCAGTCTGCTTCGCACTAAGTCAATAATATAGGCCCAGCAGTAGCCAAGAGCCATCAGTGCTGCAGTTTTATAGCAGCAGGTGTGGGGCTAGTAGAAAAAACAGAATACAGGCTTGATTCAATCACAGCAAATAAATCTCACCAAGGGACAAAGTAGCCACTTCTGGGTTTTGCCAGCTTGAATTACTTAAACAGACTCACTGCAGACATGTTTGGGAAGAGTTGAGCAGATTATCAGTACAGAATATTATCTACATTCCTCTAATAACCTTTTACATGTCCAGAAATCTAACAGTTTCCAAGTTTAGACTCTCACTTGGGTTACTGCACACTGCTCACACTTATAATTAAGCAGCTCTGTCATTTGTTTCCTGTAATGAACATATTGACTTGACAATCTTTCCTTCTGATTAAATAAGACCATCCTTCTTGAATCATACAAATTCAACACTTGTTCAATACATTTTCATCATCGTGAGATTTGGGGGAGAAGGTTTGAAGCTTATTTCATTGCTTTGACATAATGGTGTAAATCAATCAGTAAACTCTGGATTTTAACTAACAGGAGATAATATGTTTAAACAAGCTGAGAGGAAAGCATTAAACCTAAATTCTGCCATTTAAACAGATTCCTCCCTACCCCTAGAGAGTTACTTCAAAGGAAATGCCAAAGACCAAGTGAAAGTAAATGAGGTTTTTTTAATTGCTTAAAAAGGTGCTAATTCCTTCAAGCCACCAACATACCCACCAATGTGCTTCTGGCTTAACTCTTTTTTGTTGGTGGTGATTTGTGGTTTTGTTGTATAACTCTAATGAATAGACTTTGAAAACAGAGCATCACCCAAGTGTGTTTTTCTAACCAAGAATTAGCTTCATACAGAATACTTATGGTACCTAGCTAGAAAAATGTGGTATTTGGTTTCAATTCATCAGTTAGCAACATACAAAATCAGAAATGACAAGGAAATAGGACAAGACATTATTTTAAAACAATTATTTTCAACTACCAATGGAGCAATACTGCTATGTGTTTAAAGACTGATGATATACTAAGATCCTGTCTTTGTCTACTTGACCTTTAGATTTCTGTCTTTTGCTTTACCAGTTTTCTGCAGCTCCTGCCTCCTAGCCTACATTAATTGCTATATCATAGGCTCTGCTTTGATTATCCCACCTTGAAGCTGTCTAGATAACTAAAGACTTACTGTTCCAGGGAACAGCAGTCCTCACCATTTTTCTTTGGGCTACTCACTTTCCTACCTGTCACCCAACTGCACTGCCCCAGCCCTGGTCTCCCCATTGTACAAGGGGATTTCTTCTGGTCGATGAGAAAATGAACATGAGCCGGCAGTGTATACTTGCAGCCCAGAAAGCCAACCATATTCTGTGCTGCATCAAAAGAAGCTTGACCAGCATGTCCAAGGAGGTGATCCTGCCCCTCTACTCTGCTCTCGTGAGACCTCACCTGGAGTATTGTGTGCAGTTCTGGTGTCCTCAACATAAAAAGGACATGGAACTGTTGGAACAAGTCCAGAGGAGGCCACGAGGATGATCAGGGGACTGGAGCACCTCCTGTATAGAGACAGGCTGAGGAAGTTGGGGCTGTTCAGCCTGGAGAAGAGAAGGCTGCGTGGAGACCTCACAGCAGCCTTCCAGTATCTGAAGGGGGCCTATAGGGATGCTGGTGAGGGACTCTTCATCAGGGACTGTAGTGAAAGGACAAGGGGTAATGGGTTAAAACTGAAACAGGGGAATTTTAGATTGGATATAAAGAAGAAGTTCTTTACTGTTAGGGTGGTGAGGTACTGGAATGGGTTGCCCAGGAAAATTGTAAATGCTCCTTTCCTGGCGGTGCTCAAGGCCAAGTTGACAGAGCCTTGGGTGGCATGGCTTAGTGTGAGGTGTCTCTGCCCATGTCAGGGGGTTTGGAACTGGTTGATCTTAAGGTCCTTTCCAACCCAGACTATTCAATGATTCTCTAATGTTTGTACATAGTGCGCTGAGTTTCATCCCTCCTGGTAACAATAACATTTCTCCAAGATTCAGCAGAAGTGGAAGTTTGTTAATTTGGCCATGATATCAATATTCATCATTCATCTCAGCATCACCAATGAGAGCAATCTCTAGAACTCCCCATACCCACACATATCAACCCCTTGCAAATTATGTGAGTCTCAGCACACTTTATACTGAATTCATTATTTATGCATGTATACATGCATCTGCAAACATTAGGGCATGTCAACTGTACTGACGCCAGAAGCTGCATACTGCAGCATGGCATTATAATGGTAATAGAAATACCCAGGAGCCAGCAGGTGCTTCCACTGTTTCAAGGCCATTATCTAAGCTCAGCACCACATTGGCCCTCAATTGCCAACTGCAGCAGTATGCAAGTAATGAGAAGCAATACAGGTATTACGAACACTAATTCTCCATTATGTATTAGGAACAATGTTTGCACTAGGAATTAAAATATCAGCCCCTCATATACCAGGAAACATTAAGCCTATGCTTAACTGATATGAGAAATGAAAAGCCACATACTACTGAATAAAATAAGTAATCAAGCTTTGCATACCAAGATTTCAGCCAGATCAGACAGAGAAACAGAGAATGTGAGAAAAACAGAGACCATGAGGAAAATCAAATGTGAGACTGAAAAAAGCCATGTACATGGCCATAAGAAACGTCTCTGATTCCACCTCTGCCGCATACTCAACACAGCCAGTGGTGTGTTCAGGCTCAGCTGCCTCACAGAGTGCTTTGAATCCTGATTATAAATTGTCACAGGTACAGCAAAGGAAGATTATTTTACTACCTAAGTGTCATTACTTCATCCTCTCAACCACAGTATAACTGCCTTCCAGTGTAATACTCATGAAAAGAAAGAGTTAAGTACTCTACAAGCTGCAGTTTTTAATATAATGAACAAAAATATCCCAATAATTATTATTATATTGTTGAACAGGCCATCAAAAGATACAATATCACTTTGTTCCAAGAATAGACTACAATAAGAAAGTATTAAAATTCCAGCAATTTAAAAACACATTAACAGGGACAAAAACTCTCGTAATAATGTTTCCAAGTGCCATGAGTTAGTGACATTCAAAAATTAAGAGCCTCAGTGAAATCAAACCCACATTCCCAACATCTTTAGAGCAAGTCTTGTGTGCTTCAAGTTAAACCATTAATTCTCAAGGCAAATATTAAACTGCAGGAATAAAATGTTCTGTAGAAATAGTTCTTGACCTCAAATCACCTCTATGGTATGAATAAACTTTTAAGGTCACTTCCTATACATAGCATACAAGTACCATTCATAAGCTACAATAATCTTCAGGGGCAAGGAACTGAGAAACAGAAAACCCAAGAACATTAATAACTAAGGATCCGCACACAATACCAGGAATTTTCTCTTATTTCTAACAGTTCCATGAAGAACAACTTCGTGCAGTTCTTTGATTTCTCTCCTTAATTACATAACAGGTACTTGAACGTGCATCAGCAGTACATTCATACCACGTGGAAACAGTACACGTTTTCTGTATAGCAGTTACTTCTGGATAGGAAGCTTCTCTTATTTTGTGCAAGATGTGCAAAGTTTCCTCCCTGCCATTCCTTCTATGTGTAGCTCCATTAATTTGCTGGCTAAATTCTATTAATCATTAATCTGCTGGCCACAACTCTTCCATTTTTGTTGCACAGAATGTACTGCTCTGCAAACACAAAGGATCTCTGTCCATGACTTCACTAGAACCTTACTTTACCTTACTCGATGCTTCTGTTTTCTTTCTCAGCAGCATATAATAGCTTCCTACATTATAAATGCCACTTACCATGTCCGAGTATTAACCTCATATCTGTAAAGATCATCCACCAATCCATATTTATTGCCAGGTAATGCCTTGTATCCACCATGAACATAAATAGATTTTGTCAGCTCATCATAGACACTTGTATGGCCGTATCCACCTTGCACAATTGCTCCTTTTGTTTCTGGTACGAGCCAAGAATTAGACCCTGGAACAGATGAACAAAAGACATAGGCTTAAGGTTTATTATTGCTAACACACAATACTAGGAGTTTTAAGTATATAGAATCATTTTTCATTTTAATTCTAAGTACAGCAATAATTGCAATTGGATAAAGATATTAGCCTATTATCTGCTAGTCTTGATTAAATCAGAAATACACTGTTGTCACAGGTGCCAAGCAGTATCAAACACTCTCCCACGTGTGAGTTCAACACACACAGAAAGCCAAAAAAAACCCAAAACACAAAACAAAATAAACCTTTTGGAAAACAGGAAATTAAGGGTTATGATTAATTCTCTCCCAACCTTAACTCTGTCCCACCAGACATGGCTGATGAGAATCAGTGCTCTAGCTACCTCAGCTGTGTTAGGAACACCTGTACTCAATCATGAGGAAATTGTCTGGAGAAGCCTGGCGGAAACTGAACTGCTGTGAAGTGTGAGAATCAAAAAGTAACACACAGATACAGATGCTTTGCTAGCAAACTGTACAGTTATTGAGCTAAAATCAGTTTCCAACTGCCACTTCTTAGTTATTTAAGTGCAAATATATGTACTCAGTTGCTGAACACTCACAGAAGGATAATTTGATAGCAGCTCATTAAACTGGCACTTAAATCCACATTTTACATCACATCATTAATAACTGCAAAGAGACACCAGATAAAACCATTCACAATAGCTGTTGTTACTGAAGAATAAAACAACTGGAAAATATTTTACAATAACCATAAGATGGAAGTTAAGCAGTCACTTGTTGCCTGTGGCCCTAAAATTTCCGCTTTTTTATTTCTCCATCTTCCCAGCTAATGCATATGTCACAAAAAGAGCAAGCCAGGAGGTAATCCTTGTAGATGCCAGCCTATTCTGGCAGCCAGTTCTATGGGTGTAAAATGGGAGAAATCATTCACTTGCAGCCTGTTGAAGATGAAGTCAGAAGAATACAGTGTGGACAATAACTTAAAAAATGAAGCAGTCTTCTAATTCCAACCTAAACTGTCTACCATTATGAAGTTATTTATCCAAAGGCAGCACACACCACCACACACCTTGCTTCATCTGGAAGTTACTTTAAATTCCATTTCATTTTTTCATCTGATATTACATGGGTGAAAATTATCTCTTTTTCCTCAGGATTGCTCTATTTAGTGAAGAGATTCATGACTTTCAGTCAGATTTTTTTCTGTGTATGAACATTGATATTTGTGTAATGCACTATTTACATTCAACAGTGTATTTACCTTATTTATATGTATTTTATTCCCACCTCTATGTTGTTTATTCTCAAGCTATTAATTACTGCAATTCTGAATACAAACATCAGATTTGCACCAACAATACTGTGTCGTTACACACAAATTACCTTGCTAACAGATAAGATTTACTTGATACAATTTATCTAACAGGACTGGTGAGGAGTCAACCTGCAGCTATAACTTTCTATCACCAACACCAGGGCTGATCACTATTGAAATGAGAAAATAAGAATGAAGATTTACATATATGCTTTTCAAGGGAAAAAAAAAATTACTGTTTCTCTGAATAAATTTTCACAATGGTGTGGCTCATACGTGTCACAGAATAGTTTACATTTCATAGAATCAAAGATTCACGGAATGGTTTGGGTTAGAAAGTGTCTTAAAGCTCATGTAGCTCCAATCCCCTGCCATGGGCAAGGACACCTTTCACTAGATCAGGTTGCTCCCAGCCCCATCCAGCATGGCCTTGAACACTGCAAGGGATGGGGCATCTGGTTTATGTAGCATTACCATCCACAGTAACATTGCAAGCTTTACATGACTTAACGGCTATTCACATTTTCTGTGCATCTGCTTGTGTAATAAAAACCATGTGCTACAGATAACTACGTAAATTTGAGCAAAAAGATCCAGCAACTTACTGATATAAACGTCAAAAAATGGGATCAGAATTTCTCCTATTTCCTAAAATAAAGTTTTGAGTATCAAAATGTTTATCTACAATTTTGATACCTTTCACACTTCTTCAGCATCTTGAATATTGCACCAAACAGACAAAAATACAATTCTGTCTGAATTTACAGACATC
Organism: Melopsittacus undulatus; assembly: GCF_012275295.1. Taxonomy (NCBI): domain Eukaryota; kingdom Metazoa; phylum Chordata; class Aves; order Psittaciformes; family Psittaculidae; genus Melopsittacus; species Melopsittacus undulatus. The sequence goes on along the minus strand of NC_047530.1, from coordinate 104,089,628 downwards.
ACTATGCATATGATCTGGATTGGTTTTTTTTTCTAAGTGACTCATTGATATGGATCATCACCTATCTTTTTTAAACAAAAATCTAATTTCTATTGAAGATATTTACGTAACTCTTCTCATACTCAACAATATCCCACTCTTTCTATCATTGGATCAGATGAAGTATTCGATTGACCAAATCAGTCATGCAAAACTGCATCCTCAACAGCTTAAAAAGCCAAATACAGAAATATGTCAGTGAATAAACAAACCAGAAAGAAGAAAATAGGATTTTTTGTTTATTTCCAGATTTCAATTTGTAAGCCTAATAGTGTAAAAATAAGATCAAATTAATTTTGAAATAAAATCACAAAAAAGGACATCATTCCAGTAATAGGGGCTTCTACTTTTCACTTGTAATTTGACATTTTTCATCAACATCTGGGGCATTTTCCAGAGAATTCCACCACATAAAGTTTCTCTCAGAATGCGTAGGCAAGTCACTGCAATAACCCGAGACAATTACACATGTCAGATGTTAAAGTGCTGGACACTGCTACAGGCTGCAATATTCTGGTCGCCTTTGTCAAACAGAACGATGTATTTCATGTCCAGCTTTCGCTTCCAGGACACTGAACAAGTGAAAGAAAAGAGGCATCGACCAAAGCATGTAAACAGGAAAAGAAATTACAGCTGAGATAGAAGCTAACCTCACCAGTTTAACGAACTGAAACTGGGGATACGACTTCTGCAGACACAGCAAGTGAAAATACAAGCTCAGTAGCAAGCATTTTGAACAAAGCTGGTTAGATACTACCAAAGAATAGCAACCATGGTGCTGACATTAAAGACCAGAGGGGGGAGGAGAAACATGATATGGACAATTACAGACCTTAATCTCACCTCAGTAACAGGCAAATATTTAGGACAAAGCTGGGCTTGTTTGGTCTTTTTAAAAAGGATAAATAAATGTTGAAGTAATGGGAAAATCTTTCACCAAACAATATAAATGTAACAACCCATTTACATCAGCTTTACCTAAAAACAATTAAAGGAGAAGGAAGAGTAGGTGATCTTCGTATCTGAATTTTAGTAATACCCTTACTCTAGCGTCACAATGGGAAATTGTTAAATAAACCATTGTAACAGAATGGGACTTGAGCATGAAAAAAAGAAGCAGCAATGAACAGTGTTGAGAGGTGGTGGGATTATTAGAGATACTTCTTAAGGACCAGAATGGGTGGATTTTATGACACTGTCACAAATTCAGTGTGTAATAATTGCATCAATTTAGTCAGTTCACAGAAGCAGCAGAAAAACGTGGAAAATGAACTGGATGATCTTGGCTACAAGAAAAAAAGGATCAAAATTCAACAATGACCTGAAGATACTGTTCACTGGGATTAGCAACATGAACTTCTATAACATGCAACCTCATCCACTGATAATGACTGAGAAGAAGTAGCAGCACTGCTTCATCAGAGACAGTCATTAATGACTTTCTCACGGATGCAGTACAAATGTCATTTTACTACCTACCAAGTGAGGTGTTCCCAATAAGATAGGATTAAGCTTAGTTAGAAAGGCACTGGTGAAATCTCACCTAGAATATCCCAAAGGCTTCATTAATCATCCACATTCAAGAGAGATGAACTCCTTGTGGAAGAGGTACAGAGATGAACTATTAGAATGACAGAAGAATAGATGAGGTTGCCTTAATTAGTCTTGCAAAAGAGAGTACTGGTATCTATAAATACCAAATTCTAGTAAGGGAGACAAGCTGCTTATATTAAACAATGTATCACCCAGAAAACAAGTGAATATAAACAGGCCATTGACAGAGGTAGTGTATCAATTAGAAGATGCCTAGCCACTAAAATTATAACCACTTTTCTAATGGCACTGTGAACAAAATCCAAACTGTTTAAGATTAATCCTCATGTATTTTTGAAAGGAATTATGAAATATGGTGTTTACATTTAAAAAGCAGTGATTTTGATGGCCAAGGTGATAAATTTCAGTGTTCTGCTCATGGGAAGTTAATCACATCCAAAGAATCACATCCAAAGATGTAAAATTATTCCATCATCAAACAATGAAAGGCAAGAAAAGAGAAAGAAACAAAACTTAATTTCTCATTTTCTTTTTCTTCAATTCACGTAACTGTACGAAACTGGGAAGGCCAAATCAAGAAAAACTGCAGATTTGAGCAATAATTTTTTTATCATTCAAAACAGAAAAATTAAAATAGCATTTTGAGGTATGGTTGTTTCCAAAATGATGTTTGAAGACTGGTATTTATTAATATGAAATAATAAAACCAGTAAGAATCCATGGAAAGTTAGATACATTGGCCTGATCTGTCCTTAAGACAATGCAACCTTCAAACAGACTAGGTAAAAAAATATAGAATCATGGAACAGTTTGGGTTCTAAAGGACCTTGAGATCATCCAGTTTGAACCCTCTGCCACAGGCAGGGACACCTCACACTAAACCATATTACCCAAGGCTCTGTCCAACCTGGCCTTGAACACCGCCAGGGATGGAGCATTCACCACTTCTTTGGGCAACCCATTCCAGTGCCTCACCACCCTAACAGTAAAGAACTTCTTCCTTATTTGTAACCTGTACACTGTATATCCAATAAGCACCTAAGTGTGGCATCTTCATTTCACTGCAGTGACAAACTTACTTTTTTAAGCAACCATGAAGCTTATGATAACTTACAATCAAGGGGAAACACATGTTGCATCACAGGGCTGTTTCTTTAAACACTATGTCAAAGAAGCATTTTTAATCAAAAGCAACCTATAACCTACTTCTAAAGTCATAATAAAACTCAGCCTAGAAAACAAAACTATATGCTGCCAAACCAAACCATTCTTCTTAAAAAAAAAAGAAAAAAATATAACATCACAGAGAACTTATTTGGAAGTTCCTTAATATATAAGGAGATTTATAAACCTCACCTAAAACAAAGCATCGGTATTATATTCACCTTCAGACTCACATTGAGATTCTTAGGAGGTTTATGAGGTATTGCTAACCTAAAGGGACATAAATTTCTCTGGGGAGTAACCCAGAAAAGCTTTATGGTTCAAGTTAGTAAAATCATTCACATAATTCCCATACCAGGATTTACTGGTTCCTCAAAAACCGTAAGTCTGCGTAGAGCAAGGAAGGACGACAGGAAGTTTTTTTGTTCCTGCAACAATCACCACACCTTCAGAGTGGAAATGAACTCCCGTGCTTTTGTATGTGAAAATCTGCCTGCAAACCATGCCTAGTTTTCCAGAATTTGACTTTGATGGAACATACTTCCTGCACTCAGAGAACGCCAAAGGAATTTTCAGGCCCTGCACACATTTGATGCACATATTTTATTAGTAGGAACTACATAGCTATATGAAAAGCTACGGAAACTACAAATCATTAAAACCCCTTTAGAAGTTTGTTGTCCTAGACCCCATAGAAATCAGGGTCACAGTAACTAAAGAAAGCTTTTGGACCATGCATCAGGTTCAAAGTTCATTAACAGGACTGGATCACTAGATGTTTCAATTCATATGAACCGAAGGGTAAGTCACTTCTTTCTACACCTCTTTCTTTCTGTAGGCACCTGGTAAATGCTTGAAAAATAGCCTTCATTAGGACTAGAAGTCATGGCTGATAACATTTAAAAGAACAAAGCAGTACAATTTGAAATGGTTGGACTTGATGATCTTAAAGGTCTTTTCCAACCCAGCTGATTCCATGATTCTATGAAATGCTAAGGCAATCTATGTTTTAAGAATAAGCACAAAGAGAATAAAATGGACTTTAATCTTTCTTTCCATAATGCCCTTTTATAAAAAATTTTCTTTCCTATTCAGGTGGGTTCACAGAAATGCTTCCATCACTTCCTATGTCTTTTAAGTTTGGATTTTGAGCTGTTGATGTTCCCCAGAAAAACGAGTCGTTCTTAGTTCAAACCACCATCTGGAATTTTAAGGTTAAAAATGATCCCACAGGTGCAAAACCGTAGATAAATGTTGCAGCTGGAAAATCAGGAAAATTCACCACAAAATACATTTCATTTACAGGGGAGGGAAAGGAAGGAGATGCAATGAGGTAAAATGAAACATGGGAATTAGCCACAGAAGAAATGGTTGTTACAGCATTATAGACCATGTTCTGCAAAGCATCGCATGCACCAATAATCCTTTATCACATCAGTAGCTCACTGAAATCAATGGTTTTCAACAGTAATACCCTCTATTTTTACAAGTTTACCTTATATTTGATACAAGTGAAACATATTTTCTCTATCAAACTAAATTTCTCACTAGCATGTGATGAAATTATCTCCTCAGAAGGGAGGCATAAAAACAATATAATAATTCAAACCCATAATAATTGCCAGAGAAAAAACTGCTTTCTCCTACTCAAAGCTTATCGCCACGGTATGAAAGGTTTGAGGGGGGTAGAGGAAGGGGAAAGTTGTTTTGTTTCTTTTAAATATGCTTAGTTGTAATCTGTTTTATTAATCCTCCACAAACATGGTTTGAACATTTTAAAAGATTAAAGTCAGAAGAAGTTATACATATTTCAACAATAAGGCCTACAATAAAATCTGCCAGAAAGTGTTGTACTACACCTTTTCATAATAGGCGAGAATAATACTGGTACTTCTATTCCAGACTAAATAAGCAGCACATTAAAAAGCAAATAACTAATTCAAAGTTAAGTCAATAGGCATTACAGTGAATGAGTATGCAGAAAAACACAGCAACATTATCTTTGTTTTTAATGAAAATAATTCTCCGATAGGTTAAAAAAAAAACTTTGAGAACTGAAGTCTTTTAAAAAACTTTTAATACTCAAAAAAAAATCTAATATTGTTGTGAAATATCATTCTAAGATCATAGTTTTATAGTGGTTCAATGTAGTGCAATCAAATTTTGTAGATAAAGCACATCATGGTGCTGCTGCTCTTATTCCCATTCTCTTTTATCCTTTTTTCAACATAGTTCTAAAATTTCAACAGTACCATCAGAGCTAATGCCAGGAAGCATAAGAACCCGCTGAGTGTTGAAGGGATTTCCCCTGCCTATAAATCTGCTTAAACAGTGCTTATATACACATACATGCAGGCCAAAAAAGTTAAATGGAACAGTTAAAAAATTCTTATGCTTTGACATATACGTCTCTGATATTTTGTATAATGCTTATTGTGGATGGCCTAAATAACCGAGTGGCTCAGATGAATTCTATAGAAAACAAAGAATCATAAAAAGTAAGAAAATGTTACAATTTTTATTAGGAGGCATATAAACATACCTTAAAAAGTAACAGAAGGTATCAATTTTCATGTTTATTCTATGAAAATAATATCTTAGATGTACTAGTATTGAAAATCACCTGTAGGAAAAGCTTACAGTTTGTAAGGGGAATCCCAGACAGCTCTGGAAGGTTATCAACAAAAACTAGTGTTCATTTTCTCTTATTTCCTCTAGAACCAACATGTACAGACTTTAGAGAGAACCCTACATACAATGAAATTATTACATTTCAAAAAGCCAGAATGAAAATGTTACAGCAACATTAACCTTCAAAATAACCAAGTAAATTAAGTAAGCACAGTACATCATATTCTGTTCTGATGTTTCTGATTTTTGCCCTACTTACTCTTTTTTTAATGTCTGCTCTGTAGTAAAAGCTCTAAGTCTGTGGTAAAAAAAGGTAAGTTGTATCACAGCAATAACCACAACGTGGAATTCGTGGTTTCAACCTTTGCCTGTTAAAGAGCACCGCAGCCATGTACACAGTAATATATAGCCAAAGCCAGCATACTCAAACACGTATGAAATGCTACTGCTTGACAAGAAATCTAATCTACATCATTTGAAAGAAAAAAAAAATATGTTCTAATCTGCAAAATACAAATTTTCACACTGAACAGGAGTGTTTTTCACATAGGAAAAAAGTATCAGGAATTTTTCCATCAGTATGCGATAAAATTATTTGAAAGTGACTTACTGATGTAGTATTCTTGCACAATGCTTGTGTAGCCATATATGGCAGAATATCCAAAAATTATAATCATAACCACATCTCTGCTGTCCAGCTCTACTATGTGTGCTGAATGACCTTCCACTGCATATTGTTGGCCATGTACAAGTACTGCAGGAGTTCTGGCACTCCACGTTTGACTGTGTATGTTGAAAATCCACAGCTCATCAGTAACATTGCCATTATTTGCTTCAATTTTGCCTCCATACATGTAGATTTCTTCCTGTAAAAATTGGGAGAGAAGAGAAAGCAAATAATGGATTACAGTAAGGTAACATCTGAACTATATTTCTGTGTTGCGTAGTATTTCAGAACTGAACTATCTGATTTCAATCTTAACGCTTAATCTTATGTTGACTAGCTCAATATCAGACACTAATCCCAGGCAACGATATTTAAACTAAACCAACAATGATGATAAGGAGACTATTTCTCTGAAAAATAAACCTAGCCATGAAAATGACACCAAAAAGAATCTCAACCAGATTACTTCAAGCAGAAAAACTTTAATTACATGGCTCTTCTAATCCATCCTGCAGCACTCTATTAAAAAAGGAAAAAAAAAACCACACACACACACTAAACAGAAAGGATATTATATTGTTTTCTTAAGGAACAGTTCACAGAATTAAAATGTGATTTTCCACACGCACAGTCTACGGGGATTTCATTCAGCACATGCAGAAGAAAGCACATTCTTTCCTAATAGCAAAGTAACTTAAGTCCTGAGAAAATTCAGTCATCAGAGCCCAAAGAAAAGGGACAATGTTTACACAGCATCCTCTTGGGCACATTCGCTAAAATCAAATCCCACAGGGAAGTACTTTGAGTTCTTTTAAAGGATGCAAAACAGATTTTCTAGTCTTCATCAGCCACATACCTCAAACAGCAATGCCATCTGGTTTGATAAGTCATGAAGGATTTACTTAAATATTGACTGAAAGCAAATCCTACTAAATCTCAGACTTCATCTAGAGTTGCAAACCAAGGCACACAAAGTCACAAAACAAATTCCAGCTTGTTAGTTTCACAGACTGCCTCAAGGACAGTTTGTCCTGGATAGCAAAAACTACCTCTGGTTTTGAGAATAATTAGTTTTTGCTAGGACATACTAGAACCACATGCACTCTGCATCCCATCTGCATGGTGTTTGTACTGTTTGCAGCTGTCTTCCGCATACAGCAATGTAATATTCTACCCCAAATTCTGTAAACTGCATGCTATTATCAACATACACATCAAGAAAGATGAACTCAAATGCAGGTATGTCAAACATATCAGTGGAATGACGATCTGTTCAGTCCAGCAAAACAAAGGCTTGTAAGGGTTATAATGCTATACCTACGCTTGATGGTAAACCAGAGAGTCCAGGACCAACTGAAAAACTCCCTCAGTACTCAGAGATTAGTCAGTAAGTAACCGACCAAACTGTCTGACCTGTTTTCAAGAGAACACTTTAAATTTCTACAAGTTTCAACTGCTTTGTTTTCATTTGAGGCAGGTAAATATTTCTTGATTTGGAATTTATGTCACTTCAATGCACAATTCACTGTGTTACTGATAAGTTTGGATGGTGGTGTATGACCAAAAGATGTTCACATCCTTCAGTATGAACTTGTAATAGGATTAGATACATGCATCTGAACCCATTCTTTTCCCATGAGACATTTCAAACAGCATGGTGAAGACCCACAAAAGTTGTAAGGAGGCTGTGCACTGATTCAAAGCCATGGCTTGAATAAGTATCCTCCTTAAAAGGACCCTATATGGCTCATTCATTACACTGCCACAAAGATCTCAAAAGGCGAATCAGCATCTCTGACACAGTAGATTAAATATTTATTTCTTTATTTTGAAATGCAGACAGACCAGGGCAGAAAGAGAAGCTAATTAGGGAGCTGCAGGTGCTACATAATGGTATCCGAAGAAAAAAGCTTTGACACTGAGGAAGACACTACCCAGAAAAAAGGTGACCTAAAGAGCTGCATGAACTTTGGAATGATTACTCAGGCAGCTGACAGTAAAAAAAATCCTCCACACAGTTCTGTTTTAAATGATTCAAAGTTCAGATAAAAGAACACTCCTGTGAGAAGCAATCTTTATAAATGACACAGCAGATCCTGTACACAAAACTATTCACAGAATAAGATGAGAAGGTCATGACAACTGCTTTATCAGCCGCAAAAACAGATTTAACTAAGCTTCGCTAAGGGCTATTTCTGAGATGAAGCAGCTCCTAGTGCTGCTGATAAACACTTTAAAAGTTAGTGATGATCAGCTGAACATGGAGAAAGAAAGGCTCATCGGCAAAAGTCAGCGGAATAAATACAGAATGAAAACAAAATGGTACATACATAGCTATACAGGACAAAACTCAGCATCCTAGGCACATAAAAGCGGACATTTATCTGGAAAGCCTAACCAGGAAGAGACTGTAGGACGGGTACAAGTGCAAATGGTCCTAAGCAGCCTAAAGATTTAAAAAGAAAAGTACAAATCCCATTATAAACTTACGCTACCGTTATCACTTATATAGTTACTTTGACCTTGGACATGCTCTGTTTCCTACATCATATCTCAGTGTTAATACTGATTTAATATTTCATATAAGTGCAGTAATTCAAGATTTTTCTAAAACTTATCATAATTTTATTCTTTAGAATTTGCAATTCTTCTTATTTCCTGAAAGACCAACGTTTATCAGCTGCTCTGACTGTACCCGGGAATGTCACACTGTTATGCAAATGTTGCCTGCATTCCAAAAGAATCTTATCTGGTAGCTACCAAAAAACTAAAGCATAAAGAAAATGCAGTAAGAAGGTAATTTATAATCCATTTCTAATTAATTGGAAGTAAATTAATCACGTTAAAATAACTACACAATTTTCATTTTGTATTTCTCAACTGAGCTATGGCTACGTAGTAGAGAAATTTCTTCCTCAGAAACAAGTTTACTGCTTTAGTTCTTACTTAAATCTAATCTGTTCCTGAAAACTTAGCCAAACAAATACTACTCCTAAACTACATGAAGAACAGTCAATTCCCAATTTTCTTGAAACACAATTATCCGTCTTTTTGTCTCCCTTGACTGTACCCATGCATTAGTATATAAATTAATTTTATGTAACCTAACGGGACTCAAATTCTTGAGAATTTTTGTTCTCTGCTTACGTGAGATTTCTAACAGTTTAGTCAAGGCTTTAAGATTAAATTTCTGGATTATTTTTTCCCAAATGAAATATAAATAAGACTCAAGTCACCTAGCAATAACTCATTCAACACAAGCCTGTTTTCTGCATTCAGCATGTGCCACCTGGGTTAGGACTACACAATACCGCCTCTTCCTTTTCCCCAAGACATACTTCTATGTGCTATCACAAAAGAAAAAAAAACTGATTAATCACTGAATAATCAACATCTCCACATCATCCAATTCACCTCCCATTAGATCAGACTGATAAAAAATACCAGAAGAGATATACAGACTCAACACTAATACCAATTTGGAAAAGAAATCAAGACAATGATTCTTTTTAATAAAGCTTTAAAATTAGAAGTAACATTCATAAAACTCAAATGAGTCAAATTAAGTTTTACTATGTATAAAACGGCCCATATACTGGAAAACATCTTTACATTTACTACTATACACTGGCCTGCACTTTTGCTTCATTCCTATTGCCAGACTCAAAGGAAACAAATGTCAATGGCCAGCCACTCTTCCAACTCTTGGGAACACTTTAATTATGAGGTTGAATGCTGTGATGCAACCAGAAGTTCACTACCATGTTAGCTTCCTACAGCAACCATACACACCTTGTATGCAACTCCCTTTCTACTTTATTCCAGGGATCTAGTATTTTCCAATTTACTGTCAAACTTCCTACCTAGTCCCTATTTAGCAAAGCTATATGTCCTTACTTTAAAAACCTCACAAGCCATTTCCTCCAGTCTCTTTATAACCCTATTTCTTACACGAATTATTTCAAAGTATGTGGACATTTTTCAGTATCAAGATACCAGGAACTATACACAATCTTTGATGAGAACCAGCTGATATCAGAGATTGGCTATTGGAAAGGTGCTGCCTTTCTGAAACACTGAAGGTAATGTGATCCAACAGTTTAGTTGGTCTAAAAGCAAGAACACTTTTATACTCTTCTCATCTATAAATGCATAAAAAGTCTTAGTCACTTGTCATAACTATATATCAGCGGGAGTCATCTGATATTTTTTCTTCAGAATAAAGTAGTACAGTACTTTTATTTTAACTAAAGAAGCTTTCTGAGGGAAATGGGCCCAGTAACTTATTTCATTCTCTACAGAGTCAATCTTATAGCTTCAATTTACCTTGCACCACAATCAAGCAATACTAGCTCTGTGCTCTCAATCCAGTGTAGCACTAGGCTTTGAAATCTCAGGAGCTCAAGTCAAAAACTTAATCTAATTTCCTCTTTGTGGCTATTTTTTTCTCCCAACTATAAAGGAAACGTTACACAATGACTAGTACACAGCCGAAAACACAGCTCAAAGCTGCCATCTCTAGGTATTATGTTCTACTACTCTTCACACTAAATTATTTTTCTGTTTGTTTCTGAAGACTGAACACCTGAAAGGAAAAATAGCAAAAGTTTATCTTAACAAGAACTTACTGCAAAAGGATGTACCTTTTCCTCTCAAAATTTCTTGCATGACCAGCCATTACATTTTGGCCCATGTAATTTTGATATTTGACATAAGTATAATAAGCAACATACGAATTATATGACATGACTAGTGCTGTGTCCATTATTAGTCAAATCTAATTACTAATTAATGTGTGGTTTTAACAGCAACAGCTTCTTCTCTACACACTTGCTTGTACCATTCATCAATATTAACAAGAGTGGCATTTCCTCACTGATATCCAAAAGGATCTCTGGAGTAATACAGCTCTATTGTATTTAATATCTGCTGGTAAAAGTAGTTCAAAATGGTTGCTGTTTAGTCTGGAATATCTCAAGAAAATATTAGCAGTGTCAAATAAAAAGGTAAAATGATATTTTAAGCCTTTATTCTGAACTGATAAGTGATACATTACTTGAATGTTTCTAAACTAAAAGGTCCATTCTACAAGTACCGTAACAAGCAAAGATAGAGGTCAGAAAGATCTGACCTTTCAAATAACAGATAATACATTAGTAATGAGTCAGGGAACCGACAACCTGAAAAGCAATTTCTGAATTGATGTTGGGGCATGCACAAAATCTTGTTCATATTACTGCTGAAAAACACCTCTATTACATTAACCATGCCATAGCCCGTTTCAACATCTCTGGAAGAATAATAATAAAGGAGGACTATATAAAAGGAAGACTGACCATAAAAAGAAACTGAAAGAAACAAATAGAAAGGATAAAATCCTTATTGATAATATGAAGACATTTTAAGAACATCTTCTCAGATCATACAAATGCTTTTTTGTTTATAAATCCTTCCCACTACAAATAAGTAAATAAATAACTAAAGTTTGACTTAGCAGGAGGATCATGAAGGCTGCTAGAAGAAAGAGTCCACTTCAAGATAAAGGTTAAAAATCTCCAGCAGATTAAACCACCGAGAAATAAAATAAGTCAAGACACGAAACAGTTTAATGAGCTGCCTGCAGAATTTATATAAATACTATATATAATAAGTACTAATACATCATTTTTCAAAGGGATTAGAAACACAGCTAACTAGATACTTTGTGGTGCCACGAGACACAGACACAAGAAGGATTCTGAGAAGATCGATTGGTAGCAATAAAATGAAGTTCACTTTCCAGTGAGAGTTCTTCTTGGTAGACTTCAGAGGTATTTCCACAGTAGAAATTCAAAACAGAAGCTTACAGTAAAAAAAAAAACAAAGCTGACAGAACAATCAGCAACAAGTCACTAGGATCAGTTCTGAAAGCATTCAAGAACAAAAAAGATGATCCTTCTCTGTAGTTTGTAAATCCCTCCTTAAAAATGTGTCAGTACCAGAAGAGTGCAAAGCAACAGGTATGAAGGACCAAATTCAGTGAACAAATGGATAATACAGGCCCACAAAGTCTAACAGCTTTTGAAATGGGAAGTTTCAGCTTGCAAATCACTGCATTTTCTTGAAGGAATCAAAGGTCTGGTTGAGAAAGTTACCTGGAATTCCCACAAGATGCTTGATAGTTTCTTTAAGGCATGAAAAATGGTAAGAGACTCTTGGGAAAAGCAAGGCAGATAACACAAGGCTAAATAATTCAGTAAGTAAAGGTTTTGGGGAAAAATGGTCACTTAAATGCATAGAGGTCATTAACAGTGTCCCACAGAGATCTACATCTGGGATTTGTTTGTTCAACATACTGACAAGCCATCTGGCACAGGAATGAACGGAAAAATTACTGGGTTTTGACAATACTATGCTACTCAAAATAGCTGAGATAATGGTCAAAAGCAAAAACTTAATTGCAGAACAATCTCATAACACTGAATGTGCAATATGAAAATGAATAAAAGTGTAAATAAGTGTTCACATAGATAAGTACGTGTTTTTATGCATATGCATCAAATTTTAACTGTCCATACAACGGTGGGCTTTTAGTTGACTAGAATGAGGTCTTGATGTTATAACCTATAGTTCTGTGAAAATATCTGTTCAAAGCCAACTGCAGATTTTCAAAAAGCTAAAATACCGTTAAGAATTAACAGAAAAAAATTAGATCTCTGAGGAACCAATATACTAAAGACTGTGATTATCTGTATTTCAGAAGTGATATTACAGAACCAGAAGAGGTAGAGGTGATAATGCAATGTTATCTAAGATATGAAATAGCTTCCTTCTAGAGGATTATTGAAAACACTAGGAATTTTCAGCATGAAAAAGAAATGAAAGAGAAAGGATATGATGGACTCACAGAAACTCACGAGTGGTACTGAGGAAATAAATGGAAAATAAGAAATAGTGATTATCAAAATTAAAACAGCTAGTACCACTCCCCCAAAATGGGGTATTTCTTCACAAAATACACCACAATTCCTTAGTTACAGGGTAGTATCAACGCTAAAATAAATAGATGGTTCAAAAATTTAAAAACAACACACACATGGATTCATAATCTTTCCACAACAACACTATCCTATATTGAGAAATCTCAGATGCAGACTACAACAGTATTCTGAGGAAGCTTCAAAATGTTCTAGTTATTTTTTCTTACATTCTTCTCTTGGTGTTTGCTGTTACCCACTGTTTAAGACATGTTACTAGGCCAGATGAGCACTGTGGTCAGACTTCATACAATCTTTCACTTTCTTCCCTCATGGGTGTATCTTATACAAACAACTAAAACTGTGATACCATTTCTGCACTTCTCTGTTACTGTTAACCAGTTTGCAATCATCTGTGCAAGGCTAAATCAAGCACTGCATTCACTTTTGCACTCACATAACTAATAGTAGCCTAAAAGTAAGCAATAAACAAACGCCTTTTTCTTTTTAAGATCTTTTTTCTTTGCATTCTCAGTACAGGGAATCGGTTTTTGCCTTTTTATTTTTTAATATAGTGAAATAAACTGCTAAAAGTGCTTTCAAGAAAGCTACGTGCAGACTACATGGTATCAGTAGAAGCAAAACCATCAGTAGTTCATATTTATTTGAACTTACAATAAGATGACTCCTGTGGTTTAAGCCCAGCTGTAAATCAGAACCACACAGTCTACTCCCCCCACCCTTTCTTCCCCCCACTCCCAGAAGGATGGGAAGGAGAACTGAAAAAATGTAACTCCCATGGGTTGAGATAAAAACAGTCCAGTAACTAAGGTGTAACACAAATCACTGCTGCTACCACCAATAGTAATAATGATAAAGGAAATAACAAGGGAAAGGAATACAACTGCTCACTGACCGACACCCAGCACGACCCCACAGTCCCTAGGCCTTACAGGTAACTCTCAGTTTACCTCCTGTGCATGATGTGCTGTGGTATGGAATACCTCTTTGGTCAGTTTGGGTCAGGTGTCCTGTTTCTGCTTCCTCCCGGCTTCCCCTCCTCCCTGGCAGAGCATGAGACTCACAAAGTACTTGGTCAGAGTAAACATTTGAGCAGTAACTAAAAACATCAGTGTTATCAGCGCTGTTCCCAGGCCAAAAGTCAAAAACAAAGCACTGCACCAACTACTAAGGAGAAAAAATGACTGCTACTGCTGAACCCAAGACAATTATATGCTCCTAGGTGGAGTGCTCAGGTGTGTGTTATAGCCTTTTCTCCAGTCCTGTCTCAGGCCATGTCTCCTTGTGCCCCTAACTGGTCTCCCTGAATAGTCCCTGCACCTGGGTCTTTTCTTGCCATGTCTGGGGCTGTCAAAAGAGCCTGCTACAGACCCCTGGTTCTGCCTGCTGGACTTAGTCCCTGGGGATGGTGCCCAGTCAGCAAGAGCACTGCCATGATTCCCAGCTCTCCTTCCGTTAGTGCAACTCCAATTATATTAGTCCCCTTTTATTGGGAGGTTTAGCTCTGAGGATTTATGGTCAGCTAGTAAGTGACTTAGATCTATTGCACAATCTTTCTTCCAAAAATTGTGCAATACATCTAAGTACTGAATAAGACACTAATACAAAATGTTTAGGGACTAGAAATTAAATTATCTTCAAAAATAACTTACGTTCATGATGAATCATTTTAAGATCACTAACAGCAAACACAAAGGAATTCATGAAATAGGATGCTGAAGAGTCCAAACCTGATATAAAGCAAGAGTGTGTCCATATCTCTGAAGTGGCCCTTTGGATACAGGTACAACATTCCATATACTGCTTTCCAGATTGTAGCTAAAAGAGAAATAGAAAAGTAAACATTTTCTACCTGCAGAGAAATAGAGAGCTGTATATGTTCAAACTGACGTCTGTTTGGCAAGTTTGACCAGTCACTGTTTATCTGACATGGTAATTTGTTAGCAATAGTAACATGATCATTCTGAACTGTTACAATAGTGTACAAATGTTCATCAAGCAAAACAGGAGCAGCTCTTTCCCATCAATAATGGGGCTGTAATAAAAATCACCAAACTTATCAGGTAGTTACGAATCTCAGTTGCCAAGATCACTGTTATTAGCCACATAAAGAACCCACCCCACTCGACTGCTTATGTCACAATCTTCTGCACTACTTTGAAGAGTTATTGTTGAACACTCTGCTACATGGTTGATTTTAATTTCTGCTAATTTTTTATCTAAATTTTAATCCATTAATGCATTAACACATCAGAAGACGAAAGAGAGGTAAAAAATAATTAACAGAGGTAGAAAAGGAAAACACCAAAGATGATGGGATTTGTTTTAGATAATTGTAAATGTGTGAAAGAAAATATAATTTGGCCAAAAAAAAAGCAGAAATAAGCATGCCATCATTTGCATTTGCCACATTGAGGGCCTCTATATATATAAAAGTTACCATGCAAATCAACTAGGTAATATTTACACCTGCTTTGACATTGTTTTCAATATGTGACCAAGTGCACATACATCCAAACTGTCATAAAGAAGTGAAACATGGATGACCTGCTTAACCCATGCTGGTATGGCACTAATGGTCAAGTAGAGGGTTGCCTCTACTGACAAGGTAGATTTCTGCTACCCAAGGTTTTCATGCATTAAATGCAAGTCTTCTATATTAATCAATTATCCTCAATAATGTAGATAACATTCGTATGTACTGCATGAAAATATCAGCAGATGGATTTCTTTCTCCATTTAATCACCACATTTTTATATTTTGCAGCAAAGTATGGCACACATTTTCACAAAACTGGAATTACACATCAGTATCACACACAGATTGATGGTACCTGTATTTTCACCTATGATAATCATAAGAAAATGACAAGCAGAAAATAAGACCATTAATAAAGAACCTAAAAACCTTAAACCTTTACATAAAATTGCACTGTATAGACTACCTCCCTGATAAGATCTGTTTTCCCTAAGCTGCATCAGAAAGGATATGACAAGGATAAATCACTTACTTCAACACCATTTGGAATGAACTGTAGTTAAAAGTGTATCCACCAATCACCCACATAAATTTCCCGTGCAGGACTGCCTTATGGGAAGCCCGACCCACAGAAGGGCTGAATGGTTTTACATTGGGTAGAATCCAGTAAGACTCTGTAGAAGGGACGTTCAAAGAACAATCTGGACCTGTTTTGTAAACAAATGTGCAATTTGTACAATCTGTTAGACAGGGATGTTAGAGCCACTAAAGCAGAAACAAGGGAGGCTTAATTACAGATGTCAGGATTGCTCATTCTGATAAAATACAGTATACACTTTTATGTTTAACAGATGCTCAGTGAAATAAATTGACAACAGGGGATGTCAGTCAAATTGAAAGCATTGGATTAGCTCAAATAATAATGATCCATTTCTGCATTCTTCTCTGAATATATATTGTATGAGTCACAAATTAAAAGAAAAGCATAATGCATCATATTTTTAGATGCTATACAGGTCGAAAATGTACAGCACAATATACACTGCATGTTACCTCTGGGGAAAAACTTACTGTGGTTACTTCAAATACAGTATACAAAATAGGTTATACGCTGTTAAATTTTAGGAAGCAAAAATTAACCTTTGCCAATACCCTTCTGCACTGCCTTTCACGAGTACAACAGACTGTAAAGTGCTTTAGGAAAAGATGTGAATATTCAAATTTTATAAAACTGTATAAATCATTCTACAAAGATCGCAAATCCACAGCTATTATTTTGAAATTTAGACATTTTTTCTATTATAAGAAAAAGTCAGCAAAATGCACAATGTTTAAGTTACAGAACTATTAAAATCATGAACAGCAAAATACTTCATGTTCATTTCCCTTGTAATAACTAAGAAGTGATCTCTTCATCATCAGTTTATGCTCTAGGTGTTGGAAGAACTTGAAAATCTTGTTATACAAAACCTGAATATACTCAGAACATTGCTTAAACAAATAAACAAAAAAGCTTATGCACTATGTGCCCCTTGTCAGTATCTGTGTATCATTATTAACTGGCTTTATTTCTAGACAGGGAACACCAAATTTTTAGGACACCAATGTGTTCCACTTTAAACACTATTAATCATGGAACTGAAATTCTTGCCATCAGTGATTGCATACAGATGTTGTACAACAGCTCAATTATTTCTCTAATTTGATGCTGATACTAAAACATAATGGTATGTCCCTCTCAGCCTGCCTAACATCCCTCAACCTGCAGGACATCCCTAAATACCTAAACTGTTGAAGTCAGTGTGGGCATAACCTTCTCTGGAAGCTCAGTGATAACATGCTTAAAAAATAAAAGTAAAAATTAAACACAGCACCTTGTCCTCCAAACCTACTTTAATTCTTCAACTAAATCAAGACAGGCTGATCCAATTGATACACCAACATGGATTTTTCACTGGATTTTGACAGAATTCCCTTCTTAAAGATTTTTTAAGGAAACCTGACTTTTGTAGCAAAATACTGAAGGCCTTTGCATGGCTAAATAACTGACTAGAAAATATAGTTATGAATAGTAGGCAGAGTAAATGGCCACTTCTTAAAGGGACAGAGGTCACCTGTGGAGTGGCACAAGGATTTCTACTCCCCAAGGTATTCAGCATAGACATTAATGATCCTGAAAGAGGATGAGCCGTGAAGAAAGTTTGCTGATAAAGACAATTACTGGAGAGCAGAAAGAATAAGATCAGCACTTGAAGAGCCACAGAACAAGTTCTTGCCTCACCATGTGACTGAGCGACAAAACTGCACATAAAACAGATAAAAGCAAACTATGTTTTAGACTGAGTGAAGAGAGTCGCTAAACTTACCATCACTAGACAGTAGCAAAGTCTCATTTGGGGAAAACTCGTGAAAATATCATAACATTCAGCAACGGCAAAAAACCCAAACCACATTAGGAATAGGAACACTGTTACCTCCCTTATAAATCAGTGGTTTGATAAAATTGCATGCCCTAATCAAAAAGAAGATAGAACTGAAGACTGTTTACAAGAAAGTAATAAGGATGTTCAAAGGAATGGAATAGCTTCTGTAATTGGAACTACCAAGTCGGCTAAGACTTTTTATTTGTAAAAGAAAAGAACATCTGGAAACAAATTATAAATGTCTATAAAATAAGTGATATTGAATAGATATGAAGAGTCTACAGACTCTCTGAATATAACAGCTGAGATTTATCAAAGGCAGCTTGAAAGAAGCCATGTTCTCAACAAACAAGAGGAGGTAACTTCTGCAACAAAAATACCCGATCTCCTTGGAAGGATGCTCTCCTGAGTAAGGACATCCTGGATTCAAAGGTTGACACTGAGTCAAGGATAGACTGGACAGGCATTTAGAAGAGAGCTGCCGCTGAAGTTTACTAACTAAACTAATTTACATCAAGTTCATAACTTTAAAGCATATTATCTTGAGGGTGGGGGAGTGGGGAGGGTGGAGGGGGAGAAAGGGGCACTTACATTTTTGCAGTGTCTATTACCGTTTTAGGGCAAGTTATTACTATTACTTCTTACACACAACAATCATGCATCCAATCTGTGCCTAACCAGTTGTCAACTTTTCCTAGTACTCTACAGAAGAATTATGTCCACTTGTATCCAAATTACCTTCAATTTGTTAAATAATGGAGAACTCAATTCCCATTGTTCATTATACCTTCTACCCGGAAAGATTAATAGTATCTGAATGAGGTCTAAGGAGAGTATGAACAATTCAGTATATTATTCTTAAGCATTAATAACAAATACCATAATAGAACTGTAACCTTAGCAAGATTCTGATTCAGTGAATCACTGGAGGAAACAATTTGAATCCAGAAGTACTTAAAAATAAGCAATTGATTAATTACTCTTTGATCAGGAAAGGGATTAGGATTTCGAAAACGGTGCAACGGGTCAGAAAATGAAACACATTTAAGACATTACAGCGACCATTCTTGCAGAGACATGTAGTGGTCAGCAGTGTCCCCTAGTGGCAAATAGTGAATAAGACACACAAATAACCTCGCATGCCAACGATTCCTAAGATTTTCCGTGTTTGGAGATAGGGAAACGGAAGAATTTAGATAGCAAATACAAAATGCATTCAGATGACAGTGAATGTATCAGAGTGAGGACAATCAGAAACTTGGTATAAAAAGTTAACAGTGCAAAGCCTTAACAATGCTGTTAACCAAATCAGTGATTTAAAGAGTGTTGCAGGTAACTCTTACAGCCTCACTACTTCATTGCTGGCCTACGCTGAGCAACAGGAAAGGCAAGACAGAGAGGACAAGCACCGTGTACGCAGATCTTGTTCTGGCATGGAAGAAGGATGCATCCTAAGAAGCCTCACCTGAACTCAGGAGCTTTGAAAGCACAGGTTTTTTCAAAGAACACATCAACATCCTGTGCATGATGCACACATGCTCTAAAGTAACATCAGTCAACACTGCCACAGAAGAGGCACCCCTGACTTCCCCCCTCACTGCTTACTCTTTTCAGCAATCATTGCTACTGGCACCAGTTTTCACACTGCTTCACCGTGAACCAAGTAAGATAATACACCCAAGTTGAAACACGCTTTTATTTTTAGCCAGGATACCTTTTAATCTGGATGTGTTCCTGTATCTATGTTTCCTGATCTTTCACTTTGCCCATGTATGCCTAAATGTGCCAAGACTGTGTGGCCAGCACTGCCTCTTCAGTGAAAGAGTAAAACATTCAGGGAGTTATCACAGTACGTATTAATCAGTGCAAAAATGGAATACATAGTTGAAAAAACAATAGAATAATATTGACTACTACTGAAACACTAATTAAACACCACTTTTGCATGGCTACTGCCTTAGAAACGCAAGGTGAACGTAGAACTTAAAATACCATTTACAGATTTTTCCTACTTAAATACATATACCGTGAAATATCACTATTATTTCAGCACAAATACATTTCTCTTCAGGAACATCACATTCACTAAATACGTGCCTTTTGCGCAACAAAAGGCATTACAGCTGCAGAACAAAGATAATGAAAAATACGTTTTATTATTTTCTATGCAAATAAGATTTTTCTCCACTTACTTAAAATTGGATTTCTTTCTTATCTTCCTAATGTGTCACTCAATCCACCAGGGTGGGGGAGAGGGAAGCTTTAAAAACAGCAAACAACTTTATAAATCTGAATTGGAAGTCAATTACATTATCCTCAAAGGTAGGAGAAAATTCTATAGGTTTAAAAAAAGCGATTACCCATACAACACAAGAGAAAGAATCTCATTTCTATTGAGGAGTTTCATGAACTGCCAAAGTAACAATCTGTTTCAGTAGTTCAAATCGTAAGATCAATTTCCACCTAATGAGAAAATATCACCTACTGTCTTCGACCCTCCACTTTTCCTTTGGGATCACAGGGAAAAAAATGAAACATTGACGTGTTGAATGTAAATGTCACAGTCCTCTTTTCCATACAATCTAATCAAAGCATTTAAATAAAGCATATGTTGTTATCTATTCTTTGATATCTGATCATTTAAGTTGAGAATTATTGCTTTAATGTAATTTTCAGCCACCACAAATACAAACTCGATATTACTGCTTTCAAATATACAATAAAATCTTCATATAACACTGAATTTGATATTATGAAAAATATTTCTAAGAGAATATATCTGAATATATTTGCAATAAAAATTCCATTGGAAGTTTTACCAAGCAGTGTATCATTTATCTTACAGGAAACTGGTGAGATATTAACTACATAAAAATAAATGGCTGCTATGTAAATGTAAAGATAAACGCTCTTCAAGAATGACTCTAGTAGTAGGTGTATTCATGCATCCCTACACCGTCACTGCACACCTGCACAACATCCATACAGGATGTAATTATTTCCCACCTCATACAAATAGGTTTGCTCCAAATAGACTTAATGGTAGGCAAAGAAATCCTGGATAGGTCTCCAGCATGGCAGAAAAAGCTGTGCCAGGTCTTAGCTTTCTCCATGAATGAAGCAGAAATCCTAATGCTCACAAGCTGATATGGTTCTTGAAATGCCGTATGGCTGCTATCATTCAGTTCCCTTTCTTTCCTCAGCCAGGAAGAGTATCTGCAGGGTCAGTCTCAGTAGGCAAGCCAAAAGGGCTGCACTGCCTGCCATTTCTGCCTGTATTCAACACTGCCCTTTAACTGCCTGTCTTTAGGTCTCAAACTCAAGATCAACTACATTGGTAAAGAAGAATAAGGCCTGATCCCATGGGAGTGTACTGGAGGCTTTCCTAGCCACCTTCTACACTTCAATCCAAGATTATGAAACAAATTCTTAATACTCTTGGTCCCTAAATGTATGAATTTACAGGTTACAATGAAGTAATTACATCCTACGCATTAACTCTGTTTTGAAGGATACTCTGCTCCTCCTTTGTATTTAAAGTAACTCCCATCTTTGTATTACCAGATTTCATTAGCAGTTTTATGAGTAGATTACAGAATTTATGTAATGAGATCAGTCCCAAGTTCAATCTTTAAATAGCACTGCTATCTTTCCATTCCAAGTTAGATGTGCAGCACACTCACATTTCACAATTAAGAAGCTGTGTCCCTCTTACTGGTCTCTTCTGCATTCCCTAACTTCTTCAGTTTCAATGATTTCCTATTACCAAATGCTGGTTTCAGATGAATATAATGGATTTTCTTGTAATTTCTCCTAAAAATTTTAGCATTAACTACATTGACAAATCCACATTTCAAATGTTTCACTCTTCAATCACAACATGTGCTTCATTATTTCTTTTCTCAAGTTATGGTTCAGAACTTTACACACTGCTGAAAGTAAGGCATGAAGTTTTGAGCTGCCTGGATCACTTCCCCTCTAGTCTGAAATAAAGGTGTTACATGTAATAAACTAAACTTAGCATCTTTCCTTGTCAGAGAGATCAATACTATCTATCTGCTTTCCACATTCAGGATATAGAATTGCATTTGTTCATTAGTTTAATTAAGTGCTTGCATGTTCTAAACTGCTACATTTACATGCATCCATTTTAAATAAATATTTTAAATGCATTAAGATTTTCATTAAAACTTACAAATTGCAGGGGACTCCCTAAATCTCAGCCTAATTGCTCATCCAGACCATTATGAACCACTTCAATACAGCCAACCATTTATTGAAATGAATCCAATAAATTCTGTTAAGCTTGCTTTCACTAATCATCAGATGAGACCACAAAGGTATTTAAAATTGAAGTTGGCTCTTCATTTAATGTGATGTTCTTTCTTTTGCAATAAGGATATTTAATTTTCTCCAGATTTTAGACACTAGGTTTCTAATTATGCTATATTTTGTTTGTAAATTGCACCAAGTCCTCCAAGGATGCTTGACAAATTATTACATTCAATCTGAATGTAAAACCGATAAATAAGCTTCATTATGTATGAAACAACCATCCATGTTACGCCAATTCCTTCCTAGGATTCCTTCTGTAAATGCAAAACTTCCTTCAACAACTCTCATTTCTATGATACACATAATGATATTTACAGAGTACATAAAATGGATTTTAACTTAAAACTGGGGAAAGAAAGGATTCCTTGGGCTTGTGCTTTTACATACACATATCATATTAGTTGACATATAATGCACAAGACATCTCCCAGGCTGTAAAATTGCACTTTCTTCTGACTGAATTGATAGTTGGCCAGGAGAAAACCTGAAAAGTAAGATCTAGACAAAGAGAGCATTATCACAGGGCAGAAGAGTTAAGACACCTGCTTCTATTTTTTTTCCCCTTTCAAAACCAGGTTTGTCCAAGGCAAGTGCTGCATCATACATCTCTTCTCTGAAAATATGTACTTGAGTGCTTTCTGTTCAAGAGCATCCAGCTGCAACAGCCCCAAATCCCGGATTTCAGACATCACAGCATTTGGCTCAAGCTCTTTCAAGTTCTCCATTTCAACTGCCACTGCCTGAGCTCACATATCAGTCCTCCTCCACTGGTTTCAATAAACCACCACCACACAAGCACAGCTTTGCTAAATCCAAGCACTGAGGAAAAAGGTTTGCCTTTTCAGGAAAAGCTAAGTCAAGTATAGACACACACTGACATAGCAGTACTGGCCATATTCAAGATGCTGTTAGAATAAACACCATAGCAATGAGCCAGGCAAAATACCACAGCAGTCATAAACTCCCTTTTATACTTCCATTGTTTACTTTTCTCCTTACATAATGGCTCGTTTTTCCTTAGATGTTATAAAATTCAAGCTGCCTCAATTTCTAATAGACTTATTTCAAAGTTAATTAGTTCAGTTTCAGAATCTGGTCTTCTGCTCCATCTCTATCTGCTTGGAGCAGATCTGCAGGGAGAAACAACTAACTATATGCATTCCAGAATCTTTATTAATGTGATAACCTTGAGCTAGATCCAGTTCCTAGGACTGAATGCCTGTTTGTGGCTGGTGTGCATTATGCACAACCTTGGATTTCATCTGGTGTAGTTTCATCTAAAAGGAATGCAGTTCTGTGCTTTCAAACTACCTCATGATGCCATCCAAAAAACAGCACATGTGGAGGACCAGATTTACTTTTAAGGTATCCTTTGTAAAACAGTTTTAACCTATTTAATATGTGGCAGGATAGTTATTTCCTGTGCAGTGTATTGAATCAAGCTCCTTAAAAGAAATCAAAGAACATCTGTATCTAGACTACCTGTGGTATTAATCTTAAAAAGCATACATTCATAGTATTTACTGATATTTTCATCATGTCCACTTAACCCTCTAAAAATGTGGAACTGCTTACAACCCTCACAGTCATCCTGAATTTTTAAACCATTATAGAAACTAATGGTTTGGAAAGCTCCTCTGCTCACTTATAGCCTGAGACAATCCAAGACACAGTGATCCTGATATCAAAGAGAACTTGAAAGTCATAGAATGGTTTGGATTGGAAGGGACCTTAAGCTTCATCTAGTTCTAACACCCCCTGTCATAGGCAGGGACTGAATTTGCTGGCTATAAACACTTGCTCAGCGAAAGTTAACATCTTTCTATAAACTATCTATAAACTATCCTTTTCAACTTCTTTAACAAGTCAAATAGTGCAAGAGCCATCACTTTTGTCTCAGTCAAATCCACATTTCTTTGTTATCGGCACGTAGCAAAGAAAGAGCAAATAGGTAACTTGCTTTGGGTTTTTTTTCCTGAGTTACATCCACAGCCTGGACCAGCAACATCAACACATTCTGCTTTAGAATACCCAGACAGATTAGGCAGTAATAGGACAGTGAAATATGATAAAGTACTCAAAGGGAATCACTCCTCAAGATAAGCTTCAGCCTTCATTATGTTGCCTGAATATTTTAAATTCATCTGTTTTTTTTCCTGTACTTCTTAGATCAAATATTTCAGAAATGTTTAACATTATTGAACATTATTAGCATTATTAAAAATACTCTTAACAAAAAGTACACGTAACAAGTACACTTTTTTAAATGTCCTTTTGTTAAAAATAAAATTCTTATATTACTTTATTTCTATGTCTAGAAGTTTCTATTACAGCTTTAGTGCGTATTTGTACAACTAAAAGTTAACTGCAAATATCTACAAGATTCTTCTTCCACAAAATGTATCTAACAACGAGAGGACCCTAATTTCTACTCAAAACAATTATTCTTTCCCATAGAACAGTGTTCTCTTTCCTCAGAATACTTTTAAAACGGAATTGTTTCCAGAGATGCTCCTTCCACAACATCCACAAGATGTCACCATTGTAAAGGGAAAAACTCCAAGTGCTGGAAAATTGAATACCTTTATGTTCTGAACCATGGATTTTATTTACTGTACATATCAATGCAGTCCAATGATTTTATTTTTGTTTAATACAGGGAATAAATACACTTAGAAAAACCCAAACCCTAGAATTCTCCTCAAAAACACAGAAATCGCGACCCTACTTTAGCCACTTGCTTGAATTCCCAAACACACAAAAAACTTGGCAGACATCAAGAGCAGTAAGATAAGTAAAACCATTTCTGGTTCCAGCATTGCAAATAACCTACATAGAAGATATGGTCAGCTTAGAAACGTTAGAGTATATAGATACAATGAGATAAAAAGATGACTAGAACAGAGAAGCAAGCAATCTGGAAAGCTTCAGGAAAGTTTAGTACTGTTTAGTATCTAGTAAGAAAAAAACATTTACATATCCAAGACAGTTCAGATACCACAAAGTTAAAAAAAAAAAAAAACAAAATCTGTGTAGATTCAGTGAGAAATCCAAGCAAAAACAAAGCTTTACTTCCACTCACTGCACTAAAGAACAAGAAGCTATTATGCACAGAAATGCTAAATGAAAGGAAGGCAGACTTTAAATTTCATTTCGTGCTCAAAACTTCAAACGTTAAGAGAAGGTTCAGCCTAAACAGCATTTCCAAAGACTTGTGATTGGGATGTGAAACTGCAAGGACCCAATGCACAAATAAGAGGGTGATATTCTTGCTGTAAGTTCTATTCACAGTTTCCTTAGAGTGATTAAGCTTTCAGGATCTCTTTTTTGTGCACTACAATCATGGAAGGGTCTAAAGGACTCAGCAACAAGTCTGCACTGTTTCCATTCAATGACCATATTGCTAACCCAGTTCCTTTCTGCGGGTGCACTGACTGCCTTTTAATGAATAACTTCATTAATGAAGAAGAGGAATGTATTAAATCTCATGGTGTCGGTCTAATAGGTGTGACAGCTAATAGGAG
Organism: Melopsittacus undulatus; assembly: GCF_012275295.1. Taxonomy (NCBI): domain Eukaryota; kingdom Metazoa; phylum Chordata; class Aves; order Psittaciformes; family Psittaculidae; genus Melopsittacus; species Melopsittacus undulatus. The sequence goes on along the minus strand of NC_047530.1, from coordinate 104,063,835 downwards.
TAAAAAAGTCATATCCTTTGACATGCAAAAAGAAACTGCAATTAAACAAAAGTAGAGGCAGGAAGTAATGTGAAGAGGGCACATTAGCTAAATAATCTGGAGGTACTTATACATTTCTTGTAAGAGAATAATGGCAATTTCAATGCACAGCAAGCTAATCCAATTGAGACTTCCAACAGGATTGGTAAAGGATAAAAAGACAAAATTGACAAACATAGCATAGTTATTGAAAGTGAATTTCACATTTAGGATCTCAAATAATTGATCTTTAATAAGAAACAAGTATTTATGGTCCTAAGAGTAAAACTACAGCACATGCTTACAGTACACCTGTCACTACTCCACAGTATGCATCCACAAAGACTTTCTTGCACCACCTCAACAAAACAGCTTACCTTCATTTTCAATTGAGAGGCTTTACAATAATGCACAATGAAAAGCCAGGCAGTGAATACTTACTTCAGGAAGCACTATAAATATGATGTGATGATGCAACATTAAGGAAGGGAGGGGGAAGAAAATCAAATCTATCTAGCATTAAAGAAATTAATAGAACAGAAAATTAGGCTATTGAAGAACTTGGCCTTCAGAAGTGCCCACAACTCTTGAGTAATTCCTGCTATTAATTTCTCAAATTAATGAGGCAAAAAGAAGAATGCCCACCACAAGGAAGTTTAGGTCAGATATTTCCATATTATCTTCAGAAAGAAAACATCAAAGCTGAGAGCCTTTTATGGCATTAAAGTACACACACCTTGGTCCATGTGAAAATTTCCTCCAGACATTATTTTGTTCCTTTATGTCTATTCTTTAAAGATGCTAATACAGATTCTAAATAGGATGCATTAAAAGCAGTCATTTTGTAAATATTAACTTGATTCCAAATAACAAAACCTTACCTTGCCAGCTATCATTGCAAACACACAGCTTCTCGCCTGTCAAATCACAGTAGCCATGATCTGGACTGCCACAGTTGGCTTTACAATATGGAATATCACAGGCTTCTCCTTTCCAATACTTGTCACACTCACAGTATACCCGGCTTGGTACAGACACACTGGTTGTGCACTTTCCATGTTCTGAGCAGTTGTTAGGACATGAATTAATTCTGAAAACAAACAACACATAAAATAAGGAAAATGAAAAGCCAAGAGTTCATTACAGTGGTCTGATCTGACAGTATTCCAACAGTACTTGTTAGACAAAGTATTTTCTCCCTGAAAAATTCCTGTGTACTGATAAAATACAAGTTTAATGGTGATTTTAAGGCACATGAGCTGAAAAGGTATTCATCCAGGCTTACACACACAGAGTGTGATGCAGTTAAGATCACAAACATTGTACTTTAACAAGAAGTATTGACGTTAAGCAGAAGGACAGATCACCCACTTTTTCCTGTGTTCCAGTATCAGCTTTCTAGTCAGTCCTTTTAAATGCTTATTATTTCTAAGAACATCCACGCTAGAAGTTACTGTGAGCAGTAACCCTTAAACTCTCCACAACACAGGCATACAGTTAAAGGGTTTTCATGGGTGGCTTTGGTCCATGCTATAAAACAGTACATACAGCATCTGAGAGGAATAAAATTTGGAAAACAATGTAAGGAAGATTACAAGATGGCTAATACCCTGAAACCACTTACAAATAGCACTTCATGCTTTGAATCTTTAATAAACAGAGCTACCTTAACCTTGCCTCCCTAACTCTGCAGTCAGACGCAGAAAGAGGAAAGATTTGAAGTTAGCATTTCTGTGATACACCCTACAAAACACTGAGATCACAGGCAACTGGATTGCAAAGCTATGGAAGCTGGTTCCAGAAATGCAGGCAATTCCTTGGAGATGAGGAGGGATGAAAGACATTGAAGTATATGGGTCCAAGAGTTTCCACGAACAGAATCTCGGGCAGTATGTGCCTGATGGAGTCCAAAAAAGATCTGAAACCTTTCTGATGACTCACAAAGGGCTGGGCTGAAATACAGAACAAACTTAGTACAAACGCCTGCTGGTAACACAGACTCCTCCCTGTAGATGTAAGAGCTGGATTCTGTTCATAGCATTCCTTACTCTTACTGAAGAAAGAAACTGATAGTGAGGAATTGTTCAAGGCTGGACTTTGGCCAAATGTAGTTGTGGTTGGACAGTCAGGAGACATGCTTTCATTTTCTGGAGACTCACACCTCAGAGGACAGATTCTGCTATATTACCAAAAAGAAAACTTCATATCTGAACTGCAAACGTCCTGGGGCTTCGCCTAGTAACACACATGGCATTAAAACCATTGATGACACTAACTTCTGTATACCACAGCTCTGAGGGACCTCTCCTCCTGACTCCACAGGGAGAGAGTTCTGCAGGAAAGTGAACAGTTAAGTCTTTCCAGTAGCAGATATACCAGTTTACAAGTAGACACATTCCCACTCCAACAGGCTCATTAAGGATTCAAAGAGAAAGAAAAACTGGATGAGCAGAGTTAAAAGCAGGGTGCCAGATTTCAAGGAACACAAAATTTACCCAGGGAATTCTGTTCACAACTGGCATGGAATTCCAGACACAGATGTTGTGCTTCTGTCTTCCCCAAAACAAAGGGATATAAGCGGCCCACTGAGATAAAGTCAGAAACTGCCTTGTGGTTACCAAACCAAGGAAGAAAGAGGGAAACAGAAGCACAGTGCAACAGATCGGCGACAGAAGAAAAGTTAATGCAGCCATAAAACGCAATTGCAGGTACTTCTATGTTTATGTACCATAAAGCTTTATTATAAAGAGCTACTGATGGCTCATTAAAAAATACAAAAAAAATCCAAACGTATTTTAAAAGTGTCCATTGCAATAGAAGAAACAGAGGAACCGAGTACATAAAATTCCTGACTTATGTGTTTCATGGAATTAAAAACTGGCAGGATTTTTATTTAGTTCAAACTTCAAAAAAATTAGGTAATACTATGTAGCATTCACCAGTTTACCAAGTCATGAAAGAATGCAGAGCACATCTACTCATTTCTTAAGAATGCTATGTCATATTGCTATTTGCTCCCAAGACAAACACTAAGAAGTGCAATAAAAGCTTCAGGGATCACTGAAAAATGTATCTAATTACAGGAGAGAAGTCTGCCAGGTGACTGCATTTTACTGACGTCAATTGACAAAAATACCCAGTCTTCTAGACTGCTATGTCCAATGCAGCACATGTAATGTGAGGTTTCCCAAACTGAGAGCTATTTATTAACCAGTAAAAGGAAGGGAAACCACTGCAAATTACAGAAACAATCTCTCCATAGACAATTTAACAAAGACTTCTGCCAAGAGCAAAGCTATGGTAAAAAGCACAAATAGGACTTTTAAACTAACAAAGAATATGACAAATACATTACATGTATTTCCACATTTGAAGTGCAGTGCTGGCCACCACATCCCAAAAACTGGCATTTCAGAATGTGAAAGGATTGAAGAAAAGGAACAAGAGTATCTTCAACCACAGGAAAAAAAAACATGCAAAGAAACAGGTCCAACAGGATCCAGTAATACCCTCTTGAACTAAAGCATCCAGTATAAAAAGACATTGCATTATTTATCACAAGCATGTCCCAAATGAGACAGAAATTGAAATCAACAGCTGGTGCATATGAGAAGGAAGTCTCAGGTCCACTGGATGCATCTTTAGAGATGCTGACACAGTAAAGCAGACAGAAGGAAAACAAGCATGACTTCATGACTTCACCATCACAATAACTAGAAGACAGGCAGTGCAGATAAGAACGCAGACTAAGATGAACAATAGAGAAGAAATGGAGCAAAACCCCTGTGGCTGGCACAAAAACAAAAGTAGGACCTCAGTGAAGGTTTCAAAAGCCACAGAAGTACATCCAGCAATCAAAATCGAGGAACAGATGATTCTAGTTCAAGAGAAGCAAATTCACATGACAGCACATATAATCTCCTTTCTATTCCATATGACAAGTACACGTGTTGGGTAAATACTGGAAGGGATACATTCTAGTTCCATATGGCATAGGAAAAACATAGTCTTGGAATGGCCATGTGGCTTCACTCAGAACAATATATTTTATCTCATTTTCTTTTCTTTATAACTGGTACTGTAATTACAACTTACTATAACTGTAGCTCTGTATTTCTAAAGCCAGCAAGTATAGCTCTTACATGACTAATATATCAATAAACATTTTCCCTGGGTTGGTCATTCTCATAGAATCACAGAATGCTTTGGGTTGGAAAGGACGTTAAATCATCTAGTTCCAACCCCCTGCCATGGGAAGGGACACCTCACACCAAACCATGGTACACAAGGCTCTGTCCAACCTGGCCTTGAACACCGTCAGGGATGGAGCATTCACAACTTCCCTGGGCAACCCATTCCAGTACCTCACCACCCTAACAGTAAAGAATTTCTTCCTTATATCCAATCTAAACTTCCCCTGTTTAAATTTTAACACATGACCCCTTGTCCTGTCACTACAGTCCCTAATGAACAGTCCCTCACCAGAATCCCTATAGTCCCCCTTCAGATACTGGAAGACTGCTATGAGGTCTCCACGCAGCCTTCTCTTCTCCAGGCTGAATAACCCCAACTTTCTCAGCCTGTCTTCATATGGGAGATGCTCCAGTCCCCTGTTCATAACATTCTCCTGAAAGAAATGACAGGCTAAACACTAAAGTAATGACTTGTTAAAAAATACTTACGAGTAAAAAATGTTAAATCCAGTTAAGTTATAAGCAGCATCACTGAAGAAGTGTAGCAATGCATAGCCAGATGTAGTAACTACTTCAGGAACAGTTTCATTTCCACGCACTTCAGGAACTATTAGACCACTGGAAAAGAAAATGAGAACCATGTTTTTCATCAGCCTTTGGGTGGCAGGGGGAGGAAGAGGAGTCACCTATTTTACTATTATATTCATAGAATCTTAGAATAGTTAGGTTTGGAAAGGACCTTAAGATTGTCCAGTTCCCAACCCCCCCCCCCCCCGCCATGCCCCTGGCTCCCATGCCATATTGACAAGCTTATTTTTAACAAACTAAAAGTACAAAATGTGTATAAAATCTAAACTCTAAACAAACTCTTCCTTCACACAGTAATGCAAAATTTCACATCTGAGGGTGCATGCACTGTCAATTTAATTTTAAAAACTTATTTTAGCTTTGGAAATACTTATATATATCCTTCAGACAGATGCTTAACACTCACTGTCTTTCAGCACGAGTTCTATTTCCACATAACAGAATCATAGAATGGTTAGGGTTGGAAAGGACCTTAAGATTATTTCCAACCCCCTGTCACATGCCATAGTCCAGTAATTTCTGATTGCCTGTCCAAAACCATGAACACTCCATGCAACATCAGCATTAAGTACAAGCCAAATAATGGATTTATGCTATGATGACCTAACAAAAAAAGTAGTGCTTTGCAATTTATTATAATATACCTTTACATAAATAATTAACTCCACAACATTAACAAAAGCAAGCAAGCTATTTAACAAATTAAAGCTTTTAATGATAGTGTTTTACTCTGCAAACTAAGAATGTCCATATGTGACTATATGGAATAAAAGACTAATAGACACACTCACCTAAATACAGCTATTAAAGGTGCATATATTGAATCTCCATCATATACATACATATGGTCCCAACTACATTCAGTAGCAAAGTGATTAAATCTTAATCTTAGTATTGCATTTGGGCTGAAAAAGGAAGGGAAAAAAAAACACACAACATTGATGTAAAACACTATTTGCAGAAGTATTGAATACACAGGATAAAAAACAGCAAAACCAATCATGCAACAACACTATTAAAACATGTTGAGAACTAAACATTTCAAAGAGAGCAAGAATTTCACTTTATCTTAAAAGACTTAACAAAAAATAATATAAATAATAACTTCAGTCCCAGGTCTAACAAGCCCTAAACTTAAGATACTAAAGTTTATCAGATTTTGTCAGTATTCAGAACAATTACAACATCCCATTTTAATATACTACCTTTACTTTAAAATGTCACGACTATACTTAAACACACACCCTCACTGCAATATTATTTTAGTTATTGAAGATAAAACTCAACATACATTTAAAATAGCAAGCAATATTAGAAAGATATTTCTTTCTCAACTGCCTGCTTGTCCCCCTGACACCTGGGAACCACATTTCCCCAGGTTTTGGTAGAGATCCAAATGTGGACTGTAAGAATTCTGAAAGAGGAATTTTCTCATATGACAAAATTAGCAGACTCATAAATATATTCCATCCAACCTAACAATTATTGCCTTTTATTTCATTTTAATTACTTTTTTTACCCCCTACTGACAGCCTCAAGTACAGTTTGTAAAACACTTTTTATGTGGGAGGGAGATCGTTTGGGGAGCGCTCTTGTTCCATTTTAAGAGAGTTTATCTTATATATATGTGGCTTCCTTGTGCGCTGACATTATGCACTATGTTACTGGCTTGCATTGCCCTTACACATACTGTGCAGCACATTGCTTCCATCAGCACCCACTCTACCTCCTGCAAAGCGGAGGAACAGAATAAAGACCAGCTTCAAAGCAGAGCTTACATACAGTCCTGACGCATGTTTTCACTTCAGCATAGCGCAGTGTAAATACTCCTGAGATGGGTAAAAAGAGAAGTCTGGCTATGTCAGAAAGATATTCAGCTATTGCCTGGTCACCTACATACTGAAGTTTCTACTTAAATGATTTTGCAAACTACTTGTAATATTACTGGCGTGTTTAAATTACTATCTCCATATAAGCAGAACAAAAGTATATCAGATTTGTCATTACTGGACTGCAGAGACAGAGCAGACATCTAAGATAGTTGAGATTATGACAATAAAGAAATACAAAAGGCAGCTATTTTCTTCTAGAACATGCAGAATTCAGACTTTAAATTCTTCAGTGAAATAAATTCTCACACCATGATCTGGGGGAGAAAAAAGGTTCCACTAAACTTTAACAAAATTGTGCCTTTAATGGTTTAGTCACACCAGGGTATGTGTCTCATTATTCCTTTGAGCATGTCTGTGCGTTTCTGTTGTATAAACTGAAAAATTGGCCACAGACATGAAACATCTCAACAGTATAAACTGAGGGCACAACACGATTTTAAAAGTATAGGAGGAAAACTAGAATGAAAAAGAAAATACTTCATAAAAGCACCAACTTTTGAGCAACATGGAACTGAAAAATGATTCTTCATCCTGGAAGCATTCTGTACTTGAAGACATTCCTGATTTATCACTGATATGAGTTAAATAAGACAAATGGGTAAGATAATGAGTTAAATAATAGGATTTTGTAACTGCATTTGGAATTCACACAAAGGTACTCAAACAGGCAACAAATTTATCATAGGGTTTTGAGAGCTTGCAGCACTGGCCAAATGCCAGTGTCAGCCTAACTTTTGCCAGTAGTTTGAATGGAAATGGAATTTGGCCAACTGAGCAATCCTGAAAATCCTACTACTTTTTTTTTTTTCTGTTTTAACTGCATAGCATTTAAACAGAAACAAGAGAAAACAAAAACAAAACTTGTTTATACTGTATCCAGATGAAGTTTCTACTTGCAGAGTTCTTTGGATCTCTAGAATGCACAGTATGAAACTGTCAGAAAATGTAAGCTATGAAAATAAATACTTACTATCCTTCAATTAACCATGTACATTTAGTTTTATATTTATAATTTATTGGTCCATCTGTTAGATATCCAGAAGGTTCTGTTAACCTACAAGAAAAAAAACAGTGCTTTAATAAACCAGAGACAACACAACAGAAGACACATCATCAACATGCCATCAGATTCTCTCTAGATAAAAAGAAAACTGAAATATTTGAAGGTGGTGGGGATCAAGTCTCTCTTCATTTTTCTTTTCACACTACTTTTGCTCATAAAAATGAGAGTTATGATTATTCTACATCACTGATTTACATTCTTCCCCTAGGCAATCACAAGACCTCTAAATTTTCTAGTTCAGTAGCAAGCAAATACTATGTATAATTTAAATTATCCTTCACACAGAATGGATCCAAGCCAACACAAAGGGTTTTCTTCTTCAAGAGTATTTTGGTCTGGTTTACTTGTTTCTTTTACCATTGTTTAAGTCTTAGTCTGAAATTAGACCACAGTGGGAAACTCTTCCAGATCAACAGAAACAAAAGCATAAATTATTAATTTAAATAAGCATATCTGCCAGCCTGACCCTCTCTTATTTCTGGTCAGTGATGAGATATGGGAAAGCAGAACCACACTCCACTATGCAGAAACTAAATAAAATGCATATGAACAGTTATGAAAGGTCAGACCAAAATGACAATGGTAGCCCAGCAGCCTGCCTCTGACAGTGCCCTGCAGTGGATATAGAATCACAGAATGGTTCGGGTTGGAAAGGACCTTAAAGCTCATCCAGTTCCAACCCCTGCCATGGCAATGAGACACCTTCCACTGGAGCAGGTTGCTCCAAGCCCATCCAGCCTGGCCTTGAACACTGCTAGGGACCAGGCAGCCACAGCTTCCTTATCTCAAACTACTCTGATGTCTCAACACTCTTACACAAAAGAATAACCAGTAAACACACAGTAAAGGACACCCAGGAAAGAATATCCCTACAGATACTCCCCACAGTACTATACCACTTTCAGACCTGTAGTTCAGAGACATTCTCAGCCAGAGGATGTTCTTTTCTGTAAGTTCTGGGTTAACGTTTCTCCTAGGAGTTTGCCCATGCAAACTCAAACCAGCAGCATCCAGACCATCCTCATTTCCATACACATGGAAATCATTTCCATACACATATGAAGATACATCTCAACTGTTTTTGTCCTGAGCCTACCTCTCCACAATTTCATCTGACATCCTTAGGTCTGGTATTAGATAAGATGATGAACAACAGTACCCAAATTCACAAAATGCAATGACCCGTGTTGTGTCCCATCTTTTTCTCCACTATCCCTTGAGAAATCCTTGTTCACTGCCTTCACAATTTCTTTGGTGTTTATGTATACTCTGAGATGCAGAGATCAGCATACTGTATTCAAGATGCAAGTGAAACATGAATTTGTACAGTATCCGAATTTCGCTCTCTATTCCCATCTTAACATTATATTTGCACTTTCAACAACTACTATTCTGACACTTCAAACACAACTAGCTGCTTTATCTTTTTTCTGACTGATAATAGGTGGTTTACGATTCTTTACAGAAATTCATTTAACAGAAATGGAATCTTTTTCCTCCATTCATCTACATTACTTCACATTAATCTATACAGAGCAATGAAATCGCAGATGAAATTCAATAATCTATTAACATAAAAGCTTTCTAAAAGAGTTTAGTATCTCCAGCACACTGTCACTTTGCTAATTTACCCCATTTTGTGTATCCTTTATGATTATGTTCTATAGCTCAGGCCTTAAACACTTATCTTTGGCAGCCTTACTCCAATCCTTCTCTTTAAAATGCTACGACAATGACAACAAATAGAAATACATATTCAGAAGTGCTCATTTATTTCAATGTACTGTGGAAAGATAATCAGTAACAATAATTATCACTTATTGGGTTTTTCTGCTTTGCTTTCACTTTTGTTCATCTGAATCAATAGACTAGATCTAAATCCAGAGACCACACTGAACAAGCTGACCAAATCACAGCTAAATTTTCCCACCAGGAGTCCAGCTGAAGAAGTCAGTATCTGCTATCCTGCCTTCTTTGAAACTGTATACACAAAAAGTATTCAGTACTACATCTACTGCATATTATTTACATTTGAACTCATATCAAACACTAACTGCATATCTATTAACAGAGATCTCTAATTCTAAACATAAAACTATAAACATGCATATTTATTTCCTTTCCAAGGGAGTATGAAAAATTCTGAGACAAGTTCCATGCAAACCATCAGGCTTTTAAGCAGTTCCTCCACTTCCCCTATGAGAACCTGCATAAGTTAGTTAGGCACATTGTAAGCCACTTTGTTGCAAATCACTGGTGGTTTGAAGATCTTTACACACACTTTCCTTCCAGTGAAACAGAACTAAACTCTCTGATATTGAGAGCTGTTCCAAGAATTGAAACATTGTCAAGGCATAAATAGTATCAATAAAGTATTATATTTTTCTGCTTAAAAAGAAGAAAAAGAGATAACAGCTGGTAACACAAGCAACAGACATAGATTTCTAACAAAACCCAACACACTGAACTGGTCTGAACATTGCAGTTCCCCACTCCCCAAAAGCAAGAGTTCCTGGGGAGCTCTACACAAATGCTGGTGTAGCTCAAAGCAAAGCAATGAGTGATGAGAGAGGCACGGCTGGTAATTCACACTCCTCCCTGCTGTACAACGGAGAAGCCACAGCAAGAAGCTAATTATGCTCCTGCCTGGTGCTCTCATGTGAATCAGTGCCTGGCAACACAATATTTTTGCTTGAAGTTAAGAAAAACACAGTTTAAGTTTATAATATTTCTTATAGCTGAGAAACAGCAACTTAACCTAGAAGTACATTTTCATATTTACATACATGAGAAATAGGTTTTCCAGGGCTATTTCTGGCTTCTTTACATATTAATCATGTTGCTTTGACAATGCTGAACATAGTATCAACATATATCTGGGAGGTCTAAGTTACACATCACTGATTTTGATACCAAGCTAATGATGCTTGGACCCTAGCAGAACCTCAGTAAAGCTGATTACAGGAGTGGATCTTATGCTAGTGTGTGCTAGACTGAAGTAATTTATTAAGAAAAGGCAGTAACATATAAAACTCCAATCAAAATAATTGTAGGGTTACTATATGGTTTATATACAAAGCCTTGCATAGCAAGCCAGAGAACATTTATTTTGTGTAAGTGTGAAATATCACCAGTACTCATTTGCAGTCATGACCATTGCCTTCTTAGTAGCTGTATAATGCAGTGGAGGTGACTTACAAGAGTTGTTTTTATTAGATCAGTCCTTTGGCACTAGTAAAGTGCAAACAATTTCCCTTGTCACCTAGACTGATAATTTTGTGATAAACTGATTCTTTCGGAAGAGTAGATACCCTTTGAAGCATCTACTGCACTTTGCTGGAAAAAAAAGAATAAATAAGAGCACAACAATGCTTTGTAATAATGGTTATGGAAAATGGTAAGACAAAGGGGCTGTCCTATTTAGAATAAATTCACAGCAGGACAGGTTGATATTACTGTAAGTTTATTGAATCATACCAAGTTTTCTGTATCATTTTCCTTTCCAAACGTTATCAAATACCAAATTCCATAAATAACACATGGATCAACAGTACTACATTCACGTAACCTCTGACCAAATCAAGGATGATATTCTCTATCATATAAAGTAAGTTCCTAGCAAGGGCATAGATTTCCTCTGTGACTATCGGGGATCCTTCCAAATAACCAAAAACCAGATGAGCCAACATGACACTGTCTAGTTACAGAAGTGGAATAACTAGAATGAAGCCTATGTACTGCAGTCCGTTCCCTGCTCATTGCTGAGGGTACTTCAAGGATAAGGAGACAGCCAGAACAATTTGTGTGGCTGCTTATGCACCGTAGGTTTATCACACCCAGACTCCAGCTTCCTAACCAGAATGCACAGGGCAGCAGCTGATGCTCTATATTGTCATTTTGTCATTTTAAATTGCATGTCAGCTTTCATAAACACCACAGTATTTTTTTAGTTGGCAGGATTATAATCAAAGCCTATAAAGAATTAGAGGTGTGTGCCAAGAGAACATTTCCCTCCTCTGTATGCTCTAAAATACATCTACCAAATTACAGACAGAAGTCAGGATGCTGCACAACAGAATTAAAGACATTCAGAAGCCTTATTGACAGATTAGTCACCAAGCTAATCAGCCTATAATAGACTATGTGAAGGATAGATGGCACTATAGGTGGTTTCATCTAGCAGACAGACACACCACAAACACAAGAGCTAAAGGCTCAAGTCAACACAGGGCAACTGTAACACGCAACAAAGGAATAGCTATATTCCTCTGGAATATTACCTCTGTTATAAAATTACGGCAAATATAATTGAGTTAGAATTTAAAGCGGTAACATTTACATTTATCACTGCAGAGACTTTAAATCAAGACTGATGCACTTCAAGGAAAGAGAAAAGTTATGTTCTAATTCAGTCAGAAATTATTGGTCCAAATGAAGCATGAAATCTAGGGCCTGCAATATATAAGACGTCAGAGCAAGTTATTAAAATGGCCCTTCCTGGCTGCAATATTTATGTATCTGTGAAAAATGCAGTCATGTCATTTCTTGTATCTTCCAGCAAAAGCATATTGTCATCAAATATTTTAAGAAGGGGACTAATTTAAACCAGAGAAGCCATTGCGTATTTTCTGTCATCAGCAAGCAAAGATTCACAAAACTGCTTGCAGATGGACAGAGGTGTGATTTATAATACAGGTATGTAGGAGAAACAAAGAATAAAGCACATTCATAGCATCACAAATATTCATTGGGAAATAAAAGCAGCATTTATGAAGAGGTTCATTTTTTCTCTGTATTACTTAGTGTCACATTTAAGAATTTTATGAAGTGTTTGATGATTCTGCAATTCCTACTTCAGATAGATCTGAATATAAGAATCGGAGCATATTTTGCTATATAGATTTATCTCAATATCAGTATTTCTGTGTCAGACAAGGATTATACTTCCCACTGCTGGAAATTTTTGCTTTATCTCATTTTTATAGGGAAATATATGGTATTTAGAAGAAAAAGGACATTGTCATTCAAAGTTTTAAGATCAAATCCTTCAGAAGTACAAGTAGGCAACCCTCCTAGCTTGAGATCTTCTGCCTCACCTTCACAGCAGGGAAAGAGGCTTTTCACAGATGCCAGATAAGATCAGATGAATACATTGAGAAAGAAGAAAAAAAGAGTGGACCCCCTTTATGGAATAAAGTAGAGTCAGTGATATCAGAAGGAGGCACAGAAGAGATCAAGAGGACATTTCTCATACTAAAATTTCAAGTGATAGTCTAAGAAAGCTGTTTAATATTTTTCTCCAAAGAAAGATGTGGAGAATGGTATGTTCTGAAAAAACCCAAAGCCAGAGTTTTGTTTTCCAGGCATGAAACATTGATCAACACCTGACAAAAAGCTTACGAACCTGCATTTGATTTTCCTGCATTTATACATGTACTGTAGAACCTTGCTGTTGGTTAAGTTTTTTTCCACAATGTATATTAAACTAGAACATACTGACATGCTCCAGTTCTAATTTTTCTTCAGTGACTAATCAAGAGGCATTACATTACATTAAGAAAATATTTGCATATGCCAATCACATTCCTATAGTGGGTACACACTGCTTTGCATTACTAGAATGTATATTTAGAAGCAGTAAGGACAACTTTTTACATACCAGCTAATCAAAGGCATGCTCTTAAACAGGTCCCACTTTATCCACTGACAAAGAAACAGTTGCTTTTGTAGTTTCCCTCCTGCTTAATTCAAGTATTCGGTTCCTCAATCCAACTTAACCATCAACAAAACCAGTTTCCAAAATGACCAAAAAAATCCAGAGAAGTAAAATGAAGACTACAAAACAACATTTGTTTCCCTGTAAGAATATATTCTGTATTTCAAGAAGCTCAACACTAATGCTTGGCACGTGGTTTTGTTTTTTAAAGGTAGCAGGCGTAAAATCTCCGATTGGTGCAAAACATTAATGTAAGATTTAACTCCAATAGGAGTTTTCTTTCCTCATTTACTTTTTCTGGAAAAGGCTGTTATTCTATAATACATTTTTATTAATTGCCCCAAAAATTACTGAAAGAACAAACACAAACTTACGTGGCATCTTACTCAAGCAATGCATTTTCATTTACATTCCACATTATATTACATAAATTCACAAAGCATAGACCATGACAGGTCATTTGGAATAGGATATGTCAATCTGTGACTGTGAGACTTAAAAGAGAATCTATAAAGTGACTAGAAATAACAAAATAGGGGCACAGGCTTAAGAACAATTGGTCAAACCAATGTAGAAAATACAGTAACACTGTAATTCTAATTTTTTTTATTGTAAATTAAAATCTTGTGGAAATACTGTCTGGGCTATGTAAGGATTTTATTCTGCCTCCTTACAGTGTTAGGTTGTACTTGACTTTTTTACCCAAAAATCTTTAATTGCTGTTCAGCTGCAACAATCCCCAATGTGGGTCCTAAAGCAACCATACTGCAATCTTTCTTCGCAGTTACCGGTCTGATCTGTTCTTAATAATTGCAATGACAAAATTCTACATTCATTCTTAGGCAATCTATTTTAGTACTGACTTATGCTTATTATTAGAAATTTTTTCTAAATGTCTAACTTAGCTATTTTTTGACCTAAACTTAAACACATTACTTCCTGTCCTATTCAAAGCAGACCCAGAAAACAGGTAATTCCCTTCCTCTCTCTGCTTACCTTTCCTAAACATTTACCTTCAGCCTTTCCTTCTCTGAATTAAGCAATTTAATCTAACATTCCTCAGGCATCGTGTTGTAGACTTCCCTCCTCTAGAACTTCTCCAATGCATCTCCATCTCAAGATGGTACCCATTACTGCAGCTGTAGTCTGACCAACATAGCAACCACTGAAGAAGCACTATTTGAAGTCTTTAATGTAGCCAGTTCTCTTGAATGTAGCAGAATAACTGCCTTTGTAAGTGCGAGTTCGTACACAACCTGCAATTCCCTGTGACTGCTAGCTTCCTCCACCACAAAAAGAACTAAATGGTATTACTCTAGTTTATCTTACTGGGGTTAATTCTGCCCACTGAAGTGTATCCAATTCCATCAGGACAACTTTCTTCAGGCAGTGTTATATGGGATCAATGCAGTTTGCATGGTCTGGAACTTGCTGCAAGGAAAGTTTCATTTATAATCACTTTCTCAGAAAAAAAAAAATCTATTTCTGTTTCAGATATAAGCGTTCACTTCAAAGATGTTAACTGCTGGCCACACTGCAGAGGGACAAATCCTACTTAAAAATCAATGAACCCCCCAAGAAAAGATTAAATTCCATTTATCTATCCATATCTATTCCGTGTCTCTATCATAAAGTTCTTTCCTACATCTTCCTTAAAAGTGATTTTTCTATTACTCACCTATGTCAACAGTTTCTGAATTATTATTCACATTCATTATTCATTCACCTTACAAAGCACTAACATAAAGTCAGTCCTAACAAAAATTAGAACTCAAATGCACATGTGCAGGCCCCCACTGTGACAACTGCATTACTTTTGTACACTCTGATGTCATCCACCAATTACAACCGAGTACCATGGTTTGTGTTGGTTGAAACGAAGCAGCAGACTGACATGAGCATTGCTAATTAGAGGCACAAACAAACAAGGTTTTCCTAATATTAAAGTCCAAGGAAAATTATTGACATGCACATAGAGGAGAGCTTTCTACTTTTCCTGACCATAGAGAAATTTTCCTGTTAGTTTCCAACAACAGCATATGCCAAAATGCTCCATTTTAAGTGGGGTTTTGACAAATTAATAACAGAATTTTGTATGAACGTAGGCCAAGAGACAAGATGAAGAACAGGCACAGTAATCTCTCCCACCACAAATATGATCGGACTATTTTCATTTACTGGCCTGATACACAAATGGAGCAAATAACACTGTTGAAAGTATAGCAGCATAGAAGGGGTCTTCAAGAAGTCAGGATGGACTCTGTTTTCGGGCTGTTCTGCACAGTAGATAGATTCATTCTTTAAAATACGTGAGTAAAAGCCCTAACTATGTAAAAAGAAAAAAATCCAAATGTTGATTGCCTTGAATCTAAGCAAAGAAACAGACAGTTCTCTCTACTGGTATCAAGTATTTACTTATTTTTATTACTATGTAAATGAAGCCAGATTTTGGAATAACAGAACTTCCAAATAAGAAGCAATTTTCTGAAAGGGCTCAAATCGAAATAAAAAAGAAGACAGCAAAGCCTAATAAGATCTGTTCTGCCAAGACACTAATGCAGCATGAGGGAGAATAGCAGAGTGCAGCCAGCATGATAAACGCTTTAGCTGACTGAAGGGAGAGGCAGCAAGGAAAAATAGATCAGCACTCAGAAATCTGTCACTAAATGTGTTATTATCCTTCAGTGGATTTTTAGCCTTTTTGAATAGTGATATTCACATAATGCAACAAGGAGAAAACCACACAGATTTTTTACAAATAACTTTATTATCTTCAGAAGAATTGCTCCTTACCTATAGCTCTCATTGTGCCACTTTCCACCTCTAATAAATACAGTAGACATCCATCAGGAAAGACTTTTTTTTAAGACAACTTCAAAAGGACCTAATTTTGTATGAGATGAACGGAGATTTTTAAAGCTGACAGCTTCATTATTTAAGCACAGGTAGCCAAGTAGACATTTTCCTGTGAAACACTTGATCTGTCTTCCCCAGGTTTAACCTGAACTCAGAAAATACTTTCTAAATGCAAATCTTTCGATGTGGAGCACAGGGAGGAGGGCTGGTATGCCACATTTTAAGAAACCCAAACTCCTAAATACTGTATGACCCTCAATCATTTAAATGTTATCAACACCTAAAAAAGTTTCTATGCAATCTGGTTTTACACAGATGGATTTACATGTAATATTTACGGAAAGTTTCCATAAAACTGAGTGGAGTTGAGTCAATCTACAGAGTTCAACAGTGAACTACATACTTTCCATGGAATTGCTACACCAATTAACAGTTCAAATCTTGCCAATATTTTCCAGGTGGCACTGTCCTCTTCGTCTCCATTTGGAAATCAGTGCCTTTTAAAAGATACTGCAAATAGCACAATATCCTCCACTGACCTGGAAAAAAAAGCTTTAAGAAATACAGCTTCATCGCTCTTATATGGAATAATACACACCTGTCTTTATATCATGGCTGGACAAAATCATACAAGACAGACATCTGCTCTATTAGAAATGACCAGGCTCATTCATAGATTTCATCCAAAATTCTGCGTATCTATAAAAAGGCCTGATAGGGTATCAAGCTGGCATTCAATACAACCACAAGACATCATATCTGTATCATTATCACAATTTATTATAGCTGCAAACACTACTTTAGATTAGGAATCCAACAGGTTAAAAAGCTGTAGAAAAATTATTCCCGTTTCAAGGCAGAGGCAGAGCACCTACCCAGGTCATTGAGCAAACCTCCTGAACTCAGTTTTGTGTCATGATTACTCATTTTCTCAGAAAAAGAGATTAGAAAGAGTCAAAATTCTCACTATTCAGTCTTGATTCAGAAGAATATTAGCAGCAGGTTCAAAAGTTCTCTCATATATACCCCTCTAGCTAGCTCCTATTAGAAGCAAATGGGAATTACAAAAGAATGTGCCAGGAAGCAAGGCGATACCTCATTCCTCTAACATTTAACAATGTTCATTTCAGCCAAGAGTTATTTTTATGGCCAAATGTTGCCAAGATAATGAAGAAATAAGTAACAAGCCAAAAAATCCACACTCCACTGAACTGAAGTGGTTCTATTACTTTTTTTCCTACAGCCTCTTTTTATTTGTCAAAGTTTTGAATATGAATAGATTGTGTTATTTTAAGATTTCCCTGAAGTAACACATTATCCTTACGCTATCCCTAGAGTTTAAAAAAGTTACAGTTTAGGCTTTTTTAGTTGCCACACTCATTTCTCTAGGTTTTATTTTATACGAGGCAGCTATCCATTTCCAGAAGCAACATGGTTAAGTGTTTTGATAATGTCTTTCACCTTATCTCTGCTGTCTAAGACAGATTTCAAATCAAGTAGTTTCTATGTTAGACTGCCTGCAGGTTTTGATTTAATCACAAGATAAACACAAGTAAAGGAAAGTTACGAGTTTTTATGTATCCATACATACATTAAACATATGCATGAATATATCTGCATACTGAGGCATATATATGTATTTCATAAGACTCCTATAATTAATCAAATGTGCTACAGCATCTTAAAATGTGGGGCACAAAGTATAGACACAACACAGACTGAGGTAGTTGGCAAAAAGGTAATGCACTGTGCCAGTTTTTCACTGTACATCACCATAAAACTCATTTTCATTTGTGACCTAGTTGAGGGGTTTAACTTAAGCTCCCTGAGGTAACAGCCCAATGCTCTAAATCCAGTGTGTCACCTACTCCTAAATTTCTCATTGTCTTTTCAAGACAAGTTTTTAATGAACACCTGTGCTAACAGAAATAACTACTTCTACCATTCAGTCATTTAGATTGATTAATACCCAACCTGCAAGCTGCTGCAAGCACCAGCTCCCACTAGCTATATTAATTCTGAAGTCATTCAAATGCATTTAACTTTGTCACACACACACACTCCAAAGAAAAACCCAAAGACATCAAGTATCTCTTAGAATCCCTAAGACTACATCAAGAAATGTTTGTTTCATTTTATATTTTACATTATTTGTTTGGTTTTCAACACTCCATCATCCTAATTCAATTTTACTTTTATATACATATCTATATATATAGATATGTATATAACAGCAACTTCTTCCTCCCTGTCACCTCCCATCAGCACACATTCTCTTTCACAAGGGGCTCTCAGTCCTTGAACACAACCTCAAACGGTAAAAATGTTCAGATGAGAAGAGATAACAGTTCTTTTTAAAACTGAATTGATTCAAAATTCTAATGGCTGATTGCTGACTAGGTTTCAAGTAGTGTCTTTTAGATAATTGTACAGATAATCACTTACTGTCTGACTTCTGTGGCTGTAGCAATTATCAGGACATTACACGTTAGCCTTAAATACAAAGCACATCCCTCTTTTTGCTGTAAAGAAACAGGAATGCCTTGTAATACCACAGAGACATGAATGCCATTATTCACTTTGAGACACGAAAGATTCTTATCAGTAATAAAAAAGCATAATTTTAGAACCCTTCATTTGTGGCAGGTGTCATTTTACTCCTATATTCTGTTTGACTGTTTGGAACTTCCAGTACTCCCTCTAGAAGTAGATGGAGAAAAATAAGAAAGGAAAGACCATGATATTTGAGTCTTAGCTCTTGCAGCTGCCAGTTTCAAGATCAAACATTTCAATGGTAGAGCAGTTTGGGTTCTTTCTGTTTGGCTGGGGTGGCAGGAAGGAGGGGGTTGTTGGGATTTCCTGACGGGAAGGGTACCTTTAGCCTGTAATTTGTTCTGGTTTTAAATGCAAAACCTTCAGAATTAATACTGAAGTTTTAAATCACAAAACCTGTTAGCAATTTCAGCTTTGAGCTCACAGTCTCTCAGCTGAAATGAAACACCAAGAACAACTTGCAGCTAGTGATAAGTGTTAGAGGACAGGGGAACACACAGAACTATGCTACATCCATCAATTACTGAGCTAAATACAACTTCCTGTTCACTGAACTGTTAACCGAAGACCTGCTTATGCAATGACTTCACATCTCCAAAGCTAGTGTTGTGAACTTGTCAGGGTATTTCACAACTACACAAGCCTCAGTCCCTTCAGAAATAAGACCTGCTGAAATCATAGAATAGTTAGAGTTGGAAAGGACCTTAGGATCATTCAGTTCCAACCCCCCTGCCATGGGCAGGGACACCTCACACTAAGCCATGTCACCCAAGGCTTCATCCAACCTGGCCTTGAACACTGCCAGGGATGGAGCATTCACAACCTCCGTGGGCAACCCATTCCAGTACCTCACCACCCTCTCAGTAAAGAATTTCCTCTTTCTATCCAATCTAAACTTCCCCTGTTTAATTTTTAACCCATTACCCCTTGTCCTATCACTACAGTCCCTAATGAAGAGTCCATCCCCAGCATCCCTGTAGGCCCCCTTCAGATTCTGGAAGGCTGCTATGAGGTCTCCACGCAGCCTTCTCTTCTCTAGGCTGAACAGCCCCAACTTTCTCAGCCTGTCTTCATATGGGAGGTGCTCCAGTCCCTGATCATCCTCGTGGCCTCCTCTGGACTTGTTCCAACAGTTCCATGTCCTTTTTATGTTGAGGACACCAGAACTGCACACAATACTCCAAAACCTTTCTGCTCTAGCATGCCAAAACACTCATCAGTATCAGCCACTTGTTCAAACAAGTGCATAGCTTAGAGCTAGAAACAGGGAAAGAGGACATATGGGAATATCTCACAGGGGCTGTTGCCCTCAGTCTCCCACTAAAGAATATAGGTCAGGACAACATTGCTTGGACTGTTCTGCTTTCCCATTAACAGGGGACAACAGCAAAGACACATAGCTACAAGCTTACAGAGCTTTTGTAATCCTATTCATGCTCTTCTCACAGGCATATAGCACACATGGGACACACTGACAGCCTGTCTTATCAGTGAGAGGATATAGAAAGTTTAGGACCATCTTTCATGAGCAAAAGTTAGGACTGCTCCTAGGATAACAGGCTAAACCCACTTCCCTATTGGAGCCTAACTTGTGCTAAAAGCTTAGAGCTGCTGCTACTCTTTCCTCACTCAATTCAAACACAAAGTATGGTAGATTACAAAAAAAAAAAGAGACCTATTTTTCATCAAGACAACACAAATAGAAACTACACCTGCCCACAGAGAGGAGCTTCCGATACATAGCATAGTGCCTGAAAGCCAGCAGGAATCAAGGAATTCACACACTGAAGTCTAAAGCCAGTAAATTAGGCTGTTAACAAGTAGTGGAAAAGAAAGGAGAAGGCAAACAATCACTCTAAAATAGGGTCAGAAAAAAGCAGTGACCCTAAGACTTACAGAAGAAGAGATGATTCAGTTGGAAAAATGCACTAGAGCAGAGAATTGCTTCAACACAGATGAGTGGTTAGGGAGAATAGGAAGGATGGGTTGACCTGGCCCTTCTTGATTTTCATGGATCTTGTGCCAAAGAAGCAGCATCTGCAGCACAGCCTCCACGTGCCATGCTGTACAAGAAGCTTCCCCAACTCTTAGCAACTACAGAATGAAACAGAATCATTCAAAAGAGATACTTTTGTTATTTAATATACCAACTTACAAGCATGCCATCAAGTATGCCTGTCAGATTTAACTGCTTCAACTGCCATTCAGATCTTTCTTGCATAGTATCAAACCAGAAATCTAAATTGCAATAGTCACCTCACTCAAGTCATCCAACAGCAGAGTGAATTTGTTAGCACTGACGGGATTTTTACAGAAAGGCCTTTGAAAAATACAACAGAAAGAGGTTAACTATTGCTTTATTCAGTTGGCTTAAGCAAAACTGGAATACATAGCAAATTCAGAATTGCACTGGTTTGCATAAAGAAGAGACAGACATTTGAAAGAAAAGCATTTAACTGAAGAAAGATTACTGCTGCAACAAAGATGACAACTGAAACCAATCCTGTTTAAACAAAATTGACCTTCCTTGTCTAAATGACCTTACCTGCTCTCCTAGATGATTTATTGAGTACCTTTTCAGTCCACTATTCCAAACAACAGGCATGCACTGACATAAGCAGTGCTGTCTATATCACAAATAATTTAATTATAACAAACTTATATTTATTCTTAATTAGAAACAAAATAACTTATTTTTAAATGTTCTGGATGCTTGATTCTGCTTTTCAGCAGGTTTCGTTGCACATAAAAATAAGTGACAGATATGACAAGCCAGCAAAACTAAATCTCCTTCTAAATCCCAGAAAAACTACACAAACTGCAATAAATGTCCTGATTTTTTATTGGACAAAAGAAAAATCGTCCAGTGCTCCTTGAAAGCTCCTGTGTTACCGACATGGTCTGAAACACTAGTCATTCAGAAATCCAAAGCCTATAGAATCCAAACCAAAAGACACCCCTCACAACAACACAAGCAAGTCTTAGTATTGCTTTTGTTCAGTTCTGAGTTCATGGACTAGAATTTGGCATTTGTGCTGCTATCTCAAATAACTCATGACTCTGAAGCTCTTATTGATCAGCAATTATTGATGCAAAACTCACTGAATGTTAATCAATACAGAAATAATTCTCTTAAAAAGAAAATAATTCCGAGAATGAATTCACACAAGCTTAATATCAGCAACAAGCCACAGGAATGGGAATTTACCTTCCCTTAAACTTCCGGTTGACTTTCAACCTTTCCAATACAATCCACACAGTCTTCTTTCAACATGAGACTGTTTCCAAACCAAGGTCTTGCTAGAACCAAAGAGTTACAATTGAAGCAGCTACAAGTGGAGTTATGCACAAAAGAATGTGCAAGGCTGTTTAAGGAATGAAACTATATCACATAAGACCACAGCTGAACCTCAAATTTCTGACAGTTTCTGGTTATTGGTCCTCTTCTGTTACACCTTATCTAGCATAAGCATCTGTTCAGCAATGCTTACAAACCACGGAAGAGATTAAGAGTTGGGGGTTGAGAGGTTCTAGAGCAGAAAGACTAAAGATAAAACTATATTCTAGTACATTCCCCTGTACAAAACCTATCAAATCTGTTTCCGGCAAATTCATTTCTAAGCATGCATCCCACAGTCAAAACAAGCATTTATTCTGGCCTTTGATTAGTCACCAGAATATGCTCTTAAATCATCACTCTTATCTTCAGCCACTCCTGACCTCAGCTCTCCAAGGACATCACTGTGCACAGGACTCTTAGTAGGTCATTAAACTGGAACATATTACAGTTAAAGCAAAACTCAAATTCGAGTATGGCTTGTTTTCCAGTAAGGAAACTGAAAGGTTATCACCAGCCTAAAAAGAGCTGGAGGGCTTGTTGAGTCATCCCCAAAATAAACTTCTATTCAAATCTGCAAGAAACTAAACCACCCCTGTACAGTTGCGGAAGAAAAAACAACCACAGAAAATTCCAGAGGGGAAAATTACAAATAGGAAGCTGTTATTTTGTTCATTGCTTTAAGATAGAAAAGATTAAGACTTGGGATTTAAAAATACAGCTATTTTGATAAGCAATTTATTTAGGGGAAGAAATTAAGTAAAGGGGGGAAAGTGTTCATCAAAACATGTGGTAGCTCCAGTGCCTATGTAAATTGAGACTAATCAAGTATATTGAGTAAATAAATTATACACTTGTGGAAAGTATTTTATTTTGATCTGTGAATTTGCTTATTTTTGTCCACTGTTCACAAAATCCACACCTGCATTCATACTTTAACGCACCCATTCCCCAAAGCTAAGCGCCAGATACAGAACAGGCTGTATAAACCACTACCAGCCAGGAGAGCAGAGCAAGGCACAATCTTCTACAGTTCATTTTGCTCCCACTCTGCATCCCATCTAACCAAAATGAAGCAGAGCATCTTTTCACTTTATTTCTCTGCCCTGAGTGGAAGCCAGCCACAAGCTGTACTGTGAACCTTTTGACCCACTCAGCTGCAAGTGGCCAGCACATCACAGGCTATACCATCCCATGAAGCAGCACTCAACTACCTTGGGGGCTTTGGAGTCAAATCCAAAGTGACAGTAGTCTGGGTTCATCTCCTGACCTAGGGAGACACTCTAGGTTAGTTTGATTTTGTCTCATTTTCTCGCACTCAAGTAACCAGCTTGATAAAATAGCTGCTTTTTAAACAAGTAATCTGCATATACAAGATTGAGATGGTTTCTTCAGCCTGGAGCTCAGGAATTGCCAGACTAACGTCAGCTTCTGCACAAAGTTAAAAAATAAGCTAAATCTATGCTTACAAAGTCACTGGGAATACAAGTTTTTAATCCCTTTATATTTAAAATTCTTTTTCTTGAATCAGCCTAAGGATGCAAATGTTCTGATTCATAGAAGTTCTTAGGCTGCAAATCCATTTAATAAGGATAGGATTATGCAGCACCTGTGTATCATTTTACATATCATACATTTAGGGAATTTAAACTGACAGGTCTGCTTTAAAAAGCTTTCAGTTGGTATGTGAGCTCTGTGGAAGTATTTATTTGTATTTCTTGAATCTCAACACTTACCCTGTACTACCTCAAAAACATGAGATCTAAAAATCTTCCTGAACTTGAAAATGGACACAGTCCTCATCTCAGCTACTTTGGTATAATATGCAAGAGTTACCTTGTTACAAAGAAGATACAAATACTGTACTATTCTTTCAATCATATACTAATGATCAAACACTGATTCACAGCAGAATGTATCCACTCTTCCCATAATCAAATCTCACTTCAGAATCATATTTAGGCTAAGATCACTGTGTGGAAGAGGACCAAGTCTAGCAGGTACTGACAGCAGTGCCAGATTTTCCTACCCAGACAATCTGCAGAACACAGCCTCAGTATGTGCTGTCTTTAAATTCCTCAGGTGCACATAGAGCTCTTCATCCCTAGCAATGCCCTGAGCGTGTTGCCTCTGGCATGGGTTCGCATGCATACAGAACCGATCCTGTCTTAAGGGCAAGACAGGGCAAAGCCCAGCTCCAGAAACCTGTTGGAAGGCTCTGAATACTTCTAAGCTGTAGTTCTGAGCATACTTCTCATTAGTGCTTCTACTACTCACTGAAGAATGGTATAAACACATGAGAAACTTTGCACGTGCCAAAATAGGAAAGACGGATCTTTCAGGTAACTGGGAAAAGTGGAGAAAGTCAGGCCAAGTGACTGTCTCTTAAGTGGGTGGCTAAATTGCAAGCAAAGATACTATTTAAATCAGAAAGCATCACTCTTAGAAGCAGGTTTAAGCTGCTAAGCAGACAATACCGAACTAGGGAAGGGGTCAAAACATGTTTTTTTAATAAGCTTTCAGAGTAGTTATGCATTTATATAGATGAGCAGTTTCCATGTTGTTCCTTTTTGTTTTTTGCATGCTCTGCACAGCTATTGAGATCTGCACTACTCACCTGTGTCTAGATTTCCTCAGCACCACACAGCAGCTTAGTCAGCATAAAAGACTGATACATTTGCTGTATCTACTAGATGAGGTAACAGCCCAAATGAGGTCAGTAACATCTGTCTGTTCCAAAGCAGGAAAGAACCATCTTTAGTAATGCATTTAATATGTTGACATAAGTGAATACCAAGATATATGAATAAGTCATAAGGAAGCTCTGAGTAGCCACCTGCTATTCCATCAGAAAAGTGTGGGTACCTATTGTTAGGTCACAGGCTACTTTAAATAAATGTCTGCATAAACAAGATTTAACAGTTTTAAGAAGCCCCTGATGATGGACATGACCAGAATGCAAAGCCATGCCTCTTATGAATTAGGTTGAATAGAGTCCTCTTCCACATATGGATCATAAAATGTAAGTTATACATAAATTCCAAGTCTGACACATTCCAGTTTTGGAATTGCTATAAATGCCTAGCATTACGGCAGTGTTCTAAAATGCTGCAAGGACTCGGCTGTCCAACATCTTTCATTAGAGAAGGAAAAGACAGAAAAATAAATCACAATGTCAAATTCAGGAAAAATATTACTTGAACAAGATTGTATGATAATATTACAACCCTATGGCAAGAATTATGGACTACAACACACTCAAAATCCTTGAAAACAGACGTAGCAAATCCTCCATACAAAGTACACCCCATATATAAGAAAGTTCAAATAATCCTGAATGCCACAACACATTCTCAAAGTACTTGTTCACTGATACATTGGATCATGTTCCGTATTGATCACAATCATTGATCAACTGTGATATGAACCAAATTGTAAGAAAACCACAGAAATTATTTTAGAATCAGTTACTAAAATCAGGAAACGCTCTAACATATCCCAGATGTTACATTATGTTCTGCAAAACTACGCTGTACTACAACAGTAGGTGCTCCACAGAATCTAATAGGTGACACTGTCGTTTTCAGAAGAGATGCTCTTCAGAAGATGTTTCTCAATCAATAGGATGTACAGCGCCATAGGTTTTTAGGCATACAAACTTCTGAAAATTCATTAATATTCAGACATTCAGCTAGTCCAGAGAAGCATTGAAAAACTATCAGCATATTCTACTGAAAGCAGCCAAAACACACAACTCATTTGCCATAGCTACTTTTAAATTTAATACTAATGTTAACACAAACCACTCAAAATAATTTTGGTTACATGGCTTAGAATTTCTGTGGAAGATAAAATGACAATTGTTTAAACACAGCTCTTGAAGGCTTCCTTTTAAAGAAAGAGTATGTGAAAGACTGATTTTTCCGATGTCTGCTTGAAAAGTTTTGATTCTTGATCAGTGGATTCACTAATAAGAGCTCTATTAGGGACTGTAGTGATAGGACAAGGGGTAATGGATTTAAACTAAAAGAGGGGAAGTTTAGGTTAGATATAATGAAAAAGTTCTTTACTGTGATGGTGGTGAGGCACTGGAGGGGGTTGCCCATAGAAGTGATGAATGTTCCATTCATGGCAGTGTTCAAAGCCAGGTTTGGCAGAGCCTTGGGCAACACGGTCAAGGATGAGGTGCCCCTGTCCATGGCAGGGGGCCAGAACCATATGGTCTTAAGGTCCTTTCCAATCCAAACCATTCTATGATTATATGATAAACTAATTTTAATATCTTCAAGTGTGAGAGTTGGATTAATTAACAGGTGAAACAACAGTTTACAACTCCATCATAACATCACCTGAGGGATTTGCAAGAAATACTAAGTACACTAGTGAATTATTGGACATCCAGATGCTTTTACAAGTGTTTGATAACCTCAGTAGATGAACAGACATGATTATTTAAAGAAATAAAACAGGCTGAGTTGGAAGATATTTTAAAATCAGCAGCAAGAGACAGAGCTTGCAGACAAGAAATCACATGGAGAATGATGGCTAAACAAGGATAAAGAATAGTCGCTTCAATGATTTCTGCAAGCCTTGGGAAGGAAAATAATTCAATGAGACACTGAAGAAGCAGTAACAGTAGCTGAGTTTCAAGTAAGAAGAAGAAAAAAACCACAGATTTCAAGGAAGCCATAAAATCAGCAGTGAAGGCACAAGATATAAAGAAACATCCTGAAGGAGACCTCAAAAAGCAGCAATGTCAAAGACAAATTAAATAAAAAGTCAGATTAATACAGGATGGATGGCATAATACAGGTCAACATTGAAAAGTCCCAGTTGCCAAAGACTTCCCATCCCCAAGATCTACAGGGTTCAACTTGGAAAAGAAAGGCCAAATAGAGCATCTTGTACATCAACTCATCTAACCATATGCCTACACAGTCTTTGCTTTTCCCACTTGAAATCCACAGCCTTCCTAAAAAATTAGAAGGTTAAAATAAATACAAAATTAACTTAACTATAAGATAAGGTTACAGAGATCTTCAAGCAATACCACTTTGGGGCTGTTATTCCATACACATTACGTCACACATGACTTATAAGCTGCAAGTTTTGCAAAAGCTGTTCATTCCAGCTTAATATAGCACTACTTCACAAAGATAGTATGCATTCTCTATACAATACTGGCATTGCCAAAAGGGATTTCTGCATGAAATGCAGAAGCATGTTGTAAAGGGGAAGAAAAAAATTCAATTATATAATCAGGCAAATGGGCCCCTTAAGGATACAAAAAGGGAAGTCACTCTGCTTAATCAAAGCAAAAAGGTAAAGTCAGCCAAGTCCTCTCATCTCAGGACAAGGACCAACATTCCTGCTAATATTTCATTAAACTGATTATGAATGGTTACTTTACCAAATCAGGAATTTGAACATCTGAGAGTAACTACAGATGTTTTCAGATAGCCACCTAATTCAAAACTATGTGAAGGCCCGAAATTTCAAGTTGCCAGTAGATGCTCTCATCTGCTGTATTTCACAGTTATCAGCAACAGCTATTCCCTGGCTCATGCATCTAGTAGAAACAGGCAACTTTTGCAACCAGCACAATATCAGTCTTCTCTGTATTGCTTGAGGTTTTCCCCCTTTAAAACAGAGATAAAAATATCAGGATGACAGACATCTTGGGATTCATCATGACACTGCTAGTGAACCAAACACATCAAAGTCATCATCATCCAGAAAGCTGCCTGCTACACACTGCTCTAAATGACAAACAACTTGCTCAGATTCACAAATGAGTAAAGAAAAACAAAACACCAACCACAAACCCCAGATTTACAGTGTGTACACTGGGTTTATCTGCTATGTCTGCCAATGTCTGCCAACTTTTTTCTAGTTAGATGCTTCCATTCCCTTTAAAATTCCTTTAATCCACTGATCGTAGAGTCACAGTTAATGAACATGTGAAAGAAATCAACAGCAAATTTTAAAAACCACCCAAAGCTCATTTATTTTCTTCTTACAAGTGCGGGTGGAGGGTTCCTTCTGCAAGTAATAAACTCTTTGCTTGTGACAAAAAAAATCAAGATTGAAATATAAACCAACAAATGCACAAAAGTCACAGCTCAGTTCATATTTCAGAAGTTAGTTTATATTTCAGATGTACACTGACATAAAAACTTCCATTTTCTTTGCATTACAGAGCAGATTGGCTTGTTGGAGGGTTTTTAATGATTTGCCAGTAAATACAAAAGAACCCGTCTTGAAAAACTGTACAATTTACCATCTAAAACTGAGGTTTGAAGAGATTACACAAGTATTTTTTCCTTCATTCATATATTTTTAAAAGAGTGCTATTCGTAAATATCAGGTATATGTGAGCAGTGCTTAATGTGTAATATTTTCTCCTGTATAAACATTACTGGTGCTCAGGAAGGAATCTAGTAAAAAATCATGTAATTAATTCATCATAAATCTCTCCTCCACCACACAATTCCAATACAAATACTCATTTTAACAACATGTCAACCAGAAATACTAAATCAGATTTAACAGGTGTGTAGGTGCTCAACAAAGAGACCATTACTGGAGCATATAGAACCATCCAAGCTTTTCCTATTGGACAAACTGCATAGTTCAACTTAGTACTTAAAAAGCACTTAATTAGCCCATTTGCAAGATCCTCAAGTCTTAGATATTTCCATTTAAATTTGCCACCAGTTACTATTTTTTTAGTGGAAAAATAAAAAGAAGATGCATATGATGTACTACTATCAATTCAAGTACGCATACGGACATACTGGAAAGCCAAAGCATCGGTACTTAACTCATTAGCACTCCAGCAGTAATCTGCAATGAAGATTAGTCAAATGCACTGATTAAACTGTTACCTTTAATAACTACACAAGCCCAGAAATAATTCATCTTTACAAACTACTTTGCAAAACACGTGCCATGGGATCATATACCTCTTATAAGTAGGTATTATTTCTTTGCTATTACCAGTTAGAACTTCCTCTCCAAATGACAGTTACTGTTTGTTCATTTCATAGCATCTTATGAAGTATTTCACAGTCTCATTTACACAACTAATAATTAAGGTAAGTGATAGAAAGCAAATAAAGAAGGGACATGGAATGTGTGTGTTGTCAGTAGTATTCAGTACAATTAATTTTCTGTTTGAAATTATTAAAATTTATGGAGCAATGGAGATGAATCTTGGGCTATTTATCTTATAGCCAGCATAAAAAATACTTTGTGAGGTGGA